>NC_088222.1:31519729-31861395 GCF_036934945.1 Oncorhynchus masou masou | reverse complement strand
GGCTGGTAACTCTAATGAACTTGTCCTCTGGAGCAGAAGTAACTCTGGGTCTTCCATTCCTGTGGTGGTCCTCATGAGAGCCAGTTTCATCATAGTGATTGTTGGTTTTTGCGACTGCACTTGAAGAAACTTTCAAAGTTCTTGAAATGTCCTGTATTGACTGACCTTCATGTCTTAAAGTAATGATGGACTGTCGTTTCTCTTTGCTTGTTTGACATGTTCTTGCCATAATAGGACTATCTCTGTATACCACCCTTGTCCCAACACAACTGATTGGCTCAAAGGCATTAAGAATAAAAATACACCTGTGAATTCAAAATGCATTCCAGGTGACTGACTACCTCATGAAACTGGTTGAGAGAATGCCCAGAGTGTGCAAAGCTGTCATCAAGGCAAAAGGTGGCTACTTTGAAGAATCTCAAAACTTAAATATATTTTGATTTGTTGAACACTTTTTTGGTTACTACATGATTCCATATGTGTTATTTCATAGTTTATGTCTTCACTATTATTCTAGAAATTAGTAAAAATAAAGAAACATCTTTCAATGAAAGCATGCGTCCAAAGTTTATTAACAATATGTTGACCTGTAAGGGTCTTTGTCAGGTTTACATCATCATACAGTATCCCTGACATGAGATCAAAGCCATGGTCTGATGTTAGTCAGTCAGTTCTAAACTCAGAAAGTAAAACTTGAGTTGATTTGTCTAATTGGATGGACAATGAGTGAGTTTCTGCACAGTGAGTCACTAGTAGCTGTATGGAGGAGGTGAGGAGTCTGTGTCCCTGTGTCCCTAGAGTCCTCATTAACCCCTTGGTGTTACATGGTGTGATTAGTGGCTCTATGCCAGTGACTGGGGTAGTTATTAGTCAGACTGCAGCAACAAGATGCAATCCTGATAAACAAATGTGTTTTGAAACAGCAGAGTCATCTCGCTTCCCCTCCTTTCCTTTATTTCTTCCTTCCTATTTTCCTTCCTCATTTCCTTCTTTCTCTCAGATGCTCACTGATATGAGAAGATCTGGGCCCAAACTCATAAAGCATCTCAGAATAGGAGTGCTGATATAGGATCAGATCCCCTCTGTCCATGTAATCTTATAAATTATGATCTGAAACTCAAACCTAATCCTAGTTCAGCGATCATACTCTGAGATGCTTTGTGAATATGGTCCCTAATAAGTGAACACTTTTTTATTATTGAATCAAGTTCTCCAGTGTGTTGTGGAGTGACTTACTGTATTTTAACCTCTCTCGGCTAGGTATTTTCACATCCGGATGAAAAGCGTCCCCAAAGTAAACTGCCTGCTACTCAAGCCTAGAAGGATATGCATATTATTTGGATATTTGGAAAGAAAATACTCTGAATATTCTAAAACTGAATTATGTCTGTGAGTATAACAGAACTTATTTGGTAGACGAAACCCCGAGCACAAACCAACCAGGATTTATTTTTTGAGGTCACTCTCTTTTCAATGGGTTTTCTATGGGGATCTAGATGTCTAAGGCACTTGCTTGCAGTTCCTATCACTTCCACTAGATGTCAACAGTCTTTAGAAATTGGTTGATGTTTTTCCTTTAATAAATGAAGAAGTAGGGATGTTCAGAACGAGGGTCGAGTGTAGTGTACTGTTGTGGTTGGGTGGCGACCTGAAAGCTCGCTCCACTTTGTTTGTATCCACTTAAATTTGATTGATTGTTTACGTTAAAAAATACCTAAAGTTGTATTAGGAAAGTTACTTGAAATGTTTGGACAAAGATTACAGGTAATTTATTAGATATTTTGTAGTCATGTTGTGCAAGTTGGAACCGGTGTTATCCGGATCAAACGCGCCAAATAAATGGACATTTTGGAGATATAACGACGGAATTAGTCGAACAAAAGGACCATTTGTGATGTTTATTTGAAATATTGGACTGCCAACAAAAGAAGTTCTTCAAAGGTAAAGCATGAATTATATTGTTATCTCTGAGTTTTGTGTCACGCCTGACGGGATGAAATATGATTGTCTGTGTTTGTTTGATGGGTGCTGTCCTCAGATAATAGCATGGTTTGCTTTCGCCGTAAAGCCTTTTTGAAATCTGACGCGGTGGCTGGATTAACAAGAAGTAAAGCTTTAATTTGGTGTATTGCACTTGTGATTGTATGAAATATTTCTAATAATTTAATTTGAATTTGGCTCTCTGCCATTTCACCGGATGTTGTCAAATCGATCCAGTTGACGGAATTTGATCCCTGAGAAGTTTTGAGAGATGATACATACAGTTGTCGTGATTTGACTTTCATTAATCTGATGACTGTTATTTATTTAATCCACTAATTATGTTTAATTGTTACAAGATTAAATCAATCATGAAACATTTAACTAATTTGGAAGAAGTTGTTTAAAGAGTTACCATCTTACCAATGTGAGTGTAGCGAAATGCTTGTTCCGACAATGCAGTAATAAACAACGAGTAATCCAGCTAACAATTCCAAAACTACTACCTTATACACAGGGATAAAGAATACGTACATAAAGATATATGAATGAGTGATGGTACAGAGTGGCATAGGCAAGATGCAGTAGATGGTATCGAGTACAGTACATACATATGAGATGAGTATGTAAACAAAGTGGCATAGTTTAAAGTGGCTAGTGATACATGTATTACATAAAGATGCAATAGATGATATAGAGTACAGTATATACGTATACATATGAGATAAATAATGTAGGGTATGTAAACATTATATTAAGTAGCATTGTTTAAAGTGGTTAGTGATATATTTTACATCAATTCCCATCAATTCCCACTATTAAAGTGGCTGGAGTTGAGTCAGTGTGTTGGCAGCAGCCACTCAATGTTAGTGGTGGCTGTTTAACAGTCGGATGGCCTTGAAATAGAAGCTGTTTTTCAGTCTCTCGGTCCCAGCTTTGATGCACCTGTACTGACCTTGCCTTCTGGACGATAACGGGGTGAACAGGCAGTGGCTCGGGTGGTTGTTGTCCTTGATGATCTTTATGGCCTTCCTGTGACATCGGGTGGTGTAGGTGTCCTGGAGGGCAGGTAATTTGCCCCCGGTGATGTGTTCTGCAGACCTCACTACCCTCTGGAGAGCCTTACGGTTGTGGGCGGAGCAGTTGCCGTACCAGGCGGTGATACAGCCCGACAGGATGCTCTCGATTGTGCATCTGTAGAAGTTTGTGAGTGCTTTTGGTGACAAGCCAAATTTCTTCAGCCTCCTGAGGTTGAAGAGGCACTGCTGCACCATTCTTCACGATGCTGTCTGTGTGGGTGGACCAATTCAGTTTGTCTGTGATGTGTACGCCGAGGAACTTAAAACTTACTACCCTCTCCACTACTGTTCCATCGATTTGGATAAGGGGTGTTCCCTCTGCTGTTTCCTGAAGTCCACAATCATTGAGTGTGAGGTTATTTTCCTGACACCACACTCCGAGGGCCGTCACCTCCTCCCTGTAGGCCGTCTCGTCGTTGTTGGTAATCAAGCCTACCACTGTTGTGTCGTCCGCAAACTTGATGATCGAGTTGGAGGCGTGCGGGGCCACGCAGTCGTGGGTGAACACGGAGTACAGGAGAGGGCTCAGAACGTACCCTTGTGGGGCCCCAGTGTTGAGGATCAGCGGGGTGGAGATGTTGTTACCTACCCTCACCACCTGGGGCGGGCTCGAGCTTGATGACGAGTTTGGAAGGTACTATGGTGTTAAATGCTGAGCTGTAGTCGATGAACAGCATTCTCACGTAGGTATTCCTCTTGTCCAGATGGGTTAGGGCAGTGTGCAGTATGGTTGAGATTGCATCTTCTGTGGACCTATTTGGGCGGTAAGCAAATTGGAGTGGGTCTAGGGTGTCAGGTAGGGTGGAGGTGATATGGTCCTTGACTAGTCTCTCAAAGCACTTCATGATGACGGAAGTGAGTGCTACGGGGCGGTAGTCGTTTAGCTCAGTTACCTTAGCTTTCTTGGGAACAGGAACAATGGTGGCCCTCTTGAAGCATGAGGGAACAGCAGACTGGGATAGGGATTGATTGAATATGTCCGTAAACACACCAGCCAGCTGGTCTGCGCATGCTCTGAGGGCGCGGCTGAGGATGCCGTCTGGGCCTGCAGCCTTGCGAGGGTTAACACGTTTAAATGTTTTACTCACCTCGGCTGCAGTGAAGGAGAGTCCGCATGTTTTGGTTGCGGGCCGTGTCAATGGCACTGTATTGTCCGCAAAGCGGGCAAAAAAAGTGATTTAGTCTGCCTGGGAGCAAGGCATCCTGGTCCGTGACTGGGCTGGTTTTCTTTTTGAAATCTGTGATTGACTGTAGACCCTGCCACATACGTCTTGTGTCTGAGCCGTTGAATTGTGATTCTAATTTGTCTCTATACTGATGCTTAGCTTGTTTGATTGCCTTGCGGAGGGAATAGCTACACTGTTTGTATTCAGTCATGTTTCCGGTCACGTTGCCCTGATTAAAAGCATTGGTTCGCGCTTTCAGTTTCACGCGAATGCTGCCATCAATCCACGGTTTCTGGTTTGGGAATGTTTTAATCGTTGCTATGGGAACGACATCTTCAACGTACGTTCTAATGAACTCGCTCACCGAATCAGCTTATTCATCAATGTTGTTGTTTGACGCAATACGAAACATATCCCAGTCCACGTGATGGAAGCAGTCTTGGAGCGTGGAATCAGATTGGTCGGACCAGCGTTGAACAGATCTCAGCGTGGGAGCTTCTTGTTTTACCTGTTGTCTGTAGGCAGGGAGCAACAAAATGGAGTTGTGGTTAGCTTTTCCGAAAGGAGGGCGGGGCAGGGCCTTATATGCATTGCGGAAGTTAGAATAGCAAAGATCCAAGGTTTTACTAGCCCTGGTTGCGCAATCGATATGCTGATACAATTTAGGGAGTCTTGTTTTCAGATTAGCCTTGTTAAAATCCCCAGCTACAATGAATGCAGCCTCAGGATATGTGGATTCCAGTTTGCAAAGAGTCAAATAAAGTTTGTTCAGAGCCATCGATGTGTCTGCTTGGGGGGGAATATATACGGCTGTGATTATAATCGAAGAGAATTCCCTTGGTAGATAATGCGGTCGGCATTTGATTGTGAGGAATTCTAAATCAGGTGAACAGAAGGACTTGAGTTCCTGTATGTTGTTGTAACCACACCACGTCTCGTTAACCATAAAGCACACGCCCCCGCCCCTCTTCTTACCAGAAAGATGTTTGTTTCTGTCGGCGCGATGCTTGGAGAAACCAGCTGGCTGCACCGACTCCGATAGCGTCTCTCCAGTGAGCCATGTTTCCGTGAAGCAAAGAACGTTACAGTCCCTGATGTCCCTCTGGAATGCTACACTTGCTCGGATTTCATCAACCTTGTTGTCAAGAGACTGGACATTGGCGAGTAGAATGCTAGGGAGTGGCGCGCGATGTGCCCGTCTCCGGAGCCTGACCAGAAGACCGCTTCGTTTGCCTCTTTTATGACGTCGTTGTTTTGGGTCGCAGGCTGGGATCCATTCTGTTGTCCTGGGTGGAAGGCAGAACACAGGATCCGCTCCGGGAAAGTCATATTCTTGGTCGTACTGATGGTGATTTGACGCTGCTCTTATATTCAGTAGTTCTTCTCGACTGTATGTAATGAAACCTAAGATGACCTGGGGTACCAATGTAAGAAATAACACGTAAAAAAAAACAAAAAACTGCAGAGTTTCCTAGGAAGGCGAAGCGAGGCGGCCATCTCTGTCGGCGCCGGAATTATAATATTTCTTACAGAAAAAAGTATGTTCAATAGGAAACCGATTTTAGCAGGTGCGCTCTGTCTTCATCGCTCGCGCATACACACATTTCCAAGACTGTGTCCCTGTACTAAAACTAACATTTCTTATTAGTTTTGGAAGTTACAAGCCTGAAACTTTGAACATAGACTGCTGACACCCCGTGGAAGCCATAGGAATTTCATCCTGGGAGCTAGAATTCAGTATGCTCCTATACTTTCCATTGTAAGAGCATGGGCTCTCAAAAAAAATAATTTCTGGTTGGTTTTTCTTTGGATATTCTCCTACCATATCTATTGTGTTATATTCTCCTACATTATTTTAACATTTATACAAACATCAAAGTGTTTTATTTTCAATGGTACCAATTATTTGCATATCCTGCCTTCAGGGCCTGAGCAACAAGCAACACATTTCATGTGGAAATTGAGAAAAAAGGGGCCAAGCCCTAAGAATTATATGAAGGTTAAATACAAAAGAATACAATAAAAATGATCATATCATCATCATTCTGAACAGTCGTACCCTTATGCATCTGTAAAAACCCCAGCCTTGCTCATTATTCAGTACTACACAAATTGGTTTAATGATTTATTTACTAGCTAACTAAATAATAACACAGACTAGAAACACACTTATTACATGAGACAATGGTCCTATTGGACTGACAAAATATGGTGGCTTATACACAACGAATGAAGAGGGGTGGGGAAAAGAGAAAGATAGAGAAAAGGGACATTTATCGTGGACACATTCTGCAACTATTCTCACATTAATCATATACTTTGCACACAAACTGCCGCCCGTTTGGAGTAAGAAATCATGAATGTATTTACGTGTAAAATGCCTTCGTTTGTTGCTTATCTCTGTCGAAACCAAGCCTTCTTGGAAAGGGTTTGTTGGGCCTTTCCGCTGCCCACTTGTACATGCTCTGATTGTCCACCAGAGGTTACAATGTCCTTCTTCTTAGTTGTCAGGTCTCCATGGGTTGTTCATTCCTCAGAACAGCTACTTAGCTGTACCAGTGATTGTCTGAGGTGAGCTTCTCCTTTCTCCACCTCGTGCAGATAGTCAAAGTTCATAATCACTGTACACGTGCAGCTGCAGACTGGCGGGGTTCTGGTCTGGTAGGTGAGTTAATTTATTATTATTATTATTATTAATTTTCTTCACCTCGTGATGAGGTTGAAAGTTTCAAACATGTAGTTCTCCACTTCACATTTCCTGGTCTAAAGGTTGATTTCTCTTCCAAGCCTTTATACACTCTTGGTCAAAAAGGGCATTCCGTCAGGCTGACAAGTTCTCTGAGCTCACTCGGGGCATGGCTAGTTACTGTGTAAAATATTATCCAAAACGATTACCTCATTAGAAAACTAAAATCACATTCCTATCTTAACACAAATACCTTCATCACTTTTCATATTATATGCTCAACGCACCGGATGAAACCTCATACCTGTAATGGCCATACTTTCCAAGTTACAATATTTCCTCCATAAGATTTTCAATGACATCACAAAATAATCAATCACATGAAATGTGTTTTCCATATCTCCCCACTGACCATTACCCACAATCTTAATGTTAGAATTATTGTTCCAGTAACCACTCTTTAGACGTTAGAGTTTTGGGTGGGTAAAAGTCTCTGGAGACAAGGGAACTTTCCTTTAGCCAATAATGGAGGGTAGAGAGAGAGTCTTCTCCTGCTTAATTTACGACTGGGTGTTAAAACGGCCAGTACCCTCCTCCCCCCTTTGCAGGGGGGAGAGGGTCTGGATATTGTCAGTCAATGCAAAGCTGATCGGACCCATTGTGATCCTCACATGACAGTCATGACACAGTGCATTCTGAAAGTATTCAGATCCCTTTCCTTTTTACAAATTCTGTTATGTTACAGCCTTATTCTAAAATGGATTGAAATAATTGCTGTCCTCATCAATCTACACACAATAACCCAAGCAAAACTAGGTTTTTAGAAATATTTGCAAATTTATAAAAAAAAACATTAAAAAAAACAGAAATACCTTATTTACATAACTATTCCGACCCTTTGCTGTGAGACACGAAATTGAGCTCAAGTGCATCCTGTTTTCATTGATCATCCTTTAGTTGTTTCCGCAACTTGATTGGAGTCACCCTGTGGTAAATTCAATTGATAGGACAAGATTTGGAAAGACATACACCTGTCTATATAAAATAATAAAGGCCAAACTGAGCAATCGGTGGAGAAGGGCCTTGGTCAGGGAGGTGAGTAAGAACCTGATGGTCACTCTGACAGAGCTCCAGAAGGACAACCATGTCTGTAGCACTCCACCAATCAGGACTTTATGGTAGAGTGGCCAGACGGAAGCCACTCATGAGGCACATAACAGCCCACTTGGAGTTTTCTAAAAGACACCTAAAAGCCTTTCAGACCATGAGAAACAAGATTCTCTGGTCTGATGAAACCAAGATTGAAATCTTTGGCCTGTATGCCAAGCGTCACATCCGGAGGAGACCTGGCATCATCCCTACTGTGAAGCATGGTGGTGGCAGCATCATGCTGTGGGGATGTTCTGTAGCGGCAGGGACTGGGAGACTAGTCAGGATCGAGGCAAAGATGAACGGAGCAAAGTACAGAGAGATCCTTGAAGAAAACCTGTTCCAGATGCTCAGGACCTCAAACAGGACAACGACCCTAAGCACACAGCCAAGACAACACATGATTGGCTTCAGGACAAGTCAAAGAATGTCTTTGAGTGTCCCAGCCAGAACCCGGACTTGAATCCGTCTAACGTATCTGGAGAGACCTGAAAATAGCTATGCAGCGACGCTCCCCATCCAACCTGACAGAGCTTGAGAGGATCTGCAGAGAAGAATGGGAGAAACTCCCCAAGTACAGGTGTGCCAAACTGGTTGCGCCATTCCCAAGAAGACTTGAGGCCGTAATCACTGCCAAATGTGCTTCAACAAAATACTGAGTAAAGGGTCTAAAAACTTATGTAAATGTGATATTTCCATTTTTTATGTTGTTATAAATGCGCATGAAATAATTACAACCTGTTTTTGCTTTGTCATTATGTGGTGTTGTGTATGTTTCAGTTGTATATTATTATAAGGGCTGCAAAAATATTATTTTTTAAAGTAGGCATTCCCAAATAATGGTACCATGTATGTTTACTTATTATTCACATTGAACATGCTGTCATTTGTATAACAAAACAAATGTAACAGCTACACAAATTCACAATGGCACTACAAAGTCATGTGTCATATTCTAACCACCATGGAAATTAAACAGCATGAGCTAGAGACACACATCTTATCATGCTTGTATTATCTGCTATCTCTTTTGGAATGTAACTTTTAATTATAATTGTTTTCAAACAAATACTGTATTCCTACTACAAGCCCACTACACATTCAATGCTCACTAAGCCATACTGTAAAGCACTTTGGGGACCCACTGGAGGTCACTACAGTAAGTTCACTTCATTCAAATTTCTTTTACAATGGCCATATTTTTTCCCCCTGCAACCTGTTAGATGACCTGTGTCTACGGACATATTCAATCAATCCCTATCCCAGTCTGCTGTTCCCACATGCTTCAAGAGGGCCACCATTGTTCCTGTTTCCTGTTATCATTATATGCATGTTCTCTATCTGGTACGATGGGTACGGTGGGGATGCCACAGTAAACTCTCAAACATTTTACAGTTTGGGTGCGACCCGTGTTTTCAACAGCTTTATAATGCTTGTGCGTAACTCTTTAGTGAAAAATCCATAGATGATAGGGTTAATTAGAGGGGGAATGATGAAGATCAGGATAGTGCAGAACTTCTTGATGTTCATTGGGACCTGGGGGAAGCGGTTACTGAGGATAATGATGAGGCTGACAATTTCGAAGATCAAGTAGATGACCAGGTGAGAGGCGCAGGTTTGTAGGGCCTTACTACGACTGCCCTTGTCACTCTTCCTCATCAGACAGGCTGACAGGATCTTGGCATAGCAGAAAAAGATGATGAGGAAGGAACTGCTGCTGAGAATCCAAGTCATGCACAAACCTGGAATGAGATGAAGATGTCATAATACAAGTCATGGGAAAGAAAATGTGAATGACAAAACAAGACACAAAAAACAACCAATGCTTCATAATTGCAGTGATATAACATAATGGCGGGGGTCAACCCTCATTTACACAAACTTGCCGTAGATATCGTTAATGGGGGTGGGCACACAGGCCAGGTTCAGGATGGAGCGGTTGCTGCAGTAGACATGCCTGATGTAGGTGCCACATAGTGGAGTACCCACATTCAAAGCGAAGAGCACAGCTATAAGGATGATCGCTATAGCCCAGGCCAGCAAGATCACAAAAACCATGTGGGCCGTGGTCATGATTGCATGGTACCTCAATGGTTCACACACTGCCACATACCTGTAATTTGAGTATAATGCATTATTTTACTACTATTAGTATTATTCCTTCTTAACAATAACAGATTCAATTTTTGCACTTGTGGAAACAACTTAATAAATGTGGCCCTGAGAGAACATTTCACTCTCCCATAGACGAGTACAGCTAGGCAGAACTTTACTTTAATGTGAGACATTTTCATCTACCATGACCTGCTGCATACCTATCATAGGCCATGGCTGACAGTATGGTCTGTACAGCTACACCATAGGTGTGAACACAGATGGCCTGAGCATAGGCACTGTTGTATGGAATCCTCTTGTCCCCCATCAGGAAGATGACCATGAGCTGAGTCATCACAGCCGTTGCTCCCAGCAGGTCACAGGCAGCCAGGTTACACACCATCACGTACATAGGCTTGTGTAGCATCTTATCTATTGCAATCACACCCATCACAACCATGTTCCCCAGCAGCACCAGGAAGTAGATGGCCAGGACCAGGGCAAACAGAGGGTAACCATGGCTCCGAGACACTTCAAAGCCCTCCAGCTCAAACACGATGGGCTGCCTCAGGGCCATGTAGGACACGTTCTCCATGCGCAACATCAGAGTCCTGTAAAAAGAATAGCACAGGAGGAACCTCCTCAGAACACACATGCTTCAGAGAGAGAGAGAGCTGTGTATAGTCTTCTAGTCACCTAATAACTATGAGAGCTATTCACAATGAGTTTATCATTGATCATCTACACAGCATAGTCAATTTATTCTTGTATTACTTTGCTATTTTATTTTGCATAGCCCATAGTAACAATATTAGTTGTAAATTACTATCTACCTATCTGAGCAGACGGTGATGAAGTCCTTACTGGGCAAGAGGTGACTGTCCTTTATACTGTTAATGCTCCTCCCCCCAGTAGGAGTTGTTCCATCTTTCTATCCATCCATCATACGACACCCTGAGAACACCAACAAGTAGTCAAGTGTTGGGATTCTTAGGGGGCATCTCTGGAGACAGATGACAGCTCAGAACACTTTACAAATGTTCCTTTCACCTTTTCATGTGTGAGTTCCAAATATCTCTAACGGTCGCACCAGTGTGAGTTTTGTTTATGCGCATGATGTCAGAATGCACTCATTGTTTCAAAATGTTATTGTTACGCAACAGGACAGTTAACCTGCGCTGCCCTCAAACCAAGGCATGCTGCCTTCTTATTATGTATAAGCTATGTTACAACTTGCCAATTTCAAATTATTTTCAAACAAGTTTGATTTTCCAACAACAGTTTGAATTGAGGTGTTTTTGGCTTCCTCAATAATTCACATAGGGAGTAGCCCATTTATTTCACTGTTATGGACAATTTAGGTTTGAGACTTTACTGAGCTGGACAGGCTTCTCTCTCAAGTGTGATACATTGCGCATCTCAATCAATCAATCAAATTTATTTATAAAGCCCTTTTTACATCAGTCACAAAGTGCTTTGCAGAAACCCAGCCTAAAACCCCAAACAGCAAGCAATGCAGATGTAGAAGCGCGGTGGCTAGAAAAAAACTCCCTAGAAAGGCAGGAACCTAGGATGAAACCTATAGAGGAACCAGGCTCTGAGGTGTGGTCAGTCCTCTTCTGGCTGTGCCGGGTGGAGATTCTAACAGTAGATGGCCAAGATGTTCAAACATTCACTGATAACCACCAGGGTCAAATAATAATAATCACAGTGGTTGTAGAGGGTGCAACAGGTCAGCACCTCAGGAGTAAATGTCAGTTGGCTTTTCATAGCCGATCATTCAGAGTTAGAGAGAGCAGGTGTGATAGAGAGAGAGTCGAAAGCACAAATGCTTTCCCCCTGGCACTTTTTTTCTGGTTGGTGCTCGCATTGCTTTCATTGTTGCTTTCCGTGCAAATAATAACTTTGGATGTGTGTGCGTTCCTATCAAAGTAAGTGCCTTATTTTCTGTAGATTGTGTTGTTGTTTCTACTGTAGCATAATGTATATATGTATGGAGCATAATTTACTTACTGTTTAATTCACATGTTTTCAAGTTCTGGTGACAAATCATGCATTCGGATTCTTGCATAGATTGTAATGGACACATATGATGTGTGTAAAATGTTTTTTTTTGATTATGATTATGTACCGATTATGATGAGCTAATACTAAGCTATATGCCAGCTATGTGTGACGCCATGTTTGTATAAATCAAATCAAATTTTATTTGACACATGCGCCGAGTACAACAGGTGTAGTAGACCTTACCATGAAATTCTTACTTATAAGCCCATAAACAACAATGCAGTTTAAAGAAAATAGAATAAAGAAAACATTTACTAAATAAACTAAAGCAAAAAATATAAACAATAAAATATCAAAAATTAGGCTGTATACAGGGGCTACCGGTACTGAGTCAATGTGCGGGGGTACAGGTTAGTCAAGGTAATTTGTACATGTAGGTAGGGGTAAAGTGACTATGCATAGATAATAAACAACGAGTTGCGGCAGTGTAAAAACAAAGGGGGGGTGTCAATGGAATAGTCCGGTTGGCCAATAGATTAATTGTTCCGCAGTCTTATGGCTTGTGGCTAGAAGCTGTTAACCCTTTGGTGCGTACGATCACATATTTGTGATCATTATTGAGTGGTCCATGCAGTGTACAATCTCAAATATGTGATTGGGACAATAGCAAAAGAACGTATGACACAATACAGGCGTCTAAACACCATTGTTGTCTGAACAGCATCTAAATCCTTTTTTGTACTGATGGAAAATAAAGGTCTTAAACTTTATTTCTCAATTGTACCGTTTATTGTAAAAGATAAATGCAAACTTCATCATCCAAGCATCACACGGAACCCCTCCACAGCCAAACTCACTCCATAAACCAGTCTAAATGACAGGTTGCGCTGACAAAAAAACTAAACATAAGTTAGCGACCTAACAGCTAGACTTGTTTACAATGTATCACATCTCTGGTGAACACAAGGGACTTGTGGAATGTTGTTTAGAAAATAAATGCATGTCAACTAAGCTAACAGCAGCTAAATTCTTTATGATGGCAGCCATGTTTTTTTTACGTATGACAAGAGAAAACTCCCCAATCCCAGAATGCCATTCACTATAATGTCGCATTCAAAACAACTGGGAAATATAAAAACTATATACAAGAACCGATGCACATGACTTAACAAGTTGTTTACAGTTTTTGACCAATCACAAAGCAAATAATATGTTAGAACCTCACAGATCATCACCCAAATACAATCCTACTGCCTAGCCGTAGCACGGACAGGGTTGCCATAAATGGTTGAAACCATTTTAGTGGGGTTTATGGGGGGGTTCATTTTATTTTGTGGGGGGTTTTCAGGTGCATGGGGGGTCAAATGGGGGAAGGTATCGTGGAGGGATATGATGGAGGAAATATTACTATGATGGGGGATTATCAATAAATGTGGGGCAAACACAAGTTTATCAGTTGAATAAAATAAACCCCTTGGAAATGGACTTCTGGGCTCCATTTCTGAAGTAAAACAGAAAATGAAAAGTATGTAATCAACTTTTGTTATTCCTTAATCTGTAATGCATTCTCACAATTATGTTTCATCATTTGGACAAATGGTTGTTGGACAGAGAAAATATGATTTGATTATTTCAATCAAATCATATTTTCCCAAGTCAACAACCTTTAGACTAATCTGTAGAGTACTGTAGACCAAAAAGCACAATTTGGGTTGTTACATTACATTGACTTTTCTTAGGAACATACTGTATAGTTAGTAATACTTGAAGTTTATATATGTAACCACGTTTTGGAAGAAGAGCAATAACTGGTCCACCCACGTAACATAAAGCCCGTAGATGGCGTCAAAGCATAAACCTAGATAATCCTGTCTCGCTCCATAGTTTATGATAACCAATTCTATCTAAAACCTTGCTTCACTTATCCCTCGGTCTCTGCATACAATATAGCTAAAAATTTGCACCATTCAATCTGATTGTACGCACAAACTACCTCACTTTGTTGCTTACATGACTTTGTCCACCACCCTGCTTTCATTATCCTCCGCCTCGACCAGGCTAAAACCTATTCAAGCCATAATACTCACTGCATTTGATGAGAAATCTACCTCGCTTGGTGACGAGTGAGGTATCTGTAGGCTACATATCCAGTGGAGATAAAAAAAAAATATATATATATATTTATATATGTGTGTGTTTTTAAATTAATAAAAAGTATTGAGAATGCTAGACTTTCTCAGCCGTAGCCATGGTCGGCATATGTAATATATGCTCATACCCCGCTCATACCCAGCATAGAATTCCGGCACCACGTGGAAAAAGAACTCATGCTGTAAGGGCCATTATTAATATTTAGAGCTTACGCGTCAAAAGGTCAAAGAGTCTTTTGTATCAAGACTTGGCGCTCCGGTACCGCTTAAAACTTCAGGCTCGGGTCCTTTTTTCTCCATTTCTGACGTGCCCAAAGTAAACTGCCTGTTGCTCAGGCCCTGAGAAAAGAAACACTCAGAAGTTTGTAGAATGTTAAAACAATGTAGGAGACTATAACACAAAATATATGGTAGGAGAAAATCCCAAGAAAAACCAACCGGAGCCCATGCTCTTCCATTAGAACGTATAGGGAAAAAATGTAATCTGTCTCCCAGTATGCAATTCCTATGGCTTCCACTGGATGTCAGTAGTCTTTGTTCAAGGTTTCATGCTTGTTTCTTCCCAAACGAGGAAGAATGAGTTTTAGTACTGGGATACAGACTTGGAAATTAGTCTATGCGAGCACGACGAAGAGGACACGCACCTGCTAATATCGGTTTCCTACTGAACATCTTTCTGTATGAAATATTAGTTTAGTTACATTTTAGGGTACTTGAGGATTAAATAGAAATGTATTTTGACTTGTTTTAAAAAAGTTTTGCGGTAGCTTTTTGTATTCCTTTCTCCGCATGTTGAACGAGTGGATTACTTAAATCGATGGCACCAACTAAATAGACTTTTGGAGATATAAAGAAGGATGTTATCTAATAAACCGACACTACATGTTGTAGCTGAGACCCTTTGGATGACAAATCAGAGGAAGATTGTCAAAAAGTAAGTGAATATTTAATCTCCACCGCCTAGTATATAGGTCCTGGATGGCAGGAAGATTCGCCCCAGTGATGTACTGGGCCCTACACACTACTATCTGTAGTGCCTTACAGTCAGATACTGAGCAGTTGCCATACCAGGTGGTGATGCAACCGGTCAAGATGCTCTCGATGTTGCAGCAGTAGAAATGTTTGAGTTTCTTTTCAGTCTCCTGAGGGGGAAAAGGCATTGTCGTGCCCTCTTCAGGATTTTCTTGGTGTGTTTGGACCATGATAATTTGTTGGTGATGTGGACATCAAGGAACTTGAAACTCTCTACCACTCCACTACAGCCCAGTCGATGTGAATGGGTGCGTGTTCAACCCTCCATTTGCTGTTGTCCACGATCAGCTCCTTTGTCTTGCTCATGTTGAAGGAGAGGTTGTTGTCCTGGCACCACACTGCCAGGTCTCTGACCTCCTCCCTATAGGCTGTCTCATCATTGTCAGTGATTGGTCCTACCACCATTGGGTGGGCGGCAAAATTAATGATGGTGTTGGAGTTTCCCCCTGAGGGGCCTCTGTGTTCAGGATCATCGTGAAAGACGTGTTGTTGCCTACCCTTACCACCTGGGGGCGGCCCATCAGGAAGTCCAGGATCCATTTGCAGAGGGAGGTGTTTAGTCCCAGGCTCCTTAGCTTAGCGATGATCTTTGTGGGCACTATGGTGATGAACGCTGAGCTGAAGTCAATGAACAGCATTCTCTCATAGGTGTTCCTTTTGTCCAGGTGGGAAATGGCAGTGTGGAGTGCGATTAAGATTGCGTAACCTGTGGATTTTTGGGGTGGTATGCAAATTGGAGTGGGTCTAGGGATTCTGGGATGATGGTGTTGATGTGAGCCATGATCAGCCTTTCAAAGCATTTCATGTCTACCAACGTGAGTGCTATGGGGCGGTAGACATTTAGGCAGGTTACCTTCGCTTTCTTGAGCACAGGGACTATGGTGGTCTGCTTGAAACATGTACGCCACCCGTCAAAAGTTTTTCAACACCTACTCATTCAAGGGTTTTTCTTTATTTTTACTATTTTCTACATTGTAGAATAATAGTGAAGACGTCAAAACTATGATATAACACATATGGAATCATTTAGTAACCAAAAAAGTGTTAAACACATCAAATTATATTTGAGATTTGAGATTTTTCAAATAGCCACCCTTTGCATTGATGAAAGCTTTGCACACTCTTGGCATTCTCTCAACCAGCTTCATGAGGTAGTCACCTGGAATTCATTTCAATTAACAGGTTGCCTTCTTGAAAGTTAATTTGTGGAATTTATTTCCTTCTTAAAGTGTTTGAGTAAATCAGTTGTGTTGTGACAAGGTAGGGGGAGTATACAGAAGATAGCCCTATTTGGTAAAAAAACAAGTCAATATTATGGTAAGAACAGGTCAAATAAGCAAATAGAAATGACAGTCCATCAATACTTTAAGACTTTGAAAGTTCAGTCGCAAAAACCATCAAGCTATGATAAAACTGCCTCTTGTGAAGACCGCTACAGGAATGGAAGACCCAAAGTTACCTCTGCTGCAGAGAATAAGTTCATTAGAGTTACCAGCCTCAGAAATTCCAGCACAAATAAATGCATCACAGAGTTCAAGTAACAGACTAATCTCAACATCAACTGTTCAGAGGAGACTGAGTGAATCAAGCCTTCATGGTCAAATTGCTACAAAGAAACCACTACTAAAGGACACCAAAAACAAGAAGAGACTTGCTTGGGCCAAGAAACACAAGCAATGGACATTGGACCGGTGGAAATCTGTCCTTTGGTCTGATGAGTCCAAATTTTAGATATTTGGTTCCAACCGCTGTCTTTGTGAGACGCGGTGTAGGTGACACATGTGTATTTCTCACTGTAAAGCATGGAGGAAGAGTTGTTATGGTGTGGGTGTGCTTTGCTGGAGACAGTGATTGTGATTTATTTAGAATTCAAGACACACTTAACCAGTATTTCTACCACAATATTCTGCAGCGATACGCCATCCAATATGGTTTGGGCTTAGTGGGATTATCATTTGTTTTTCAACAAGACAATGACCCTAAACACCTCCAGGCTGTGTGAGGGCTATTTTACCAAGAAGGAGAGTGATGGAGTGTTGCATCAGATGACCTGGCCTCCACAATCACCCGACCTCAACCAAATTGAGATGGTTTGGGATGAGTCGGACCGCAGAGTGAAGGAAAAGCAGCCAACAAGTGCTAAGCATATGGGAACTCTTTCAAGACTGTTTGAAAAGCATTCCAAATGAAGCTGGTTGAGAGAATGCCAATAGTGTGCCAAGCTGTCATCAAGCAAAAGGTGGATATTTGAAAAATCTCAAATATAAAATATACACTTTTTTGGTTACTACATGATTCCATGTGTTATTTCATAGTTTTGATATCTTCACTATTATTCTAAAAATAAAAATAAATAAACCCTTGAATGAATAGGTGTTTTAAAACATATTACAGACTCGGTCAGGGAGAAGTTTAAAAAGTCAGTGAGGGCACTTTCCAGTTGGTCTGCGCATGCTCTGAGTACATATCCCGCGGCCTTGTGAATGTTGAGCTATGTAGAGAATGATAGCACAGTCGTCCGGAACAGCTGGTGCTCTCATGCATGCTTCAGTGTTGCTTGCCTCAACACGAGCATAAAAGGCATTTAGTCGGTCTGGTATGATCGCGTCACTTGGCAGCTGACAGCTGGGTTTCCCTTTGTAGTCCGTAATAGTTTGCAAGCCCTGCCACATCTGACTTGGGTCAGTGCCGGTATAGTAGGATTCAATCTTAGTCCTGTATTGAGGCTTTGCCTGTTTCATCTGAGGGCATAGCAGGATTTCTTATAAACATCCGGATTAGTGTCCCGCTCCTTGAAAGCGGCAGCTCTAGCCTTTAGCTCGGTGTGGATGTTGCCTGTAATCCATGGCTCCTGGTTGGGATATGTACGTACGGTCACTGTGGGGACGACATTGTCGATGCACTTATTGATGAAGCCGGAGACTGAGGTGGTATGCTCCTCAATGCCATTGGATGAATCCCGGAAAATACAGTCCTGTAGTTTAGCATCTGTTTCATCTGACCACTTCCGTATTGAGCGAGTCACTGGTACTTCCTGCTGTAGTTTTTGCTTGTAAGCAGGAATCAGGAGGATAGAATTATGGTCAGATTTACCAAATGGAGGGTGAGGGAGAGCTTTGTTCGCGTCGCTGTGTGGGGAGTTTTCCACATGTGACATGCTGGTAGAAATTATGTAAAATGGTTTAAGTTTGCCTGCAGTAAAGTCCCCGGCCACGAGGAGCGCTGCTTCTGGATGAGCATTTTCTTGTTAGCTTATGGCGTTATACAGCTTGTTGAGTGCCAGTGTCGGTTTGTGGTGGGAAATAGATGGCTACGAAAAATATAGAGGAAAACTCTCTTGGTAGATGTAACGTTTGTCTGAAGAAGTAGACCAAGGTGCAGAGTGGTAAGTGTTCATGATCTTTAATACTCAGAACACCAAACAAAAACAACAAAAGGAATAACGAACGTCACGTTCTGCTGGCTTGAGCTAACGAAAAACACGATCCCACAACATAGGCGGGAAAACAGGCTGCCTAAGTATGATTCCCAATTAGAGACAATGATAGACAGCCTGTCTCTGATTGGGAACCACACTCGGCCAAAACCAAAGAAATACAGAACAAAGAATGCCCACACCACATCACACCCTGACCTCACCAAATAAGGTCAGAGAAATAAAACGTCTCTCTAAGGTCAGGGCGCGACAATAGTGTGGTCTACAGCTTATCATGAGGTACTCTAAGGCAGCCATGCTTCTAGCTTCTAAACAACTTTGCAGTATACTCCCCCTCAAGCCGATACAGATGTTCTACCAACACATTTAATGTAGCACTCGCTCTGACAAAACATTGGACCACTGCTACTCAGCTTTTTGAGACGCCTACAAGGCCCCTGTAATCCCTTCGGCAAACCTGATCATGACTCCATTTTGCTCCTCCCTTCCTGTAGGCAGAAACTCAAGCAGGAAGTACTCGTGCTACGGACTAACGCTGGTCTGACCAATAGTCATCCATGCTTCAAGATTGTTTTGATCAGACAGACTGGGATATGTTCTGGGTAGCCTCTGAGAATAATATGGACGAATACCCGGATACGGTGACTGAGTTTATCAGGAAATGTGTAGGAGATGTTGTACCCACTGTGACTACTAAAACCTACCCCAACCAGAAACTGTGGATAGAGATGTGCTTAACAAGACACATAATAAGTTGCATGGACTCACTCTGTGTGCAATAATAGTGTTTAACATACATTTTCCATAACTACCTAATCTCTGTACTCTACACATCTGTAATGTCCCTCAGTTGAAAAGTGAATTTCAAACACAGATTCAACCACAAAGACCAGGGAGGTTTTCCAAGGGAGATTTTCCAATGCTTCACAGAGAAGGGCACCTATTGGTAAATTGTTAAAAATACAGACATTGAATGGTGAAGTTTTTAATGACATTCGATGGTTTATCAATACACCCAGTCACAACAAAGATACAGTTGTCCTTCCTAACTCAGTTTCCAGAGAGGAAGTAAACTACTAAGGGATTTCAAAATGAGGCCAAAGGCGACTTTAAAACAGTTAGAGTTTAATGCCTGTAACTCTGGAGAAAACTGAGGTTGGATCAAAAACATTGTATTCTGAACAAAAATATAAAGGCAGCATGTAAAGTGTTGGCCTCATGTTTCATGAGCTGAAATAAAAGATCCCAGAAATGTACCATATGCACAAAAAGCTTATTTCTCTCAGATGTTGTGCACAAATTTGTTTACATCCCTCTTAGTGAGTATTTCTCATTTGCCAAGATAATCCATCCATCTGACAGTTGTGACATATCAAGAAGCTGACTAAACAGCATGATCATTACACAGGTGCACCTTGAACTGGGGACAATAAAAGGCCACTCTAAACGGTGCAGTTTTGTCACACACCACAATGCCACAGACGTCTCAAGTTTTGAGGGAGCGTGCAATTGGTGTGATGACTGCAGGCATGTCCACCAGAGCCAGATAATTTAATGTAAACTTCGCTACAATAAGCCACCTCCAACGTCGTTTTAGAGAATTTGGCAGGACGTCCAACCGGCCTCACAACTGCAGATCACGTGTATGGCGTCAAGTGGGCAAGCGGTTTGCTGATGTCAATGCTGTGAATAGAGTGCCCCGTGGTGGTGGGGTCATGTTATGGGAAGGCATAAGCTACGGACGACGAACACAATTGCATTTTATCGATGGCAATTTGAATGCAAAGAGATACCGTGACGAAATCCATTCATCCGCCGACATCACCTCATGTTTCTTCATGATAATACACGGCCCCATGTTGCAAGGATCTGTACACAATTGCTGGAAGCTGAAAATGTTCCTGTTCTTCTATGGCCTGCATACTCACCAGACATGTCACCCATTGAGCATGTTTGGGATGCTCTGGATATACGTGTACGACAGTGTGTTTAAGATCCCGCCAATATCCTACAACTTCGCACAGCCATTGAAGTGGAGTGGGACAACATTCCACAGGCCACAATCAACTGCCTGAACTCTATGCTAAGGAGTGTCACTCTTCAAATGTTGGTCACACCAGATACGGACTATTCTATGCTATTCTAACTGCAGGTACAGCATGTGGCAGTTCACCACTGTGGCGGTGAACCACTGAGGTACCATGCTATCATGACCATGGCCCATGGTGTTTGTGATCATGCGTGCTGGCCAGGAGCAATCAGCTTTATAGCTGTGCTCTTCACTTTGAATGTGGGTACTCCACTATGTGGCACCTACATCAGGCATGTCTACTGTAGCAACCGCTCCACCCTGAACCTGGCCTGCTTACCCACCCCCATCAACAACATCTACGGCAAGTAAGTGTATTCTTCATGTCATTCCAGGATTGTGCATGACTTGTCTTGGACTCTCAGCAGCAGCACCTTTCTTTATCATCAGTTTCTGCTACGCCAAGATCCTGTCAGCCTGTCTGATGAGGAGGAGTGACAAGGGCAGTCCACGTAAGACCTTACAGACCTATGCCTCTCACCTGGTCATCTATGATCGTCATTCTTATGATCATCAATCAGCTACCGCTCTTCCCACTAGCTCCAATAAATGTTAGGAGGTTCTACAGTACCATAATCCTGAGAAAAATGTAGATAAGGAACACACATTTGATGATGATAGTCATGGATGGTGACATAAATTAGTAATGGATTTAAAATTTTAAAAAACATTTGTATTAGTGCCTTCCATGAGGTCCCAAACACTTTAATTGTACAAATTTTAGGCTAAGCACTGGGTATGTCACTGGCTAGCAGGGATATTGGTCAGAAAAATGTATTGTTTCAAAATGTATATTTAAAGGGGCAATCCGGAGTTGAAAAAATAACAAAGCAGACATCCAGCCTCTGTTTTGGTAAAAAGCTGAGATGGGCCTGAATAAATGTAACCACTCTTAAATTCATACTGTAGCTATTGATGCAAGGATTGACCATCTAAGTGATCCAATTTAGTTGTTTTAAGCATATTTTTAGGTTTGAACAGTGTTTGTTTACATTTACAATGTTTTCAAACATTGGAGTAAAACAATCTTATATTTTGAGTGGGGTACCAGTTGAACTAAGCTCATTGAGCTTTTATAAGTTATATTCTGAAGGAATCGATGAGTATATATAATTGGTATGATATATCCTTATTTATACGTTTTTTTAAATTATTTAGCAATTGAGTTGCAAATACATATCAGAAATATTTTGCTATTTTGCTTGTTGTTTGAAGCAGGGCTAAGGTCAATTCAAAGAAAGTGATTTGAATTTTTAATTACAAAACTTAATAAAATAAAATAAATAGCTTCTCCTTTTCAGTCTATTGAGAAGTCACTTAAGATAGATGTAGTGCCAACAGTTTACTTCCTGAATTGACTGATTATATCCAAATTGACCCCAACCCTGGTGTGTAGGCATATCTGTGTGTAAGATTGACTCTGCTATTTCATCACACATGCTTGTTTGACAGTGTTGCAACTTGTTGCTGCAGTATAGAGCCCATGTCTGACTAATGAGTTCCCCAGTCACTGTCATAGAGCCACTAATCACACCATGTAACACCAGGGGGTTAATGAGGTCTCTGTAGGGACAGCCTCCTCAACCCCTCCAAACAGCCACTGGTGAGAAAGCACTGTGCAGACTCACTCATTGTCCGGTCAACAAACTAAAGTTTTACTTCAGAAGATCAGAGATGACTGCACTGTACTCCTTTAGGGACTATGGTTGATGGGGTCAGTATGAGTGTGTGTGCTTCTGTATGTATGTGTGTGAAGGAGGTGGTGTGTGTGGTCTTGTAGGTAGTGAACCGTCCCTCTGGCCTCATAGGTGTTGCTGATGACCCAGAGATAATTGAATTAGAGGTGGTGAAGTGATGCACCCTGGGATGATGCACCCTGGGATGGCCTTCCAGGGCATTCTCTCCCTTTCTCAGCAAGGTTTTCCACTGGACACTGCAGGGTTATAGAGCATACTTTAGGTAGGAGTGAGGACACAGAAAATAGTGTCACAACTACAGACAGAAAAGGTCAGCTTACATAATGTAAGTTTATGCAGGCCTATTATTGTCTGAAATAGGAGTGGGATTCACTATGAACACAGACTATATAATACTGACTGAGCAAAATTCAAAGTGTGAACTGTTGTCTAAACTATATCACTCTAGTAGACAATACAGAAAAACGCAAGGCCCAAAAGCCAAACACCAATCAGTATTGTGACTATGAGGTAGAGGTGGAGCTGTTGGGCCTCAAATACCAGGAGACAACATTATGGCCTTATCTCATTAGTATTAACGTAGCTGTCTGATTAACACAATCTCTGTCTCCCAAAGACTAATTACTATCAGACCCTGTTAATAGGTGTTTGTTGAAGTCATCCCACAATGGAGCTTGCTAATGACAGTGCAACAGTTCCACTCATCCCTATGGGTGTTAGGCAGAGCCATTAGTTAGAGCCATTAGGTTAGTGTTCATTATGGATCCTCTAGTCTCTCAGAGGTCCATGCTATTCTAATGGGGGGCGTGTTGACTGGGTGCAGAGGTGATGAAACAGCAGACATTAGGGAGCCAATTTTTCCCTTGAGCTCCGTGTTAATAGCAGTGTTCCATGGTGCTACGAGGAGAAAGATGCAAACAGAACTTTAGTTGTCATAGAAACTCAAGGACATGAGAGTAAGAACTGGCCCTAACTCAAGAATTTGACCATCTGAAAATAAGTACATAATGTTGCCAATTCAGCTGGAAATCTGTGCCGTCCTGTTACTCTCTCACCAAATATGTTCCTTTTCACTAGTCGGCTACCCCTCATCCTTGACACATTTAATTACAATTAATTGACCATTGAACCGCCGTCCACTACAACATCGGAGGTGATGATGATGACTTTAATGTATCAAATCAAAATCAAATCAAATGTATTTGTCACATACACATGGCTAGCAGATGTTAATGCGAGTGTAGCGAAATGCATTTAGGCATTTCCTTTCCAACAAGAATTGGAAACACATCCAAGGCCTTTATTGTATAAGAAAATGACTGCCAAGGTCAGATTCTGAAAACCTATTACTTTGCTCTGGAAAGATTCACAGTATTTGAGAGGCTGTAATTGATTTATGTAACTTGTCAAGTCAGTTAAGAACAAAGTCTTAGTTACAATGACAGTCTAGGAACAGTGGGTTAACTGCTTTGTTCAGGAGCAGAACAGCAGACATTTACCTTGTCAGCTCAGGGATTCGATCTAACAACCTTTCGGTTACTTACCCAACGCTCTAACCACTAGGCTACTTGCCACCCTGGTAAATCACGGCTGGTTGTGATACAGCCTGGAATTGAACCAGGGTCTGTAGGGACACCTCTAACACTGAGAAGCAGTGCCTTAGACTGCTGCGCCTTTCAGGTCTTATACCTCTTGCACAATTAAAAGTCAGTCTAAGCAACATTCAATGAAAAGTAATATAACAGATATGGACCCTGTAGTGTTGTGTCCACTGCAGGGATGACAGGAAACGTGTGGCGAGCAGGCATTTGCCTCAGCACTTTTCAATTTGGTGGGGTAGCCCCCCATCACTTTTGATTTGGTTTATTAAATTGAAAACAGGGACAAAGTAGGCCTACTGTTTTTTAGACTGACTTGCCTTATAATTCGTCAACTCGCACTCTATGTCCTTCTCATCAGAGTGATGCTGGTTTGTGTGTGTGTGTGTGTGTGTCTTGACCAATCAGATTCACTGAAATCACAGGTTGCGTGTGTCAAGCATTTATAGAAAGCTCACTCCCATCAGACAAAAGCAAAAACTCTTTACAGAAATGTTGTAGCAGCCTACACCTACACATTAACGATCTGACATGCTGTATCAGGCTGATCAACTGCCTGGCCTCTATGCGCCCTGTCCCATCTGCCCATGGGAAACAAAGTGGAAAACAGGGAGCGCTGCTCGAACTGTCAACATTCTCTATATCCGCACTTATAAACCAGGATCAGTACAGTATTATATAGCCTAAGCAAATATATTTGTGTTAAAATGTGAAATGTTGTTTATATTTTGTTTAAAATGTTGTTTATATTCAAACTTTAGTTGGCTAGGCTACCTGGGCCATTTTTTATTTAAAAAATGTATTAAATCAACAAATAGTGATTTACATAGGCTAGACTGTGTTAATGCACATGTAACGGAAACCCCCATTAGTTTACTTTTCAAATATAATTCCTTGAACAAGTACAAGGTTGCTACAGTTTGACAAGGTTTTCATCCTCCCTATAGGGCCAGGAGTTTCTAGTTTAAAACTATGTGACCTGATTAGAAAAACTGTCATCATAAAACCGTTTTGCAACTGATTAATCATTATGTCATACATTACACAGAGACCGAAAAGCACTTTCCCATTGGCCAAGTCAGCAGTATTTTTTTGGTTGCCCGAAGATTATGGTCACTTGCCTTGAAGATGGGAAAACTGTTGTTTACACAAAGAAATGCCATAATGAATTAGACAACAAAATCTGTTTTACTGGCCCACAACATCGGTCGCGTTGTCCAGGTAAGTCAGTTAAGAACAAATTCTTATTTAAAATGACGGCCTACCCTAGCCAAACCCGGACGATACTGAGCCAATTGTGCACCGCCTTATGGGACTCCCAATCACAGCCGCATGTGATACAGCCCGGATCCGACCCATTGACTGTAGTGATGCTTCTTGCACTGAAATGCAATGCCTTAGACCGGAAGCCAAAATCAGGAGTGGGCTGAACAAGAAATTAAACAATTTTGACAAGTTTGGATTTTGCAGTTAACTTGGATAGTCCATCTGTTGATGCTTTACAGACTATCAGTAACATTTCAACTAACTATCTACTAACCCTACCCTTAACCTAAACCTAGGTGTAGGCCTGTGATTCAGTAGGCCTGTGATTCAGACCAAGATATCATTGCTTTTCAAAATTTCCAATTAAACATTTTGAAGACTGCTTCAAAGTGAGTTTTGTCTTGCAGTTGGCTGTATAAAACAGGTTCTCTGTGATTTTCTGTAGCATGCTCTTTAAGGAAATATCCCATTCAAAGCACTGTATTACCACCTCCTGGTGATATGATGCCATTGCAGCCTGATCAGAGTCCTGAGGATATCCAACCACCATAGGCCAACATCAGAATAGTGTTATTTACACTGAACAAAAATATAAAGGCAACATGTAAAGTGTTGATTCAATGTTTCATGAGCTGAAAGAAAAGATCCCAGAAATGTTCCATACTCACAAAGAAAATATTTTTCTCAAATTCTGTGCACAAATTTGTTTACATCCCTGTTAGTGAGCATTTCTCATTTGCCAAGATAATCCATCCACCCGACGGGTGTGTAATATCAAGAAGATGATCATTACACAGCATGATCATTACACAGGGGCACCTTGTGCTGGGGACAATAAGATGCCACTAAAAACAATTAGGTTTGTCACAGAACACAATGCAACAGATGTCTCATGTTTTGAGGGAGCTTGCAATTGGCATGCTGACTGCAGGAATGCCCACCAGAGCTGTTGCCAGATAATTGAATGGTAATTTCTCTTCCATAAGCTACCTCCAATGTCATTTTAGAGAAATTGGCAGTACGTCCAACCGGCCTCACTAGCGCAAACCACGTTTATGGCGTCATGTGGGCGAGCGGTTTGCTGATGTCAGCGTTGTGAACAGATTGCCCCATGGTGGCGTTATGGTAACGAACACAATTGCAGTTTATCGATGACAATTTGAATGCACAGAGATACCTTGGCAAAATCCAGAGGCCCATTGTCGTGCCATTCATCCGCCGCAATCACCTCATGTTTCAGCATGATATTGCACTGCGCCATGTCGCAAGGATCTGCACACAATTACAGGAAACTGAAAATGGCCCAGTTCTTCCATGGCCTGCATACTCACCAGACATACTCCAAGCATGTTTGGGATGCTCTGGATCGACAAGTACAACAGTGAGTTCCAGTTCCCACCAATATCCAACAACTTCGCACAGCCTTTGGAGAAGAGTGGGACAACATTCCACAGGGCACAATCAACAGCCTATGCAAAAGACATGTCGCGCTGCGTGAGGCAAATGGTGGTCACACCAGATACTGACTGGTTTTCTGATCCACGTCCCTACCTTTTTTTTTTAAGTATCTGTGACCAACAGATGCATATCTGTATTCCCAGTCATGTGAAATCCATAGATTAGGGCCGAATTCATTTATTTAAATTGATTGATTTCCTTATATGAACTGTAACTCAGTAAAATCTTTGAAATTGTTGCATGCTGCATTACTTTTTGTTCAGTATAATTAAAAGGATTATTAACGCTAATCAAGGTAACAATCAAATGTTTCGGGTCATACGTTTAAGGGTAGCCTTCCACAAGCTTCCCACAATAAGTTGGGTGCATTTTGGCCCATTCCTCCTGACAGAGCTGGTGTAACTGAGTTAGGTTTGTAGACCTCCTTGCTCACACACACTTTTTCAGTTCTGCCCACAAATGTTCCATAGGATTGAGGTCAGGGCTTTGTGATGGCCACTCCAATACCTTGACTATGTTGTCCATAAGCAATTTTGCAACAACTTTGGAAGTATGCTTGGGGTCATTGTCCATTTGCAAGACCCATTTGCGACCAAGCTTTAACTTCCTGACTGATGTCTTGAGATGTTGCTTCATTATATCCACATCATTTTCCTACCACATGATGACATCTATTTTGTGAAGTGCACCAGTCCTTCCTGCAGCAAACCACCCCCACAACATGATGCTGCCACCCCCGTGCTTTACGGTTGGGATGATGTTCTTCGGCTTGCAAGCCTCCCTATTTTTCCTCCAAACATAACTATGGTCATTATGGCTGTCACGGTCGTCCTCCTCTTCATCTGAAGAGGAGAGGCGAGAACGATCGGAGGACCAAAATGCGGCGTTGTATGTGTTCATGATGAATATTTAATAAAAGAAAGCACTGAACACTGAATACAAACTATGCAAAAACAATAAACAAATAATGACCGTGAAGCTATAAATGAGACCTGTGCTGACACAAGCAACTAACATAGACAATCACCCATAAACAAACAGTGCAACCCAGGCTACCAAAGTATGATTCTCAATCAGAGACAACTAATGACACCTGCCTCTGATTGAGAACCATACTAGGCCGAAACATACAAATCCCCAAATCATAGAAAAACAAACATAGACTGCCCACCCCAACTCACGCCCTGACCATACTAAATAAATACAAAACAAAGGAAATAAAGGTCAGAACAATGACAATGGCCAAACAGTTCTATTTTTGTTTCATCAGACAAGAGGAAATTTCTTTAAAAAAAGTACAATCTTTCCTCCAGCATCTCCACAAGGTCCTTTGCTGTTGTTCTGGGATCAATTTGCACTTTTCACGCCAAAGAACATTCATCTCTAGGAGACAGAATGTGTTTCCTTCCTGTGCAGTATGATGGCTGCGTGGTCACATGGTGTTTATACTTGCGTACTATTGTTTGCACAGATGAACATGGTACTTTCAGACGTTCGGAAATTGCTCCCAATGATGAACCAGACTTGTTGAGGTCTATAATTTCTTTCTGATTTCTTTTGATTTTCCCATGATGTCAAGCAAAGAGGCACTGAGTGTGAAGGTAGGCCTTGAAATATATTCACAGGTACACCTCCAATTGACTCAAATGATGTCAATTAGCCTATCAGCAGATTCTAAAGCCATGGCATCATTTTCTGGAATTTTCCAAGCTGCTTAAAGACACAGTCAACTTATTGTATGTAAACTTCTGACCCACTGGAATTGTGATAAAGTGAATTATAGGTGAAATAATCTGTCTGTAAACAATTGTTGGAAAAATTACTTGTGTCATCCACAAAGTAGATGTCCTAACCAACTTGCCAAAACTATAGTTTCGTTTAACAAGACATTTGTGGAGTGGTTGAAAAACAGGTTTTAATGACTCCAACCTAAGTGTATGTAAACTTCCGACTTCAAATGTATAGCACACCAAATAAACCATCCAATTCAGATCTATTGCGCTCAGTCTTTACTGTAAACCAAATAAACAACGTGCATAGCTGTCTAACAACCAGTACAGTATGTTATGTTCAGACATTCCACCCACATGATAGTAGGGTTGATCTCCTTTCTCTTATCTTGTATTCTCTTATACTGTTAACTTACCTCCCCTTTCCTCCTTCCTTCCTTCCTTCCCACCCACACCCCCACTCCCACTCCCAGCCCCACTCTCCTCCCCCTATCTGTTCAGTCACTTGCCCAGTTCAAGGAATTCCTCAAAGTTGAGCACGCCTTGTTTCATCGAGTGAAAGCTACCTCCTGGGGTTCCAACTAAGATCACTTTCTGTGTGAGTCGACATCTGAGGAGTGGATACAGAACAAAGCACTAAACCTCAGCTTCATCTACAGAGTAAGTGACCAACTGTACTGTTCTGTACTACTTCTTGTAACTGTGATCCACTAACTCTCCAAGCTGTAATTCAGACACTGTAATCTAATGTACTGTGCAGTGTGTAGAGATTATGTGTGAGAGGACAGGTTGCGGTGTGCAGCATACAGTTGAAGTCGGAAGTTTACATACTTCGGTTGGAGTCATTAAAACTTGTTTTTCAACAACTCCACAAATGTCTTATCAACAAACTATAGTTTTGGCATGTCGGTTAGGACATCTGCTTTGTGCATGACAAGTATTTTTTTCCAGCAATTGTTTACAGACAGATTATTTCACTTATAATTCACTGCATCATAATTCCAGTGGGTCATCAGTTTACATACACTAAGTTGACTGTGCCTTTAAAAAGCTTGGAAAATTCCAGAAAATTATGTCATGGCTTTAGAAGTTTCTGATAGGCTAATTGATATCAATTGCGTCAATTGGAGGTGTACCTGTGGATGTACTTCAAGGTGTACCTGTGGAGGTCTACCTTCAAACTCAGTGCCTCTTTGCTTGACATCATGGAAAAATCCAAAGAAATAAGCCAAGACTTCAGAAAAAAGACCCCCACAAGTCTGGTTCATCCTTGGGAGCAATTTCCAAATGTCTGAAGGTACCAGGTTCATCTGTGCAAACAATAGTACGCAAGTATAAACACCATGGGTCCACGCAGCCGTCATACCGCTCAGGAAGGAGACGCGTTCTGTCTCCTAGAGATGAATGTACTTATGTGCAAAAAGTGCAAATCAATCCCAGAACAACAGCAAAGGACCTTGTGAAGATGCTGGAGGAAACAGGTACAAAAGTATCTATATCCACAGAAAAATGAGTTCTATATCGACTGGTGCACTTCACAAGATAGATGACATCATGTGGTAGGAAAATTATGTGGATATAATGAAGCAACATCTCAAGACATCAGTCAGGAAGTTAAAGCTTGGTCGCAAATGGGTCTTGCAAATGGACAATGACCCCAAGCATACTTCCAAAGTTGTTGCAAAATGGCTTAAGAACAACAAAGTCAAGGTATTGGAGTGGCCATCACAAAGCCCTGACCTCAATCCTATGGAACATTTGTGGGCAGAACTGAAAAGGCATGTGTGAGCAAGGAGGCCTACAAACCTAACTCAGTTACACCAGCTCTGTCAGGAGGAATGGGCCAAAATGCACCCAACTTATTGTGGGAAGCTTGTGGAAGGCTACCCTTAAACGTATGACCCAAGTTAAAACAATTTAAAGGAAATGCTACCAAATACTAATTGAGTGTATGTAAACTTCTGACCCACTGGGAATGTGATGAAAGAAATAAAAGCTGGAATAAATCCTTCTCTCTGCTATTATTCTGACATTTTACATTCTTAAAATAAAGTGATGATCCTAACTGATTTAAGACAGGGAATTTTTACTACGATTAAATGTCAGGAATTGCAAAAAACTGAGTTTAAATGTATTTGGCTAAGGTTTATGTAAACTTCCGACTTCAACTGTATTTGTTGTTGAAACTGGCCTTTTGGCATTTGGTGCATGTGCATAACAATGAACACCAAGGTGTTAGCACTAAAATCTAAAAGGTATTGCTTTTGTATGTATACATTTGAGGAGTCTGAAATGGAGTTTGATATTTCTATGTCCGCAGTAATGCCAGTCCCACTGGTGTGGTATTTTATGGTGCAGTCTTTGTTTTTGTTGACATTCCACAACTGACTGGTGGTTGTCTCCTGCCCATCTTATCTCTGTTGACTGCAGCCACACCAACTCCCATGTTACACAAACATGCTTGGGGGGGGGGGGGGGGACGTGAAAAAATACCACACAAAAACACTACAATGCCTTCAGAAAGTATTCATGCCATTTGACTCCACATTTTGTTATGTTACAGTCTCAATTCAAAATGTTTTTTTTTCTCTCACCCATCTACACACAATACCCCATAATGACAAAGTGAAAACATGTTTTTTTTTACAAGTTTTTGCAAATGTATTTAAAATTTAATGGAGAAGTATCTAATTTACATACGTATTCACACTTCAGAGACAATACTTTGTCGAAGCACCTTTCTCATCATGGGGATTGTGTGTAGGCCAGTGACAAATGTTTTTTTTAATACATTTTCAATTCAGGCTGTAACACAACAAAATGTGAAAAAAGTCAAGGGGTGTAATTCCTCTCTGAAGACTCTGTATGTTGCAGCATTTTACTGCTTTACTGTAAGAACACACAGTAAGTATAGACTGCATGTAGAAATGCTTCTCTAAGATGTGTTCTAGTGGCCAGTGCCATGCAACCTCTCTTCTGTGTTGTCTTCAGGTCAGATTTATATCTGCTATTTGTGAATTGTTTAGTGTGATCTGGTGCATAATGTGCACAGTAATTCACCAAACTGTTGTAAAACGCAGAGGTAAAGTTCATCTTAAAGTCATGATCTCTCCAGCATGTCACCACAACTTGGGATTCTTTATGGGCTGTAATGGAGTAATGCTCACTGACTTTCACATTCACTTTGTAATGAGAAATGGTGGACAACTTGAACCCAGGCATATCCCCCTAAATTTTTCTCCCTACATCTGTCTCCGTTGGTCTCAATTTGTCGATCTGTCTTTCCCCACTCTCTGTCTCTTTCTCTCTTAATCTCTCTCTTTTTCTCTCTCTCAACATTATGATGTGAATGAAGATCGTTTCACTTCAAAATGAATATAACTCAGAGCACTGCATCTCAATATGATTTAAATGAATAGCACATCTCCTCTACCTGATTTTAACAATGGCAGTAGATACAGAACACTAGCAGAGATAGAAGTAAGTATAAGTGTTATTGGAGTCCAAATTATAGAGAGACAAAGTGAATATAAAGATTGAAGATATGAAGTAACCAGAGTACAGGGAAAATAACTTGACTGATAATCTTGTGACATTTATAGATTTTCTACTTCCTGTGCTGGATCACTGATTCGGACAGGTATGATGGCCAGCGACCTCCAGATGAACTCTGAACAATTGAGATCGAAGCCTTCCACCAGATGCAGGAGCCCTTTCAACAGCATCAAGGTAGGCTGCGTCACCTCAAGACTACATATAACATTTCCACTTGCAACTAGCGCCAAATGTCAATTACATACCAGTAGTAGCAAAGGAATAGAAATATATGAGAGTAGATTTACTTTTTAGAACGCCACGCAACATTGCTGATGAGCAAAATTGCATTTTACCGTCCGGCTGTTGCTGTTGTGTGTACAATTTCCAAAATTATTGGTTCTCGTTTATTACATTTGACTCCCAGTGGTGTAAAGTACCTCTTAAGGATTCACCCCTTTTTTAAAATTTTTGCCTCAAATGACATACCCAAATCTAACTGCCTTTAGCTCAGGACCTGAAGCAAGGATATGCATATTCCTGATACCATTTGAAAGGAAAAACTTGGCAGTTTGTGGAAATGTGAAATTTATGTAGGAGAATATAACACATTGGATCTGGTAAAAGATACGTATTTTTCCTGCCCAGGCTCAATTTAGAATTTGGCCACTGGATGGCAGCAGTGTATGTGCAAAGTTTTAGACTGATCCAATGAACCATTGCATTCTGTTCAAATGTTGTATCAAGACTGCCCAAATATGCCTAATTGGTTTATTAAGACATTTTCAAGTTCATAACTATATGCACTCTCCTTAAACAATAGCATTGTATTATTTCACTGTAATAGCTACTGTAAATTTGACAGTGCAGTTAGATTAACAATAATTTAAGCTTTCTACGAATATCAGATATGTCTATGTCCTGTGAAATGTTCATGTTACTTACAACCTCATGCTAATTGCATTAGCCTACGTTAGCTCAACCGTCCGGCGTGGGACCCACACTTTCCTTTAGAAAGTTTAAGTAAAAATACTTTGAAGTAATACTCAAGTCATTTTTTGGAGTATTTGTACTTTGCATATTTTTGACTACTTTTACTTTTACACATTCCTAAAGAAAATAATGTACTTTTTACTCCATACATTTTCCCTGACACCCAACACTACTCATTATATTTCGATTGCTCAGGCAGGACAGCAATATGGTCCCATTGATGCACCAATCACAATAATACATTGTCATCCTTACTGCCTTTGATCTGGCGGACTCACTAAACACAGATATTGCATTTGTAAATGATTGATGTGTGGGAGTGTGCCCCTGTCTGTCTATAAATTAAAAAAACAGAAAATTGTGGCGTCTGGTTTGCTGAATATAAGGAATTTGATGTATAGTGTTTCCTTTTTAATTTACTCAGGTATGACAACTGAGTACCTTTTCTACCACTGTACTTAAGTACATTTTAAACCAGATACTTTTAGACTTTTCCTCAAGTAATATTTTACTGGGTGACTTTCACTTTTACTTGAGTCATTTTCTATTGATACCTTTCTTTACTTTTGCTCAGGTATGAAAATGTAGTATTTTTTACACAATTATTTACTCCTGCATCTCACCTCTCACATCATTACTCCCAAGTCTCAGTGAGTGTCAGTGTTCAAGAGCATCAAATCTGTGATGCGTTGTGAGTAATTCGACTGATCTCCAAAGAATAATTAGTAGTTATTTATGATTGAAGTTGATTTGTAAATAATCTGCAATGTTGAAAAAGCCCAGTGAGGTCAAAGGGCAAATCTATGTCTACAGACTGCTGTTCAGGAGTCCAGAAGATTTAGACTTGGATTCTGTGATGTTAGGGTCACAGAGACAGCTAGCGTGCAAACATTAAGAAGTTTAAGCTCCATTAATTGACAGCATATCCTCATGTTGTGGACTGGAGGCAAAAAAGTCCATCGTCAGAGAGGAAAGGGAGCAAATCTTCCTGGTTTTGCTGAAATGTAGTTTATTTCTTAATGTAGTGAACACTTTGATGTGTGTCCTGTAGTCTAATGTGATTTTCCTCTGTAGCCCCAGGAAGGGTTTTGTTTCCTGGTGTTTTCAGCACATCCTTGTAGTGTTCCCTTGAGTTAGAAACACATAAACTTGGCTTCTTGTATGTGTCTTTTAACTACATGAGTCTACTTCCTTGTGAATTCACTTGTAAAACTGTATCTTCAGGAGAGTTAAAAGATAAGAAACTTGGCAAATAAAGTATGACTTTAAAAAGATTAGGGTTAGGCAGTTTGTATTACGTGTAAACACATTATGTTCTGTGAGTGAAAATCCTCATAAAGTTACCCATAGGCCTACAGAGTGGCCATTCTAAAGAGAGAAAACCAGACCCTCTATAGCCCTCCAGGTAACTACAGTAGCATTACGTTTTGTTATATTACATCATTTCTTTACATAAATGTTTCATACGTGAAACATGACAAGGTTCCACATAACGTTCTCCTGAATATTTGAATGAGACTTTTGAGCTTTCTGTAGACCATTGACCAGATCTGTTATATTAATTATGAATGATTCCTACTACACGTCTCTACAGTCTGTCAGCCTCTCTCTCCACTAGTTCTTCGTGCTATGCCATGGTATGCTCCAGCTGGCCCAACTGTTGGTGTCTGGGTATCTGAAGAGCTCCATCTCCACTATAGAGAGACGCTACGGCTTCTCCAGCCAGAAGTCTGGCATCCTGGCCTCATTCAATGAGGTGAGCGTGCCATGAGCTGGTTCAGATAACAGGCTGATTTGTTGCAAATTCATCGGGTGAAGATGATTCTTTTCAGAAGATGTACTTTTAATTTTCACATGTGAGAGGGTGCACGTGAGTGTGTTAAGGTATGTGTGTGTGTGGACGTTTTTAACTATTCTTGTGGGGACTTCTGGTCCCCACAAGAATAGTAAATAAAACATTTTTTGACCAACTGGGGGCATTTTGTTAGTCCCCACAAGGTCAACTGCTTTTTCTAGGGGGTTTAGGGTTAAGGTTAGAATTAGGGTTAGGGTTAGAATTATGTAAAGGGTTAGGAGCTGAGGTTAGTTTTAGATTTAGGATTAGTAGCTAGGGTTAGGGTTAGGGTTAGGGTTAAGAGGATGCCTGGTTATTCTTTAAAAGTGCTTTTTTTTCAACATCTTAAATAAGCAAGCCCCATTTAAAAAAAATAGAACCAAGAACAGTTCACTCCAGACCTGACTGCCCTTGACCAGCACAAAAACATCCTGTGGCGTACTGCATTAGCACCGAATAGCCCCAGTGATATGTAACTTTTCAGGGAAGTTAGGAACCAATAGGCAGTTAGAAAAAGCTAGCCTTTGCTTTTCTAACATAAATGTACACCCTGTAGCACTAAATTCCAAAATGTTCTGGGACACTGTAAAGTCCATGGAGAATAAGAGCACCTCCTCCCAGCTGTCCACTGCACTGAGGCTAGGAAACAATGTCACCATCGATAAATCCACGATAATTGAGAATATCAATTAGCATTTTTCTAACACTGGCCATGCTTTCCAACTGGCTACCCCTACCCCAGTCAACAACCCTGCACCCCCCACAGCAACTTGCCCAAGACTCCCCCATTTTTCCTTCACCCAAATCCAGATAGCTGAAATCTGGACCTCTACCAATCAGCCAGGCTAGACAATCTGGACCCTCTCTTTCTAAAATTATCTGCCGCAATTGTTGCAACCCCTATTACTAGCCTGCTCAACCTCTCTTTTGTATTGTCTGAAATCCTCAAAGAATGGAAAGCTGCTGCGGATATCCCCCTCTTCAAAGGGGGAGACACTCTAGACCCAAACTGTTACAGACCTATATCTATCCTACCCTGCCTTTCTAAGGTCTTTGAAATCCAAATTAACAAACAGATCACCGACCATTTCGAATCCCACCGCACCTTCTCCTCTATGCAATCTGGTTTCCGAGCTGGTCATGGGTTCACCTCTGCCACGCTCAAGGTCCTAAATGATATCATAACCGCCATCGATAAGAGACAATACTGTGCAGCTGTATTCATCGACCTGGCCAAGGCTTTTGACTCTGTCAATCACCACATTCTTATCGACAGACTCAAATGCCTTGGTTTCTCAAATGACTGCATCGCCTGGTTCACCAACTACTTCTCAGACAGAGTTCAGTGTGTCAAATCGGAGGGCCTGTTGTCTGGACCTCTGGTAGTCTCTATGGGGGTGCCAAAGGGTTCAATTCTCGGGCCGACTCTTTTCTCTGTATACAACAATGATGTCTCTCTCGCGGCTGGTGATTTTCTGATCCACCTCTATGCAGACGACACCATTCTGTATACTTCTGGCCCTTCTTTGGACACTGTGTTAACTAACCTCCAGACGAACTTCAATGCCATACAACTCTTCTTCCGTGGCCTCCAACTGCTCTTAAATTTAAGTAAAACTAAATGCATGCTCTTCAACCGATCGCTGCCCACACGCCCAGCATCACTACTCTGGACAGATCTGACTTAGAATATGTGGACAATGACAAATACCTAGGTGTCTGGTTAGACTGTAAACTCTCCTTCCAGACTCACATTAAGCATCTCCAATCCAAAATTAAATCTAGAATCATCTTCCAATTTTGCAAAAAAGCATCCTTCACTCATGCTGCCAAACATGCCCTCGTAAAACTGACTATCCTACCGATCCTTGACTTCGGCGATGTCATTTACAAAATAGCCTCCAACACTCTACTCAGCAAATTGGATGCAGTCTATCACAGTGCCATCCATTTTGTCACCAAAGCCCCATATACTACCCACAACTGCTCTCGTTGGCTGGCCCTCGCTTCATATTTGTCGCCAAACCCACTCCCTCCAGGTCATCTATAAGTCTTTGCTAGGTAAAGCCCCACCTTATCTCAGCTCACTGGTCACCATAGCAGCACCCACCCGTAGCACGCTCTCCAGCAGGTATATTTCACTGGTCATCCCCAAAGCCAATTCCTCATTTGGCCGCCTTTCCTCCCAGTTCTCTGATGCCAATGACTGGAACGAATTGCAAAAATCACTGAAGCTGGAGACTCATATCTCCCTCTCTAACTTTAAGCACTAGCTGTCAGAGCAGCTCACAGATCACTGCACCTGTACATAGCCCATCTGTAAATAGCCCAACCAACTACCCCATCCCCATACTGTTATTTTTTATTTTTTGCTCCTTTGCAGCCCAGTATCTCTGCTTGCACATTCATCTTCTGCACATCACTCCAGTGTTTAATTGCTACATTGAAATTATTTCGCCGCTATGGTCTATTTATTGCCCTACCTCCTTTATCTTACCTCATTTCCACACACTGTATATTGAATTTTCTATTGTGTTTTTGACTGTATGTTTGTTTATTCCATGAGTAAGTCTGTGTTGTTGTTTGTGTCGCATCGCTTTGCTTAATCTTGTTCACAACTGGCCTACCTGGTTAAATAAAGGTGAAATAATAAACATGTAAAAAGGTTAGGTTTTTTGGGGTTAAGGGTTAAGATTAAGGTTAGGGTAAGAGTACGGTTTAGTGTTAGGTTTAGGGTTAGGGAAAATAGGATTTTAAATGGGCCTGAATTTTTTGTCCCCTCAAGGCAAGGTTAGCCGTACAAGACTGTGTGTGTGTGTGTGTGTGTGTGTGTGTGTGTGTGTGTAGGTGGGGAACACGGTCCTGATAGTGTTTGTGAGTTTCTTTGGTAGCCGTGTTCACCGGCCACGGTTCATCGGTGGAGGGGCACTGGTGGCCAGTCTGGCTGCTTTGATGATGGCCCTGCCTCATTTCATCAGTGGCCCCTATGAGTACACAGTCCACATCAGCCGTAAGTCACACACACACAAATGCAGACACGTACACACATTCAAATACACGCACGCACACACAAACACACATTTGTTTGAATCTCAAAACAAAAATACTTGTTATCACCTAACTTCTAACTCCTTCCTACCTCTTCCTTTGTTCCATAGAATCCAAGGATGACAACTCTGGTCTCTGCCAATTAGAGAGCTCCTTCCAAACACCCTTGTCCAATCACAGCTGCACACAGCAGGAAAGTCATGCTCAGCAGGGCGTATTCCCGCTCCTGCTCCTAGGACAGCTACTCCTGGGAATCGGTGGCGTTCCCATCCAACCCTTCGGGATCTCCTACATTGATGACTACGCCAGCAAGAGAAACTCTCCCTTCTACCTCGGTATGATCACTGGGAATGACTGGGATACACAGAAAATTCTTGGAATACTGGGAAAACACATTCTGATGGAGGTCTTTTGGGCCAAAACGTCAGTTTTTTTAAACTACAAATCAATAGATTATTGTTGCTTTTTAAGAGGGAGCGTTCCACCATACTTCTGCAACATTCCTGCAACTTTTGCCTGCACTCTATAACCTCCAATACTGGGAATACTTGCAGGGATGTTAGATGGAGTGCTAGATGAGACATTTCACACATAACCCTGGTGCAGAAGGTGAACAAAATAGCAATGAAACAAAAGTGAATGTTTTGTATCCACTCATTGTTTGCAGCTCTCAAGGCTGTGTCAAGTTTAGTCTAAAAACCATGAGCAGACTTTCATTTTCTTTTCATCAACTCGGAAGTATGATCTGGGGAGAAGCAAATCATGAGCAGTCGCACTTTATTTTCTGTTTAACTGTATTGACCCCACAACAGGAGTGTTAAGTCCGACTGTGGTTCCCCCCTGCAGGTATTCTCCTGGCTGTCACGTCTATCGGTCCTGCATTTGGTTTCATGATGGGCTCCTTCATGCTGAATCTTTATGTCGACATCGATAAGATGTCCAAAGGTTAGCACACTTGCTCACGCACGCACGCACACACTCACACACACACACACACACACACTCACACAAACACGCTCGCACGCACACACACACACACACACACACAAACACGCACGCACGCACACACACACACACACACACACAGTCCCAGGCACTCCTCAGATGTTCACAGCATGTCAGAAGTGTTTAATCTAGAGTTGATATAGGGAAGGAACATCCAGGGGTCATGTTTTCTCTTATCACACTACTGACAATGAGTTTCACCAAAATTTAACGAGGATTGAGGGTTGGTGATGACCCAGGATGTGGACATAAACATAGGGTTAGGTTTGAACTGGGAGGTTTGAACTGTGATGTGGACATAAAACTAGGGTTACACAGAACCCAAACTGGCTGTGCGCGTGCGCCATCGTGCATCAATTTATTTTGTCCCCCCACACCAAACCTGCTAGCTATTTTGTCCTATTTAGTTAGCTTGCTGTTGCTAGATAATTTGTCCTGGGATATAATCATTAGGTTGTTATTTTACCTGAAATGCACAAGGTCCTCTACTCCGACAATTCATCCACACATAAAATGGTCAACCGAATCGTTTCTAGTCATCTCTCCTCCTTCCAGGCTTTTTCATCTTTGAACTTATATCGTGATTGGCATCTAAACTTTCATAGAATTACCACAACAACCAGCAACACAGTTCGTCTTTCAATCACCCACGTTGGTATAACCAATGAGGAAATGGCACGTGGATACCTGCTTCTAAAAACCAATGAGGAGATGGGAGAGGCAGGACTTTCAGTGCGATCTGCGTCAGAAGTAGAAAGGACTTCTATTTTAGCCCTTGGCAACGCAGATGCTCGTTGATGCGCGCGAGCAGTGTGGGTGCAATAATTGAATAACATAGATTTCTACATTTATTTTGCAGCGCGCTCGCACACAACGTGAGCGGTGTAGTCAGGGTATTAGGGTTGAGCCGGGATGTTGACATGAAGCTAGGGTTAGTGTTGAACCGGGATGTGGACATAAAGCTAGGGTTAGTGTTGAACCGGGATGTGGACTTAAAGCTAGGGTTACTGTTGAACCGGGATGTGGACATAAAGCTAGGGTAAGTGTTGAACCGGGATGTGGACATAAAGCCAGGGTTAGTGTTGAACAGGGATGTGGACATAAAGCTAGGGTTAGTGTTGAACCAGGAAGTGGACTTAAAGCTAGGGTTAGTGTTGAACAGGGATGTGGACTTAAAGCTAGGGTTAGTGTTGAACCGGGATGTGGACATAAAGCTAGGGTTAGTGTTGAACCAGGAAGTGGACATAAAGCTAGGGTTAGTGTTGAACCGGGATGTGGACATAAAGCTAGGGTTAGTGTTGAACCGGGATGTGGACATAAAGCTAGGGTTAGTGTTGAACCGGGATGTGGACATAAAGCTAGGGTAAGTGTTGAACCGGGATGTGGACATAAAGCCAGGGTTAGTGTTGAACAGGGATGTGGACATAAAGCTAGGGTAAGTGTTGAACCAGGAAGTGGACATAAAGCTAGGGTTAGTGTTGAACCAGGAAGTGGACTTAAAGCTAGGGTTAGTGTTGAACAGGGATGTGGACTTAAAGCTAGGGTTAGTGTTGAACCGGGATGTGGACATAAAGCTAGGGTTAGTGTTGAACCAGGAAGTGGACATAAAGCTAGGGTTAGTGTTGAACCGGGATGTGGACATAAAGCTAGGGTTAGTGTTGAACCGGGATGTGGACATAAAGCCAGGGTTAGTGTTGAACCGGGATGTGGACATAAAGCCAGGGTTAGTGTTGAACCGGGATGTGGACATAAAAATAGGGTTAGTGTTGAACCGGGATGTGGACATAAAGCTAGGGTTAGTGTTGAACCGGGATGTGGACATAAAGCTAGGGTTAGGGTTGAACCGGGATGTGGACATAAAGCTAGGGTTAGGGTTGAACCGGGATGTGGACATAAAGCTAGGGTTAGGGTTGAACCGGGAAGTGGACATAAAGCTAGGGTAAGTGTTGAACCGGGATGTGGACATAAAGCCAGGGTAAGTGTTGAACCGGGATGTGGACATAAAGCCAGGGTTAGTGTTGAACAGGGATGTGGACATAAAGCTAGGGTTAGTGTTGAACCGGGATGTGGACATAAAGCTAGGGTAAGTGTTGAACCGGGATGTGGACATAAAGCCAGGGTTAGTGTTGAACAGGGATGTGGACATAAAGCTAAGGTTAGTGTTGAACCAGGAAGTGGACATAAAGCTAGGGTTAGGGTTGAACCGGGATGTGGACATAAAGCTAGGGTTAGTGTTGAACCAGGAAGTGGACATAAAGCTAGGGTTAGTGTTGAACCAGGAAGTGGACATAAAGCTAGGGTTAGGGTTGGAATACAATATAGGGTGGGTTATGTACTAAGGATCACGTTAGGGTGTTTTCTTTACATGCCTGAGTTTGAAGCAGTGAGTAAAATCAGGTGTTAATGAAGACTAGCTGGAATAATATTAATGATAGCGATGACCTTCACTCCGCTCCTGTGAATTCTAACAAGCAAATATTCAACCTCCTTCTGTGTGAACCAAAGCCACCACTACAGACATGTTCTCACCCTGCAATGCTTCAGATACCTCTAAAACTGGATTTACAACAATCATGGCCAGTGTCCTAAAGCGAAAAACGTATTAAATACAAAAACAGGAAAACCTTATTTACACAAGTATTCAGACCGGTGCATCCTGTTTCCATTGATCATCCTTGAGATGTTTCTACAACTTGATTGGAGTTCACCTGTGGTAAATTCAATTGATTGGACAATATTTGGAAAGGCACATACCTGTCTATATAAGGTCCCACAGTTGACATGAGGTTGAAGGAATTGTCCGTAGAGCTCAGAGACAGGACTATGTTGAAAAACAGATCTGGGGAAGGGTACAAAACAATGTATGAAGCATTGAAGGTCCCCAAGAACACAGTGGCCTCCAGTTTGGAACCAGCAAGACTCTTCTTAGAGCTGGCAAATAATAAATAAAAGAAGTTTGGAACCAGCAAGACTCTTCCTAGAGCACAGAGTTCCTTTGTGGAGATGGGACCTTCCAGAAGGCCTTTATGGTAGAGTGGCCAGACTGATGCCACTCCTCAGTAAAAAGCACATGACAGCCCGCTTGTAGTTTGCCAAAAGGCACCTAAAGACTCACAGACCATGAGAAACAAGATTATTTGGTCTGATGAAGCCAAGATTGAACTCTTTGGCCTGAATGCCAAGCGTCACGTCTGGAGGAAACCTGGCACCATCCCTATGGTGAAGCATGTTGGTGGTAGCATCATGCTGTGGGGATGTTTTTCAGCGGCAGGGACTGGGAGACTAGTCAGGATCGAGGCAAAGATGAAAACAGAAAAGTACAGAGATCCTTGATGAAAACCTGCTCCAGAGCACTCAGAACCTCTGACTGGTATGAAGGTTCACCTTCCAACAGGACAACGACCCTAAGCACACAGCCAAGACAACACAGGAGTGGCTTTGGGACAAGTCTCTGAATGTCCTTGAGTGGCCCAGCCAGAGGCCAGACTTGAACCCAATCGAACATCTCTGGAGAGACGTGAAAATAGCTCTGCAGCGACGCTCCTCAGAAGAATGGAAGAAACTCCCTAAATACAGGTGTGCCAAGCTTGTAGTGTCATACCCAGGAAGACTTGTTTTTAAAAAATAAATTAGTTTCTGCTTTGTCATTATGGGCTATTGTGTGTAAATTGACAGGAAAAAAACAATATAACCCATTTTAGAATAAGGCTGTAATGCAACAAAATGTGGAAAAAAACAAGGGATCTGAATACTTTCCTAATGCACTGCATATAATGAATAATTTAATTTATTTACTTCTGTAAAACAGTGCATGATATGAGATTCATTTCTATGAGAGAAATCTGCTTTACTCCCTTTTTGGAGTAAAATAGGTTCTTAATTGGAATTTGGGTTCCTACACTCAGTGTGACCTCATTCAACAGAACATTTAACCTCCGGCAAACTGATAGCAGTTTCCAGGAAGAAATCACTCTCTTTCACTGGGAGAAGCTCCACATTCATTTTCAATGACTGAAAGTGAAAGACTGTGATTTCTTCCTGGAAACTGCTATCAGTTTGACGGAGATTCAATGTTCTGTTGCATGATACCTAGGGAAAAAACAACTTTCTCTGAACACTGTCTAAAATTGCTGAAAACGTTTTAACATATTGAAACCAGGAACTGAGATCAGGGTACACTTCTATACATACAGTGCATTTGATTCAATTTATTATTTGATTTAATAGTTTCATCAAATATTTTTATTTTATTATTGATCATGTACTTTGCCACTAGTACAATAACATGTCTCTCTCCTGTCTGCAGATGAGATAGGTCTGGAGAGAGGGGACCCTCGCTGGGTGGGAGCCTGGTGGTTGGGCTTTGTCGTGGCAGCTTCCTTCCTCTTTCTCACCTCCCTGCCCTACCTCTTCTTCCCCCAACAGATGCCAAAAGAGGTGATTGTGTACCAGCTGTGTCACAGTCATGACATGTATTTATGATTTATTGACTCTAATGAAAGTTGCACAATCTTCTCTCGTAGAAAATATGTGGTTCAGAGCAGGTGAAAGTGGTGTGGTTTGACCTTGTTGAATAAGGTTTTGGCTCATATCCATCATTCTGAGAAAAAAAATCAGATTTTGGTTCATGTTTCTCTAATCAGGCATCTAGCACAAAGAAGAATACTCGTGCCAGGTCTTGCTCAATAGTGAAAGAGTCTGGATATCACATTAACATGCCAGAGCATAACTTGGCGTGCACACACACACACGCACGCACGCACACACACACACACACACACACACACACACACACACACACACACACACACACACACACACACACACACACACACACACACACACACACACACACACACACACACACACACACACACACACACACACACACACACACACACACACGAAAACAAACACAGACACACAGTCTCTCTCTCTCTCTCTCTCTTGAATGCTGGAGCTTTAAAAGGTCTAAAGCTTGGCGTGTAACTTGAATGCACTGCATTGCAGCATACTTAGAATATGTGGACAACTACAAATACCTAGGTGTCTGATTAGACTGTATATTCTCCTTCCAGACTCACATTAAGCATCTCCAATCCAAAATTAAATCTAGAATCGGCTTCCTATTTCGCAACAAAGTATCCTTCACTCATGCTGCCAAACATACCCTCGTAAAACTGACTATCCTACCGATCCTTGACTTCGGGGATGTCATTTACAAAATAGCCTCCAACACTCTACTCAGAAAATTGTATGCAGTCTATCACAGTGCCATCCGTTTTGTCACCAAAGCCCCATATACTACCCACCACTGCGACCTGTATGCTCTCGTTGGCTGTCCCTCGCTTCATATTCGTCGCCACACCCACTGGCTCCAGGTCATCTATAAGTCTTTGCTAGGTAAAGCCCCACCTTATCTCAGCTCACTGGTCACCATAGCAGCACCTACCCGTAGCACGGGCTCCAGCAGATATATTTCACTGGTCACCCCCAAAGCCAATTCCTCCTTCGGCCGCATTTCCTTCCAGTTCTCTGCTGCCAATGACTGGAACGAACTGCAAAAATCACTGAAGCTGGAGACTCATATCTCCCCCACTAGCTTTAAGCACCAGCTGTCAGAACAGCTCACAGGTCACTGCACCTGTACATAGCCCATCTGTAAATAGCCCACCCAACCACCTCATCCCCATACTGTTTTTTATTTATTTTTGCTCTTTTGCATCCCAGTATCTCTACTTACACACTCATCTTCTGCACATCTATCACTCCAGTGTTTAATTGCTCAATTGAAATTATTTTGCCACTATGGCATATTTATTGCCTTACCTCCGTTGTCCTACCTCATTTGCACACACTGTATATAGACTTTTTCTATTGTATTATTGACTGTATGTTTGTTAATTCCATGTGTAACTTTGTGTTGTTGTATGTGTCGAACTGCTTTGCTTTATCTTGGCCAGGTGGCAGTTGTAAATGAAAACATGTTCTGAACTAGCCTACCTGGTTAAATAAAGGTGAAATAAAATAAAAAATACACTTTACATTTGATCATTTCGCAAACAGACAAACTATCTCTTGGCCACATCGTGTGACCCAGGTCTCTGCAAAGGCTATTAGAGAGAGTTAATGCAATACAGGCAGGATTACATGTTTACTGTACCGTATTCACACTCAAATCTGTTTTAACACGAGTAAAGAGAATACTTGTGGATCTTCCTCTCCCCTCTTTAGGAAGCTGCAGGCAATGCCAAAGAGCCCAGAGCCGAGGAGGAAAAGAAACCACTGCCAGACCCCGTCCAGGAGCTCACCCTCAAACAGTTCCTCAAAAGTTAGACTCTTTTATAAGACCACATCCGTCTGTTTCCTTTCCATTTCCCTTCATTGTGTCTGTGGGTAACTACATGGTGTTGAGGGTGACGGTCACTGTCATGATACTGATAGTATATGAAAAGTAGTTGTGGTGGTCTCTCTCTTCCTCTATTGTTGCTTTTCATCACTTGTTAAATATGATCTGAAGCAGTTAGCAGCGGCTTCGCTCGCCTCTTCCTTCTCCCCCTCGTCTCCCTCTCTTTCCCCTCCCCTTCTCTCTCCCAGGTTTCCCCCGTATCGCCCTGAGGACCCTGCGGAACCCCATCTACCTGTTGGTGGTGCTGGCACAGGTCCACCTGGCAGCTATGATAGCCGGCCTCGCCACCTTCATGGCCAAGTTCATAGAGCGCCAGTTCACTCAGACCGCCTCCTTCTCCAACATGATGATCGGTGAGACACACCATTCGTTATCTCTGTGGAACATCCTGGTTTAGATTACGGTTCATTTGAATAGAAATAAGACCAAATGGAAATTCAACCAATGGACCAAATGAAAATTAGAAAACTACCACGTAAACACTTTGAATCCCCTAAAGTCAATGTCCTCGCCCTGTAGAAATCTTATTTATTTATTTATTTAACTAGGCAAGTCAGTTAAGAACAAATTCTTATTTTCAATGACGGCCTAGGAACAGTGGGTTAACTGCCTGTTCAGGGGCAGAACGACAGATTTGTACCTTGTCAGCTCGGGGGTTTGAACTTGCAACCTTCCGGTTACAACGCTCTAACCACTAGGCTACTCTGCCGCCCCAAATCTGATTAGCATAGTAGAAAAATCTGCATAAAAATCTGTCAGATTAATTATCAACTGGAGGTAATCATTTACAGATGCTGTCCAGACGATAAAGACTCCATTGTATGTGCAGAGCACAGCCAATCAAACCCATGCCACCCATGTTTATAGCCTTGGAATACAATGTGTTCTCTTTGATGAACAGGTTCAAATCTGGATAGGATTTACTTGCCCTTTACCCCAGTGTTGTAGCCAGTTCTTTGGCGGGGTGCAAAATCACCAGTGTTAGCAACTGAAGCTGCCAATATATCAACATTTTCCATGACAACCAAATAAGGCTGACCATTTTTAGGAGGGGGTTAACAGAGCTAGGCAGAGGGGAACCACCCTGCATAAGTAATGGGAAACATTGGTTGTGTTCCAGATTGTCTTTCTCAAAGTCGGGATGCACACATCTCACCGTGTTTAATATCTCCGGAACCATATTAACATAGCTGTCTTCTGAGATGTGCAGGGCGACTGCAATTAACATGATCTGGAATGTGCCTACTGCTTTATTCTGAGTGACCCTCACTCTTTGATCTTTGTGTGCCTGTAGGTGGGGTGAACATCCCTCTGGCGGTGCTGGGCATTGTGCTGGGCGGGGCTCTGATGAGGAGGCTGAAAATTTCTACTAGAGGCTCCGCCCTCATGTGCACGTCAGCCATCTTGATGTGTATTCTCACCGCACTGCCTCTCCTCCTCCTCGGCTGCTCCACACAGAGGGTCACTGGCGTCTACCCCACCAAGTAGGTTGCCGTCTCAAAAGGTTACCTTCACCTCTCCACCCTCCTTAAAACAACACTTGAGCCATATGTTGCCATATTGTACCAGGCACCATGTCTCTTACATCTTCTTCTGTTCTCAGACAGAACAGGCCTTTGGAGTGTAGCTCTGGGTGCTCCTGTCCAACTGAGGCCTTTAACCCCGTGTGTGGCTCAGATGGGGTGGAGTTCAGATCGCCCTGTCATGCAGGCTGCTTGACCAAAGTACTGGATGACAACACCAGCAAAATCCTGGTAAACCACTACACCTGCCTATCCATTAATGGGCCGAATCCTAACTTCTCCTGGCCAACCATTCCCATTCAATGAATCTTCCATGTATTATATTTGCACATGAGCTTAAATAAGAAAGCAGAGAGAAAATGAAATCATATAAGATGCAGAATGACTGAAGAAACCCTAGATGATGGGTTTCAAGGTAGTAGACGTGTCAGACAGACTCTAAAGGGGCCTCACTTCTGCTTTACTGTCACAACCCGATGCCTACGGCATGGAAAACAGAGTTTAAAGCCAGACTCAGCATTCTTGAACCAACACACACACACACACACATGCACTCCACCATCACACAAAGCCTGGGAGAAGAATATTAGTTTTGCTTGAAGCCAGATAGACTGTTTCTTGATAATGTTTTTTCAACGTCTTTGTGAGATTCTCATTCATACCTACTAATGCCAACAGTTACTGCCAGATGCAATGGTGTGAGTCTGATTGGCCAGTGGTTAACGTCATGTGACTCTCTCTGACAGAAATACACCGACTGTGGCTGCATAGGGGTCAGCGGATCCTATGGTTATGCATTGCCAGGGACATGCGGTAGTGACTGTAAACACCTCCTCCTGCCCTTCATGATTCTCTCTGCTCTCACCTGCTTCATTGCATCATTCTCACAGACCCCATCCTACATGATGATACTGAGGTAGAACAGACACACACGCCATTCACACACAGGCCTAACATGATACTAACATACTGAACACACACACCAATGAGAGAGGGAGAGGGAGAGGGAGAGGGAGAGCATCTGCAAATCAAAGTCACGTACACAGATCTGCAGATGTTATTGCAGGTGCAGCAAAATGTTTGTTTCATGCTCCAATGCCTAGAAAACAATACGCACATAATCCAAAAAGGGAAAATAAATTAAGAAATATCAGAACGAGCTATGTCAGAGTTCAGGAAGATAAATATATATAATGGTGCGTATAGACAGAATGGACAGTATATGAGTAGCAATGGTGTGTACAGCAGTAGTTACATAGGTTGAGCCATGACTAAAATACAGTATATACATATAAAGTCTGTAAAACGGTGTGTAAACATTATTAAAGTGACCAATGTTCAATGATTATATGTAGGGGAAAAGGTCTCTATGGTGCATGCAACAACAAAGATTTCAAGATAAAGTGTGTGTGTGTGTGTGTGTGTGTGTGTGTGTGTGTGTGTGTGTGTGTGTGTGTGTGTGTGTGTGTGTGTGTGTGTGTGTGTGTGAGAGCGATAAGTCTGACATGGTTTACTGCATCCGTTCAGCTGTTGTGATTCACTCTGATTTAAACGCAGTTCCATCCAGCTGGCCAGTAGCCTCTTCACACAAGCACTGATTCTGTTACTGATGTTACCCATCACCCATCCTTTCACTCTCCGTCCCATCTACCCTTTTCATCAATTTGTCCTTCTCTCTCCCACTCTCCTCTGCAGGACAGTGAGACCAGAGGATAAGTCTTTTGCTGTGGGGGTTCAGTACATGCTCTTCAGAGTGCTGGGTGAGTTATAGTGTTACAGCCTGAATTTAAAATGGATTCAATTTAGATTTTATGTCACTGGCCTACACACAATACCACATAATGTCAAAGTAGAATTATGATTTTAGAAATTGTTACACATGAATAAAAATGAAAAGCTGAAAATGTCTTGAATCAATAAGTATTCAACCCATTTGTTATGGCAAGTCTAAATAAGTTCAGGAGTAACAAGTCACATAATGCTTAACAAGAAGTCAAAAAAACAAGTTGCATGGGCTCACACTGTGTGCATTAATAGTGTTTAAAATTATTTTTTAATGACTACCTGATCTCTGTACCCCACATATACAATTATCTGTAAGGTTCCTCAGCTGAGAAGTGAATTTCAAACACCGATACAATCGCAAAAAACAGGGATGTTTTCCATTGCCTCGCAAAGCAGGGCACCTATTGGTATCGGTAAAAATGTTTTTAAAAAGCAGACACTGAATATCCCTTTGAGCATGGTTATGCTATTAATTACACTTTGGATGGTGTATCAATACACCAAGTCACAACAAAGATATAGTTGCCGGAGAGGAAGGAAACTGTTCAGGGATTTCACCATGAGGCCAATGTTGACATTAAAACAGTTAAAGTTTAATGGCTGTGACAGGAAACAACTGAGGATGGATCAACAACATTGTAGTTACTTCACAATACTAACCTAAATGACAGAGTGAAAAGAAGGAAGCCTGTACAGTATAAAAAAACATTCCCAAACATGCTATTTGCAATAAGGACAAAAATAAACTTCAAGTCCTGAATAAAAGGCGTTATGTTTTGGGCAAATCCAACACAATACATCACTGGTTCAGCCTGCTTTCCAACAGGCACTGTGAGACAAATTCACCTTTCAGCAGGACAACAACCTAAAACACACAAGGCCAAATACAGTAAACACTGCACTGGATTTGCTTACCAAGACAACATTAAATAAGTGGCCTAGTTACAGTTTTGTCTTTAAAATCTATGGCAAGACTTGAAAATGGCTGTCTAGCAATAATCAACAACCAACTTGACAGAGCTTGAAGAATTAAGACATTTATAATGTGCAAATATTGTACAATCCAAGTGTGCAAAGCTCTTAGACTTACCCAGAAAGACTTTCAGCTGTAATCACTGCCAAATGTGATTCTAATGTGTACATATTGACTCAGGGGTATGAATACTTATGTAATCAAAACATTTTAGTGTTTATTTTCCTACTTTAAATTTTAAAAATTATTATTATTATTCATTTTTTTTTTACAAATGTTCATATTTTTCTTCTACTTTGACATTACAGAGTATTTTGTGTAGATCTATTACAATTAAATCCATTTTAATCCCACCTTTTAAAACAACAAAATGTGGAAAAGTCAAGGGGTGTGAATACTATCTGAAGACGCTGTATATCAGCATTACAAAGACAGCCACACTCACCTCTTTGCCTTGGATTCCAAGAAATTTAGATAAATGACCTACAGGGATTGACTTTTCTGCTCGAGCAGACATCCATCATTTTAACAGCAAATGTCTGGGAAACTGCCTTTTAAATATTTAACCCTAAATGTTACTCTGTTCTTCCTGTTAGGTGACATTAAAGGTATAGTAGAGTCAGCAATATGACGTAGATGCACAAAGCAAACAGCATAGTGGGTCAATTTCCACAACAACTAAGAGCATTGGAGCGAGATACCAAACTTCTCTGCTGTTTTGGTCCCGTGGCTACCACGTTGTAAAGTGTGAAGCATCTCACTCATTGCAATATCTGCGTTGCTGCTCATGCAATGTCATTTAGCTGACTCTACCTTTAAGCAGGACCATGGGCACAATGGAAATAAGACTCTACGGGGATAATTAATATAAAAACACTGCCACTCAAGAAGAATCCCCTCACAGGCACTCATCTAAATCTATGTTTACACAGTGTGTGCATGCATGTCTGTGTGCGTGCGTGCATGGATGTGTGTTTATAATTCTGTGTATGTGTGTCTCCAGCGTTCTTGCCAGCCCCAGTTCTGTATGGCACTGCCATAGACACCACCTGTATCATCTGGGGGAAGAAGTGTGGGAAGAACACGTCCTGTCACTACTACAACATGGACCTCTTCAGACAGAGGCAAGAGCCAACAGATATGTCAGCCATGTCAACCATACTAGAAAGTATTTGAGATGCACTTGATTTAGCATAGAGTAGTTACGGACCATTTTACCAGGCAAACTAAATCAAACACAGTTCAAGTATTTAAAAGTATTTCCAATACTCTATTTCTTAGATCCAGGCCTGTTATAGAGTATACAGTATGTCTGATATCCCCCCCTCTTTTCTGTGTGCAGGTTCCTGGGTCTGCAGGCATTCTTTGTCACCGGAGCGTTTGTCTGCTTCCTGCTGTCCCTCCTGGTCCTGAGACATAGGGCAGGAAAACAAGGCCAGCAGGCAGGACAGGGATACACTATGATTGACAGAGAGCAGAGTCCAGACAAGAACACTGCCTCCAAAGAATTGCAGAATATGGCAGCATGAGAGAGGCCTGATAGAGAAGGAGAACAGAAAAAAAGAAAGAACTGAATTGCGAACTGCGTAGAAAGTCTATTTCTATCCCCCAGAGGGTTACGATGAAGACTACAGAAATGAGAGCTGCTTCGAAAGTGTTGGGGAAGCTACTCTGAAAATATAGGTTACCAAGCTAGCAATTACTTCACACTGGAAGAAGTTAAGCTATACTAAAGCTACCCTTTAACAAAAATATATATTTTTATTAAACTAAAGTTACTTTGAAAAAGGAGTTCACTACATCCAAACTACTAAGTGAAAATTTATACAAATAAAAATGACATCTGAAATGTCATAGACTACCAGTTGCAATAACACATCACTTTGGGGTATCAACAGAATGTGTAATTTGCCTATTAAACACATATAGGCAAGTGAGAATTAAGTAATGTGTGGCTCAATTGGCAGAGCATGGTGCTTGCAATGCCAGGGTTGGGGGTCTGATTCCCATGGTGGACCAGTACAAAAATGAATAAATTTTGAATAAGCTCGTTTGCTAAATGAAAAAAAATAATTAGGCAGGTGTGATGCAGAAAAAACAAGATTATTGACTACATCACCCATTTTATTTTTGCAAAAAGGTAGGGTGTAGTTCCAGTAGTTAACTATACCCCTACATGGCAAAAGGTAATTAGGTGTGCAACTCTAGATTTCTTACATACTCATATTATTATTATTTGATTTCTTAGACCGCTCGAGCTTAAACGATTTAACACGAAACCAACTTCCAAATGCCCAGACTGCCCCAATTGGGGTTGCTTGAGAAAAATATTTTTGATAACATTTATACCTTTTGAACCATATCAATATTTAAATGAGCTCTATTAAGTTATTAACTCCAAACCAAGATTGAAATGTTCAGACTGACCCAACTTAGGTTTCCTGTCAAAGGATTTTCTTAAACTATGTATACTTTAACTATAAATGTGCAAAAATGAACATGAGTTTAAATGAGAACCATAGGAATACAGGGGTTGCTTATTAAAATAAACCCGTTCCTTGGCCAGTTAAGCTGAGCTACAAGACCAACTTTAAAACATTCTGGCTATACCTACTTCAAATTCTTTAAAATCTTTAACTATAACTACATGAATGTGTCCCACATTTGCATAGATTAACTCACCAGCAGTAACTCTTAGACCATTCAAACTAGAGACACCAAACCAACTTTCACATGTTCAGACTATCATAACTTCCAATTCTTAAAAAACGTATTCAATAGAACTATTCAAATTTGCATAAAATACCTCACCAACAGTAACTCTTGAACCATTCAAGCTAGAAACACCAAACCAACTGTCACATGTTCAGGCTATCCTATACCTTTCTAGTTACCTACTAAAAATACTACCATGTTTTAATTTAGTTCAAGTAACACCAAGCTACTGCAAAATGTATTTCAATTACTGCTTGAATAACATAGTTCCCTTCTCCCAAAACTGTGCATAGAGAAAGTACACCATTACTGCGCCCAAACTGACTGTAATAATGTGTACAGCAAGTGCTGTATCTGAGCCATGGCACGTTTACTATAGCATGTCATTCTCTGGGACCAGTCTGAGTAGTTCCCTATCCATTGAAACAGGGTCAGATCTTTTTCTATACCTCTTATAGTTAAGGTTAGGACTTGGGGAGGATAAGCTGCTATAAACTGATCCTAGACCTCTAGAGGGTAATCTCTACCTATAGTGAGTATTACAGGAGACACCTGATCTATGAACTGAAGATCAGCATTATCAGACCAAAGAGAGCATTAGACCATTTAAACCAAACTTACCAAACTAATGGTCTTCAGATGTTGGTTGCTTTATACCATTTTTATATACCATATATTTTTCTACAGATTTTTTACAAACTTTTTGTCCTTTGTAAACAATATAAAGTGGTGAACGTATACTTTCAAAGAAAATAATCATTATAGATTGAGGAGGTGCCTTACATATATACAACTCATATCATGTTTATAATCTTATCCTGTGAAGAAAAAAATGTAAATATTTTCACTACATTATATAAAATGGAATTTTTATTTGATGGACAATTCCACACAAGGCATCTGTTTCTCCATTGCTCTTGTCATGTAATGAGTTATGGTAGGCAAGCATTGTGAGTTCAAAGGCCCTTTCCAAACAGGGAAGAAATCATGCATGTAATGAACTAATGTGAACCCATGTGACATGGAAGAGGGGCATTGCTCTCCAAGGGGAGCGAGAGGAGGGAGGTGGAGATGGGGCGGGGATGTTGTGAAACCTGAGCCAAGCGTTTATAACTGCCATGCTGAGTGATGATACACAAGGTTAATAAACTCTATCAACAGACATGTTCAGTCCTCATCCTTTCACTGCAGAAAAGGTTGTGTCAAGGAGTCCTGGCAGGAGATCGCATGTTTTTACTTCATAGATTAACTGTGTCTTGCTGACTTACTGTCTTAAACAGGTATGGGGTGACACAAGCTGGTGCATGAACGATTGTGTGTGTGGACCTGCCAAGACCTCCCTAACATTGATATATCTGATATCTGAATGCACCTGAATCTCAGAATATCAGAGTTAACATCTGGGAGTCCTGCCATGTCCCACAGAGTCAAAAGGCAAAGTTCCAATTCCTGTTTTGATTTCAGAGAGACACATCATTCTTGAATTGTGAGTGTGTCTGCTGGCTGGCTCTAACACTGCTGCTTCCAGAACACTATGTTGGGGTATAGGGGAGTGTGAGTGAGTGAGTGAGTGAGTGAGTGAGTGAGTGAGTGAGTGAGTGAGTGAGTGAGTGAGTGAGTGAGTGAGTGAGTGAGTGAGTAGGCAAGTCAGTTAAGAACAAATTCTTATTTACAATGAAGGCCTACCATGGCCAAACCCGGACAACGCTGGGCCAATTGTGCACCGCCCTATGGGACTCCCAATCACGGCCGGATGTGATACAGCCTGGATTCGAACCAGGGACTGTAGTGACCTGATGAAGGCAATTCAATCTCCCGGTTAGTCACCAGTTAAAGTATCCTAGGGTAAAGTTTTTTTGGGGATAAGTTAAATTACATTTGTTACTTCTGCATAAGTAATTGAACGTATACAAATTGTATTTTATTCATCTCTGATCCCTTAATGACCAGTCACAGAGGTGTGCTGGCGAGCACGTCTGTCAACTGTCTTCGAATAATTTGTCAGAATTCTCCTCTTTAGTCTATGTACACAGACTAATCTTTACCTCATTCACATCTCCCCTTATTTTATTGTGAAACTGCATCCCATGTCTGCACACTGCTTCCTCTGTCTGTGTGTTCATGCGTGTGCGACTTCCTCTTACAGACAATCTGACCCATAGTGCTATGAAAACATGAAGTTGTAAAATGGTGAATGGTTTAAAGCCAAAGGTTAACCATGTTTACTGACAGGAATATGAATTACTATGAATTACTCTCTTCCTGTTCTCTCTCTGCCTCCTCGGCACTGTCCCTGATAAAGGGCTCCCTCTAGTGGCCACAATGGGGGCCTGAGAGGCTGTGGCATGGAGAGAGAGAGTGAGTCATGATTCACGCCTTCAAACTTTACTCTGGATCTCGAAGCCAGTTCCACTGCATTTTTTAATTGTTCCCCTCTTACAGAGAAGAATGAGAAGAGTATATGCGACCCGTTCCAGAAAGCTAGGCGTATGCTCCACGTCACTACTTCACAGGAGAGGCATTTGAACGTACATTTCCTTTTATCAAAATGTGTTTGTTGGTAGAAATGCCTTCTGGAACATGTGAACTTCCATGTGCCTTAATAACAGACTTGTATGCCATGTAAATATGAATACAATTGTTAAATTACGAGCCCAGTTGGTTTAGCCACAGAAAAAAAAACAGCAACCTCCCGCTATCCATGATTGGCTGAGATAATGAGTGGGCTGGACATGCCGAGAGAGGCGTTCGGATTGGTTTGCCATATAGCTCGCTTCTGTCTATTTGAGTTGGTCAGTATGTGTAGGTAATCCTGTCTAACATGGCTTTTTTTATGTATCACTTAGTACAGATATTCCCAAACTGGGGTACGCGCAATGCCGCCAGGGGTATGCCAAATAAAAATTAAATTCACTGTTTTTAAATGTAAAAAAAAAGAGAATCTCTTCACATTTTCAAACAGTACATTTATAATGTCAGATGGGGCTATACATTTGGGTGAGTTTTATTCCCGCGCCTTGTTTCATTGCCAAAAATAAAATTAAGCCATCTAGGTGTTCCGCGAAATAACAACACAATGTCAAATACAGGTAGCCTAGTCAAATAATTAACATCCAATCACATTAACCGTTACTCTATCGCGGGAATTCCACTAACGGTCCATAAGTAGCCAAACATAGCTGCTGCCATTTTTGGTATCTGTACTGATGGTGCAAAAGCCATGACAGGGAGACATAGTGGAGTGGTAACGCGCGTGCAAGCAGTTGCTCCCGATGCCACTTGGGTACACTGCAGTATCCACCGAGAGGCTCTTGCTGCCAAGGGAATGCCTGACAGCTGTTTTTTCTAACCTGAATGATCTGAATCTAGGATTTCAGGGACTCTCCGCAACTATATTCAATATGCGGGACAAAATTGAGGCTATGATTAAAAAGTTGGAGCTCTTCTGTCTGCAATAAGAAGGATAACACACAGGTCTTTCCATCATTGTATGATTTGTGTGCCAAAGAACTCAAGCTTGCGGACAATGTCAAATGTGATACAGCGAAGCACCTGAGTGAGTTGCGCAATTACGCAGGTACTTTTCCGAAACGGATGACAAACAACTGGATTCGTTATCCCTTTCATGCTCTGCCTCTAGTCCACTTACCGATATCTTAACAAGAGAGCTTCATCGAAATTGCAACAATGGGTTCTGTGAAAATTATATTTAATCAGAAGCCACTGCCAGATTTCTGTATTGGGCAGCGCTCAGAGTATCCTGCCTTGGCAAATCGCGCTGTTAAGACACTGATGCCCTTTGCAAACACGTACCTACACTACCATTTAAAAGTTTGGGGTCACTTAGAAATGCCCTTGTTTTCCATGAAAACATACATGAAATGAGTTGCAAAATGAATAAGAAATGTAGTCGAGATGTTGTCCTTCAAACTTGACTTTCGTCAAAGAATCGTCCATTTGCAGCAATTAAAGCCTTGCAGACCTTTGGCATTCAAATTGTCAATTTGTTGAGGTAATCTGAAGAGATTTCACTCCATGCTTCCTGAAGCACCTCCTACATGTTGGATTGGCTTGATGGGCTCTTCTTACGTAGCATAAGGTCAAGCTGCTCCCACAACAGCTCAATAGAGAAAATCTCCTCTTTCTATTTTGGTTAGAGACAGTTTGCGCTGTTCTGTGAAGGGAGTAGCACACCACGTTGATCTTCAGTTTCCTGGTCAATATCTCGAATGGAATAGCCTTCATTTCTCATAACAAGAATAGACTGATGAGTTGATGATAGACTTGGATTAGCTAACACAACGTGCCATTGGAACACAGGAGTGATGGTTGCTGATAATGGGCCTATTCAATAAAACATCTGTCGTTTCCAGCTACAATAGTCATTTACAACATTAACAATGTCTACACTGTATTTCTGATCAATTTTATTTTATTTTAATGGACAATTGTTTTTCTTTTCTTTCAAAAACAAGGACATTTCTAAGGTGACCCTAAACTTTTGAACGGTACTGTATGTGATTGTGGATTCTCAGGCATCATTAGCATGAAAACTAAATACAGGCACAGACTGTGTGTGGAAAATTCTTTAAGACTACAACCCAACATTGCAGAGTTATGTGCATCCTTTCAAGCACACCCTTCTCATTAACCTGTGGTGAGTTGTTCACAATTTTCAATGAACAAAAAGGCTTTATATGTAAGATGGTTAAATAAAGAGCAAAATTATTTATTATTATTTGTGCCCTGGTCATATAAGAGCTCTTAGCTAGCTAACATTGAACCTGGTTGGTTAGCTACCTTCAGATTAATGCTGGGTAGTAACATCATGAGTTGGGATTATGGCTCATTCTTTAGTTAGCTAACTAGCTACAAGTCTTAACCAAAGACTCCACTACGCAAGTATCCATTTCAATAGAAATGCACTGCGACAACCGTTGATAGACGTAGCTGGTAAATTCACTCTGGCTATCTACTCCGAGTGTGCCAGAGCGCAGAATAACTGCCAAATTTACGAATGCTCAACACCCGTTGAATATAGCCGGTGTCAGTAAAGGTTGACAAAAAAAGTGTAAATTGTTGCAGAGTTGCAGTCACCAAAGCTCTGGATAACATAAAAGCAGCCTAACCAGCTCTGCAAGGGTGAGAAAATGGTCAGTGAGCTGTTCTCTCATTTGTGTCTGGAAGTAGTTAGCCAACGTTAGCTTGGGTGCTTGACTGTTGTCGTCGTTGTTAGGACAGAACGCTCGGCTAAAGATTAAGTGTGTGAATGATGCTGAATGGGTGGAGACAATGAGCAGCTCTCCAGTTGGTACCAAAACATTCAAAGGCCATTTTCTCAAAAGTGAGATTAAGTTAATCAACTTTCAAAGCAGAATTACTTTCCCATTGTTCCTCAAATGCAGTGTATGAAATACAATTTTGTAGCTCTGTCTCTGCTTTTATCCGATAAAAAACACCATTTCAAATTATGTAACATAAGACCGAATCAAGGCGGTCGGTCACATTAGTTTGTGTTCATCCTTTAAATTTTGTTTACCAGCACAATAGCTAAGGAAAGAACATCCAAGAGTCCAATTTCTTTCCAAAATAACCCTTTACTGGAAGCAGCTATTGTATGTCAACTGGATAAAGTTATACAACTCCTTCTATGGAGTCAGACAGACAAACAGAAAGACTTAACTTCAATGTTTATTTATTGCATCGCAATTGACAATATTATGAAGAGTATTTTTGGGGGTTTAAAGTATGTGCCTTTATTTAAAAATTATGAGCGGTGTACTTTTCAATCACAAATTATTTTCCCTGAAAACAACTTGAGACTATCAGTTGTGAGTGTTCAGACTTTTGGTCTGAACTTGTAGTCTGAATGGTATGCATGGTTTTCATACATGATTAAGAAACTGTATTATATGATCAATGGGTAAATCTAGCTGCTTATCCACCCTCTCATATTGTGCATTTATGACACAAAGAAGCTTAAGCTTAACGATGGCTGATACCCTCCTAGGACCTGCTTAGAATGCAGTGTGTGTCTGTGTTTATAACCTCAGATTGCGTGGGTTGACCACCTTGCCAATAAAGAGCAGTGCCCCCGAGGCCTCATCCCTCACCAGGAACATGAAGGGATGGTCCACGCAGTACGAAAGGGGTGTGGAGGCGGGGTGGGAGCTGGCATACTGGGTGCCCTCTGGGGCCATCTCCATGACAACCTTATGATTGAGGCTGCTGAGTTTCGCCGCCTGAGACGTGATCTTGGTCAGGTCCGTGTCTGCCAGAAAGTCGTCGAGACCTGGAGAGATGGAGAAAAGAGGATATGAGAGATGTGAAGGCAGAAGAGCAAAATGAAGACCGAGGGGGAGTGAGAGGAAAAGAAGGAGGGAGGTGAAGAAACTCACCCAGGTCAGTGAGCAGTGGCAGGAGGTCAGTGGAGTAGCTGAATTTTAGGACAGGCAGTGTGAGGGCCGTCTGCACGGGGTGAAGGGTCATGGAGAGGTCCTGAACAAACTCAGCTGTCAGGCTCTCCTCCACCAAGGTCATGTTCTGAGTGACATCATCAGGAAGGAACACAAACATACTGACGTCATCCTGCATCTGGATCTGAGCAATCTGGAGAGAAAGGGAGAGGGAGTGTGGGGTGGAGGGTCATCAATAAATATTTTCCCTGAGGCAAACTTGATAACTGGCTAGTTAAGAAAGTAATGATCACTGGAAAAAGCACAACTGCTGAATATACTGCATCTGTACTCACTGTACAGCCCAGGTCTGGGTCTACACCCATCTTCACTGGGTAATTGTCCTGCTGCATCATGGAAATGCGGGCAGGAGCCTCTCCAACAAGCTGGAAGTCCTCCATCACTCCACTCTTGCTGAACCGAGTCATCCACTTCACTACACACACACAAACAGCATCCCATAAACGACTGCACACTTTGGGGAGAAGGGTAGAGTATTGGACTGCAGACAGACTGTCCTTACCTTTGAAGTAGGCGGCGCCCAGAGGAACCACACCAGAGTTCCGTCCCAGGGCCTTGGACATGAAGCGGTCGACCTTGCCACCCGTCTGCTGTTTGACCCAATCATTGATCTCATTCACATCTTTAGCCCCGCCCATCAGAGTCTTGGGCCGCACCCCATACTGCTTCTCCACCACGCCAAAGTATTCCTGCTTCAGACGCAATCCTAGAGAGATACACACAGGTCAACAAACATACACAATATCAAAACACACACAGACTGATCAAAATGATCTGAGACACATGCATGCTTACACACACACACACATTCACTCACTGCGGGCCAGGTAGACACGTGCAGCGATGCTGAGGCCTTTGCCAGGTGCTCTGAGTGATGCAAGTAGGTCTCTGAGTGTATCATGGAGCTGAGGGTCCTGCAGGGTGTGATACCTCAGAGCTCTGTATAACCACCTCTCTGAACGATCCGGAGACGCTCCTGGGAGAGAGAGATCAATATGTAATTACAAATTTGCCAATTAAATACCAGATAAATAGCAGACAGTGATATAAAGTATAACAGTGCTGAGGCTTACTAACCCATGGATAGCTGAGTGAGCACTGCAGAGATGCTGATGGGGGCCAGGAACACGTTAGTCTTTGGGTTGCGACCCGCCAAGGCCCGGAACAGGTTGTAGCCGAAGTCAGAGGTGGCAGCGGCCATCTTTGCTCTGGGCGTGGTAAAGAGCTCCACAGCTTCCTCTTCCCCTCCCGCCTCCTCTGTCTCCAACTGCATGGGATTGGTCAATCGAAAGACACAGGAAGAGAGAGAGGAGGGTTATTGACATGGCTTGTTCATGGAGAATGAGAAAAATAAGGAGATAGAGAAGTGATGTGACAAAGAGTGATGCTGTTCGGAATTGGCAAGCCAGAATGAAAATGGAGGGACGTAGAGATGGAGAGACTGTGGTGAATCTACTAGAGGAAGATGTGAGATGAAGTGTAGAATAGGAAAGCCAAAGGGACGGAGTGAATAAAAGACCTGAGAGCATAAAGAATTGAGAATGAAAACAGCGATGTGGAGTGGTCTCACCAACTGAGCATAAGAGAGGGAGAGGAGGAACCCCAAACACAGCAACAGGGTCGTCCGCATCATCCTGCAACACAAACTCTATTACACACACATTATTATTCAAACATACAGTGCCTTGCGAAAGTATTCGGCCCTCTTGAACTTTGCGACCTTTTGCCACATTTCAGGCTTCAAACATAAAGATATAAAACTGTATTTTTTTGTGAAGAATCAACAACAAGTGGGACACAATCATGAAGTGGAACGACATTTATTGGATATTTCAAACTTTTTTTAACAAATCAAAAACTGAAAAATTGGGCGTGCAAAATTATTCAGCCCCTTTACTTTCAGTGCAGCAAACTCTCTCCAGAAGTTCAATGAGGATCTCTGAATGATCCAATGTTGACCTAAATGACTAATGATGATAAATACAATCCACCTGTGTGTAATCAAGTCTCCATATAAATGTACCTGCACTGTGATAGTCTCAGAGGTCCGTTAAAAGCGCAGAGAGCATCATGAAGAACAAGGAACACACCAGGCAGGTCCGAGATACTGTTGTGAAGAAGTTTAAAGCCGGATTTGGATACAAAACGATTTCCCAAGCTTTAAACATCCCAAGGAGCACTGTGCAAGCGATATTATTGAAATGGAAGGAGTATCAGACCACTGCAAATCTACTAAGACCTGGCCGTCCCTCTAAACTTTCAGCTCATACAAGGAGAAGACTGATCTGAGATGCAGCCATGAGGCCCATGATCACTCTGGATGAACTGCAGAGATCTACAGCTGAGGTGGGAGACTCTGTCCATAGGACAACAATCAGTTGTATATTGCACAAATCTGGCCTTTATGGAAGAGTGGCAAGAAGAAAGCCATTTCTTAAAGATATCCATAAAAAGTGTCGTTTAAAGTTTGCCACAAGCCACCTGGGAGACACACCAAACATGTGGAAGAAGGTGCTCTGGTCAGATGAAACCAAAATTGAACTTTTTGGCAACAATGCAAAATGTTATGTTTGGCGTAAAAGCAATACAGCTCATCACCCTGAACACACCATACCCACTGTCAAACCTGGTGGTGGCAGCATCATGGTTTGGGCCTGCTTTTCTTCAGCAGGGACAGGGAAGATGGTTAAAATTGATGGGAAGATGGATGGAGCCAAATACAGGACCATTCTGGAAGAAAACCTGATGGAGTCTGCAAAAGACCTGAGACTGGGACGGAGATTTGTCTTCCAACAAGACAATGATCCAAAACATAAAGCAAAATCTACAATGGAATGGTTCAAAAATAAACATATCCAGGTGTTAGAATGGCCAAGTCAAAGTCCAGACCTGAATCCAATCGAGAATCTGTGGAAAGAACTGAAAACTGCTGTTCACAAATGCTCTCCATCCAACCTCACTGAGCTCGAGCTGTTTTGCAAGGAGGAATGGGAAAAAATGTCAGTCTCTCGATGTGCAAAACTGATAGAGACATACCCCAAGCGACTTACAGCTGTAATCGCAGCAAAAGGTGGCGCTACAAAGTATTAACTTAAGGGGGCTGAATAATTTTGCACGCCCAATTTTTTAGTTTTTGATTTGTTAAAAAAGTTTGAAATATCCAATAAATGTCGTTCCACTTCATGATTGTGTCCCACTTGTTGTTGATTCTTCACAAAAAAATACAGTTTTATATCTTTATGTTTGAAGCCTGAAATGTGGCAAAAGGTTGCAAAGTTCAAGGGGGCCGAATACTTTCGCAAGGCACTGTACACTCTCTCCATTGAGAATGCTTTTTAGTCCAGGGCCTAGGCTTAATCTGTGTCAGGGAAACTGGCCCATAGTGTGTGAGTCAGATTTTTTGACTGTGAGTGTGATTGGCTGCAGGGCTCCTGTGGGATAATGTAGTTTTAACTTGTGATAAATCCTGTCAGCATCTCTTCTTTTCCCTCTTTTCTTGCTCTCACTAGGATGTGATGTTTACATGTTTCTTTGTTCAAACTGAGCTCCATTTCTTCCTCTTACTGAGCAGAGACTAAAACCATGCCCAAACAGTCTGTGCGTGCAATCATGCGAAAATTTATTTTGTCCCCCTACACCAAACGTGATCACGACACACAGGTGGAAATATCAAAACAAACTCTGAACTAATTATATTAATTTGGGGACAGGTCGAAAAGCATTAAACATTTATGGCAATTTAGCTAGCTAGCTTGCAGTTGCTAGCTAATTTGTCCTGGGTTGTTATTTTACCTGAAATGCACAAGGTTCACTACTCCGACAATTCATATTCACGGAAAACGGTCAGCCAAATCGTTTCTAGTCAACTCTCCTCCTTCCAGGCTTTTTCTTCTTTGGACTTTATATGCCGTCTAATTACCACAAATAACCATCTGACCTCAGTTCATCTTTCAATCACCCACGTGGGTATAACCAATGAGGAGATGGCATGTGGGTATATGCTTCTAAAAGACAATGAGGAAATGTGAGGCAGGACTTACATTTTGTTCGGCGTCACAAATAGAAGCAACTTCTATTTTAGCGCTTGCCAACGCAGACGCTCGTTGGTGCGTGCGAGCATTGTGGGTGCAATGATTGAATAACATGTGTGTGTACATTTATTTTGCAACGCTTGCGCACGCGACGGGTCCGGTTTGGGTAGAGTGTAAACTATGTAATATATCCCAAACTTCTGGCTCTCCACACACACAGTGTAGCTAACGCACAACACAAGCAGAGGCAGACTGTTCACACCAGTTTACTAGCTAGTCACACTAACACAGCTAGTAATGTTAATGAGCTTTGTGGGTTGAATAGGGTCATACAGAGTCCAGAGAGGTGAGCAGATTCATTGACACAGACAGAGAAGTGACAAAGTGAAAGGTCACAGGAGATTATGGAGAGTTTGAGGAGGATTTTTTAGACCACACACAAACACAGAATAAAAGTATAACTCTGCCAGTTCTCATTCCCAACACCCCCGCTCATTCTTTCCTTCTCACATTCTCTTTTAACCACACACACATACTCTCTTGTTCCCCCAGCACATCTGGTTGTCATTGAGCTTCTCCTGGCTTCCCTGATGAAAAGAAACATCCATCACTGGACCTCAGAACACACACACCTCTCAATTCCTTTCTTCTTCTCCGCCCCCTCTGCAGGCCTGATGGTTAACCCAGGCACTTCATCTCTTTCCAACCCAAAGAAGCCAGCCAAACCCACAGAGAGACCACCTCTCTGTACTGAGGCAATCACAAGCATGGTAAATTACCACAATGTTTGGTTAATGGTACTATAGGTCATCTTGTTGTTGTTTTTTTGTTTTGTTTTTTTGGGGGGGGTCACAAAAAGTTTTGTTTGGACACCAAACCACTGCTCTCCTACATGCTCACACATCTATTGACTCCCATACTTTCAGGCCACGAACAATGAATCTCCTGCCATGAGAATGTCTATCCTGCAGGTCCTGAGGTACGGACCACTATGTGCAGTGTTCTTCAATTGCTCTATACACATCACCTTGCATATGGAGTCGAGACATGTCTTTAGTATTTTCTTTATTGGATAGGTTTGCAATTGATTCAAACCATCTTGAGTGTTTACTGTGATATAGAACTGACTAAAAACAGGAACAATTAAACAAGTTGTTTGGGCTCTGGGAAAGGTTAGTCTTGGCGTGTTTCCCTTGGCGCCCTGCTCAACAGCTTGAATGGAAATTCTGAACCAGTGAAAAGTAGCCTACTGGAAAAGAAAAGGGACCAGCGGACCAAATTCACCATAACATTGTGCACTTGTAAGTCAAAAGCATGGATTATTCACTCCTGATATGGAGATTAAGTTATCATAAAATGAAGGCTTCAAAACACCATAACACTACAAAGCCTGATTAAAAAGCTTTACAAAAAAAAGTCCTGCGACTAAAGTGTTATTAGGTCTACTCCGTTCTGTAAATGTTGTTGCACAGGAGGTTCTGACTGGACAAAATAAAATACCGTTAAGGTTTAGTGCCCGAGTCTTTCATTCCGTGCAATCGACCTTGATAAAACATCCCATATGATGCGTAAAGGCGACTAACCTTTCAGCGCGAATATGGGCCACGTCGCCCGCCCGTGTGTCTTCAGCAGCGGTCTCTCGCGTAGAGTGCTGAATATAGCGGGGCGATGCACACAGCCGTGTATGAGAGGGTTGGAGCCAACTTTCCCCCGCCCTGCTCTGACGTGCCGGTTGGGCTTAGCAAGAAGCCGGATCGCGGTTTTGAGCGAATGGCACATTCATGGTCCCTTCTCTCCCCTAACATAACAGTATGTCAAATTTCACGTGCAATCAATGGACCTAAAACGTGAATTATTTTACAATCGCAAGAACGTGCTGGAGAAGAGAGTTAATTCTGCAATATGTAACTTTTTGGGCGACCCTATCAAAATCAGACCTTAGTTATAGATCTGTCACTCATTGAAAGCAAGTCTAAATTGCGGGAGATGCATTTTATTTCTATGCTTCCAGTTCGTGTGTCTTTTGTACACCAGCGCCAAACTACTGATAGTATTTTTGGTTCTAGAAAATATATTTCACTGGTTTAGATGTACAATGATTCTGCACTATGCTTGTTTTGTCAAACTGAAATTAAGCAAACAGGAAATAGCGATTCCTGATTATTTAAATAAATTGGGGTATAAGGCCTAGCATACGCCCATTTAAAATACAATTATCAGTACTTATACCACAACTCCAGTAAGATGATCACATCCACTACTAAGACATTGACTTCATCCCTTTTCTTTAATCAATACCAGAGGTGGGAATAATCAGAACAAAGCACAAATGGTGTAAGACAGTGCACAACCAAGTGTAAAAATGGCAACAAATTTGAGTGTTGATCCACAGTAGTATGGGACAGGTCCACGGTGAGACCAGAGGCATACAGTGGGGAGGGACTGTGAGAAGTCAGGTGTCTAGGCATAGGAACTGGGGTTGATGTTGGTCTGGGAACTGTGCCAATGGATTGGGATTTGCTATATGAGGGCTAGGATCCATATGTGACCGGCTGGTTGGGCTGTATTGTTCAGGACAGAAAAGAGAGATTGATGCCCAGCCTGCCCCAACTAAAGTTGGTTTAGGAAGAAACTGTATGAGAGGGGTTGGCACAGGATCTTTGCCCTGCCACTTGGTTGTTGGAGTTCCCCCTCCACTTCATTCAGGGGGTGCTGATGCACCTCCCTCCAGCAGGGGCGCCACACTGCATTCTCACTATGGCTGGTCAAAGTACATTGTTGCTGCTATGGGGGCCGTCACTCTGTACATTGTTACTATTAGTGCTGTCACTTTGGGTATTGTTGCCATGGGGATCATCACCGAGTTGACTGTCAATGTGCATTGGGCTGGTGTCAGGGGCAGGGTTAGTGACAGTGCCCAGGAAGAGGGGAGCAAGGGAGGTGTGGTCTACCAGGGCGAACAGGAAGGGGGAGTTTACAAAGAAGATGGGAACGGAGCGCATTATGGTAACAGAAGTGGCTGCAGACGCGTCGGCCCCTTCCTCACTGAGCTCCACCCCGCAAGCGTGACGCACACTGGACACCTGCAGAGGAACCGCCGATATACCGGACAGATCAGGACCAGAGAACAGAGATCCCAAACCTGAGAGAGAAGAGATTTTGATTGAGCATTCATCCAGCCTATACTGTTGACCAATGTAAAACACCTGTTTCTAGCTCAACTGATAATGGAATAGTTTGACCTGAGAGGAAAAACTCATGGCCAAAACTATTGACCTTTTTCTGCTCGTCTCTAAACAGACTGGATGCCTCCCACAAATTACCAATGTTCCAGATTTCACATCAGTACTAAGACAAATGTCAGTTTGGCAGATAGGAAAGAGCGGAATTGGCTGCCGAAAAATCCATCCAGAGCCCTGCCGCAAACATTTCCGGCAGTTAGCTAGGATCTTGCGGAGAATCAACTGAGTAGTTTGCATGCGCCATGACATTAGCGTTACAAGCTTACAACCACTGACCGGCTGTGGCAAAAATGACCGCATTGTGTGTACACCTCATGTTTGAGGGGATTAGTAATTTAGTTTTTGCCCCGGCCTACCCAAACTTGTGATTTGTTGGGAGTGTCATCTGTCTGAATAGCACTCTACGAATTGGCCAAGAAAATCTAACATGACTCCCAGACCTAGTGAGATGGTCCTAGGTCTGGAATTTCTTAGACCACTTCTGTGCTCACCCATGCTGGACAGCGCCTCCTGTAGCTCTTGACGGTACTGCAGGGTGAACTTTGGCAGTTGGACCTGCATGGTGCTCTCCTGAGGTAGACGCCTGTACAGGTCCGAGATGTTTAGCTTGGCCACCAGCGATGACACATTTCCTCTTCCTGGCAACGGCATCACTACTAGGAAGCTGGTGTTTCCCTTAAACGGAAAACGTGCAACCTGCAAACAGAAGGGGGGTGGGAGAGATTTTAGAATGGGATAATGCACAAACTGCACTGTAAATATTAAGAGAAAGGTGGACAAGGACAGTATTTATCATCAACATTTCAGGAGAAAAACAAATCTCCAGTAGGAGGATGTCAAAATATAGAAATTTAAGAAAGCAACAGTGCAGAACAGCCAGCCCAGCTCACCTGAGCTCCAAGCTCCCCATCTTCTAACAGGCTTAGTGGGTATTTGGCTGAGCGCATCATGTCCACATGGACAAAGTTTTTGTTGTCCAGGTAGAATTCCCCTTTCTGTGTGAGCTGAGGGTCGAACCGAGCCTCCCACTCACCTACCAGAGACAACAGGAGAACAAGCCACAGTTGTAAAGGGTAGACACTTCTGTATGGTGTACAGTTTCAGAACCTTTATTTTAAAAGACAAAGAGTGAAAAGTCATACCTTTGAAATGCACAGCATTGATAAGCATTAGCACCATGTCGTGCGGAATACTGGACAGGAAATTGGTCATGTGACCTTTGGTGGCCTCCTCCACCCATCGGTTGACCTCCTCCACTGAGATCAGGGGGGCAGGCTCTGATCTGTACCTACGCAGGGATTCTGCAATAAAGGACTGGTACACCTCAAACTCTGAGAGAGAGGTGAACACAACATATACCAAGCGTCAAAACGGTAAGACCTTTACAGCAGTTACAATGGATGTGCTTTATAATTATGTTAGTAGATTGCAGCTCTGAGCCAGAAATGGCAGCGCTGACATCTACTCATCCTGGAAGCACACACACCTGGGCGCAGGTACATGCGTGTGGCCACCTGTAGGGAAGTGTTGGTGAGGTGTTGGAGCAGGCTGCCCAGGGTGTGATGGTAGCAGGGTACAGTGTGGGCATGTAGAGAACTGAGCAGCAACTTCTGGGTCTCGTTGTGAGCTCCTGATAGGGGCAAGGACCATGTTGAGCACATTAAGTCTTGGAGATAAAAGCTAACGCGCACATACAATCTCAGCTATACACTTAACATTATACATGAGCTCTCACACGCCTCACCCAGTGAGAGCTGTGCTAGTGCGAGGGCCACACTTAAGGGTGATATGATGACATTGGGCTGCTCCGGCCCTGCCTGCAGGCTGTCCAGTAGTTGCCTGCCCAGTCTCTCAATAGCACCTCCTACTGACCGCCAGGCCTCCTGTCTGAACACCCGCTCTCCACAGGAGTGGTCCTCAGGAGCTACCACAGCAGTTTCATCCTGAAAGAGCAAGAGAGACAGTCTAGGGGTTAGACTAAAGACCAGAGTAGGGTTAGGGTGCTAAAAGGTTAGATATTTAAGAAAGGTTGATGTGTTTCAGGGTAGGGTTACAGTTGGCCCTCTTACAGTTAGTCCCTGCCGACAGAGGCAGAGCAGCAAGAGCACAGCCAGATGCAGCACCATATCCCAACAGATAGCCTGCAAAACAGAACAATAATGTAAGGTTACAGGTTCAAAGCCCATTTAGGGGAAAGTCTGGGGCACATGTAAAAAAAATAAAAAGGGTTAGGTTTGCTTGTATAGAAATAGATAAGTATGCATACAAAATACAGCATGGATACCCAAAGGTTTTCTTGGGTCTCAGTTCCCTTCTAAAGTGCAACAGTGCCTTCACATGACTAGATTGACCAAGTTAAGTTACACAGTGACCAAAAACAGTGACAACCAATACTTCCCTTAATAAGGGAGGACACTGCTTGGATCCAAAACCAACAAAGCCTCTCCCAACACAAATCAACTGGAAACAACTTTCCAGAACAATTGCCACACCCCAAACATTTCTTCCCAGACAGCATGAAAATGTTCACAGAAATGGTTGCTCACAGAATTAACAAGTGACATCACACCACCTTTCCAAACAATGACTGTTCCAGTACCAAGCTCTAACATGAAAAGAACTCTACGGTGCTTTTATACATGTACATGTTCAACACCAATTATTGTCCCCTGGGAAACATGGACCGAAACGACGGTTCCTACCCTGTCACAGTAACTTTGATATTTAAGATTCAATAACAGTGATTATCAATGCATAGCAATTATTGAACCACTCACTTTAACAGAGCAATAACAAAGTACCTATTGCTGCTGGACATGGGACCACTGATTGGCTGAGAGGAAAAGAGAGCCAATCAAAAGCAGGATTGCTTGGCTAGTGGTCAGTGTGGCGCAGCATAAGCCTGGTTCTACAGTGCAGAGATGGGTGGTGTTTTGCTCTGGGACCACAAGTGTTTGTCAGAGGGCCAAAGGTTTCTGTTTTACTTCTAAAGTCCACAAACAGCAAACACTGGCCTTACTACTGCAACGGTATCATATATATATATATATATATATATATATATATATATATATGACTCTGCATAGAATCATTAGCGTTCATAGACGTAGTAGAAATAGTGGTGGTGGGGATATTTATTGATTGATGATTTTAGTGTACATTTACATTTACAACGGGCTCTGTAGTCTTATTTACAAAAAACAGTTTGTGCTATTATTATATCACTAGTAAACGAATAGCTACAGCCATACATCTAAATCATGGTCCAAATAGCTTTAAATAAAAGCACTTACTACAGTAGAATTATATGGTTTCATGCACTGTGCCAAAAAACCTACCGACTCCCCAATGCCACAATCCCTTCCAAGCCTCTATCAAAGTGAATCGAGATGGTAAAAACTTACCCAGCTGATGTTTGGTCAGGGGATAGGTAATATAGGCAAAAAGGATTAGGATATAGACAGACAGAGAGACAGACAGACAGGCACGGTGAGTGTTCCCTTAGCTGGATCCTGTAGTGCACAGTATTCTACATTGTCAGCCCCCTCATTGGCCAGTTAATGTTCAACCCTGCATTGATTCAGCAGAGCGACTACTCTACCAGAAAATGTGACCCACAGGTCCAACCTGTCTTTATAAGAGCTTTGGCTCCGCAACCTGGACAGAGAGCACTGAGCAGCATCATTCCTTCCCTCTCTCATTCATTCTCTCTTTCCTTCCTTCCCTCATTTCACAGACATATCACTGATCTGAAACATTTAGCAGGTGCAATTCATGTAAAAGTTCCCAGTAGCACAATATTTTCACCTTTCTGCTCTCATCAGATCAGTGGTATCCCTGAGGGAGGAGGACAGATGCATTTTGAAATGTCCAAATACGGGGGACCCTTACAATGAGAATCTTAATATCTACCAGACCAGTAAGGACGTCTATGGCAGCTTTTACACAGGCAGCACAATGCTGATCCTATTGTCAGTAATAGTTTTTTTGACCAATCAGATCAGCTCCAAATAAGATAAAATGTCCAAAGATCTGATGTCAAAAGACCAATTAGTGGGGAAAATATCAGAATTGGGCTGCCTGTGTAAACACAGCCTAAATTGCTCTATTTATCTCAGAGAAAGATGCGGGGTGTAGTTTGGATTGTGATATTATTCTCTCTGACCTACAAACACATTTTCCTAGAAAGAGTTTGGAAACCCTCACAGATAGCTCTACGATAGTGGCAAATGTCAAATGTCCGCCTACTGAAGTGTCTGTGACCATGAGAGTTGATATGTTCCAATATTATTAATACATGCATGGACTTCATTTACAACACTGTGTCTCCCTCTATCAGCCTTAATGGGGGAAACCCAACATTAGCACTGTAGAATGTTTCTATATGAATCAGACTTGCTATTACACCATTTTGGGCCTTATCCTTATCCTCTGTCTCTAGCGAGCCCTTTAGGTAAGAGTAAACACAGAGGGTGTCGTTTGGGGAGGGGGTGGGGGATATTGTTTTTCTTGCACAGGCCGCCCCATTCCAGCCCTATGCCCACACAAGACCTTGGCACAACCGTTGCCACCCCACAATGCACCTGTGAATCAGGCCATCATCTGCTCAGCTCCCTTGGGGTGGTTTGGGGTGACTGTCTAACTGTTTACTGCCTTCCATTAGGGTAGTATAAAGGACACCACCTCACAGCCCCCACATGTTAACTCACAAGCCAATTGATTATGTTATGTGTACAGGCAGGAATCTGTCAGCATAACTGATTTAGACCTTTACCTGCTACAAATAGCTGACTGCAGAGAACAAGTAGCCTTCTGCTCATTGAAATCCTGGCCCTGAAATGCGGGAAAGGAGCTTTTCACTGATTGGATTACACTGACAATGAAGAAGATGATTGGCCATATTGTATGAAGGATGATCTGCAAGGGGTTTTCCATGTTCAAATAAAATTGAAGAAAATTATCTCTGTTTCAACTCTAATTTCTCAGACCATGTTGGCTATTTCAAGTGACATATCATGATAAGGACTGAGTGTAGGTACAAAAATGGCTATAGGGTGGCAGTGTAGGATCTGAAGTCAAATAATGTGTGTGTGTGTGGTGTTTTGGGGAGTGTAACTTCACAAAGGACGTTTGGAGTTTCCCAGCAGCTACTGCTGTTCCAAGGAAACCCTATCTATCTCTCTATCTCTCTATCTCTCTATCTATCTATCTATCTATCTCTCTATCTCTCTATCTATCTCTCTATCTCTCTATCTATCTATCTATCTATCTATCTATCTATCTATCTATCTATCTATCTCCTCCCCCTTATGTCTCTCTCAGAATACAGTACATTCTAGTTTCAGAGAGCCGTGTTTATTTTCCTATTTTTTCTAAGTTAATGTTTAAGTATAAATGCTACTCAACATTTTTTCTCTCTCTAGCTCTCACACACACTGACTCACACGCACAAGAATGCCACTCAAAAGTGTTGCCACCCCTTTGTACACACACACACATGCACACAGAGAGAGAAAGTAAAAAACAGAGAGAGAGAGTAGAGAGAGAGACAGAGAGATGTCATGTGCAGTTGTGTCCCAACTGTAAAGCCGGAGGTATCTGGAGGTATCTGAGCTCTCCCTCATAATTTTTGCTTTCTTCCCTGGGACGGGACGCGTGCAACTCTAATTTATGTCAGTATTCTCTGATCGAGCGAAGATGGTGTCTTCGCTCCAGATTATGTGGATGTTCAAGGATGGGGTGATTCTGTTCTGTACACCGTTCCTGCTCCTCCCGCTCCCAGTACTGATCGGAACCACGGTATGCACCAAATTTCTGGAACAGACATATTCCAGGGGTCCCTATCTCCTCTTGACCCCATCTAGGCCTAGTCTTTCTGATTTCTGCACCAAGAGTACGCTATCTGTATAATGATTTAAAATATTTTAGTAAGAGCCTACTAGTATTCTATCGTCTTGTTAGATATTTCATGAATTGTTCATTTGTACACCTGACACATGCTGATTTTGACTTAAACATTTATTCCTTTAGACCTCCGCCACACACGCATGCACAGACACACAAACACGCACGCATGCACAGACACACAAACACGCACGCATGCACACACACACAAACACGCATGCACACACACACAGATGTATTATGTTGATTTCTTTATCAGAAGAGCGCACTTTTTCTGCCAATTCAGAAAATGGAAATTCCTACAAATGTACAGAGGGTAACAGGGTCAGGACCTGGTGTGAAAAGGGGGTGACACATTCTTTCAGCTTGCGCCAGGGGTGAACTTAGCTCTTTCTTGTACTCTTAAGATAGAACTGCCCCGCTAAGCAGCCTGGTCTCAAAGACTACAAGTAATATAGTCTTTAACTATAACTCAAATTAGTATGATATGTTACATTTGGTATGGTTACATAAGACAGAAGGTTATAGCCATGGGAAGTAGGGGTGCTGAAGTAATAAGGATTCCAAAACTGTATAATTACTCATGTCTGAACACTGATTGAATCTGCGCCGCACATATTCTACCTTTAAAAAGTTTGGGGTCATTTAAATATTTCCTTGTTTTTGAAAGAAAAAAGTTTTTTTTTGTCCATTAAAATAACATCAAATTGATCAGAAATACAGTGTAGACATTGTTAATGTTGTAAATGACTATTCTACATAGGCGTGCAGATGCCCATTATCAGCAACCATCACTCCTGTGTTCCAATGGTACGCTGTGTTAGCTAATCCAAGTTTATCATTTTAAAAGGCTAATTGATCATTAGAAAACCATTTTGCGATGATGTTAGCACAGCTGAAAACTGTTGTGCTCATTAAAGAAGCAATAAAACGGGCCTTCTTTAGACTAGTTGAGTATCTGGAGCTTCAGCATTTGTGGGTTTGATTACAGGCTGAAAATGGCCAGGAACAAAGAATTTTCTTCTGAAACTCGCCAGTCTATTCTTGTTCTGAGAAGTTAAGTCTATTCCATGAGAGAAATTACCAGGAAACTGAAGATCTTGTACAATGCTGTGTACCACTCCCTTCACAGAACAGCGCAAACTGTCTCTAACCAGAATAGAAAGAGGAGTGGGAGGCCCTGGTGCACATCTGAGCAAAATGACAAGTACATTAGAGTGTCTAGTTTGAGAAACAGATTCCTCACAAGTCCTCAACTGGCAGCTTCATTAAATAGTACCCACAAAACACCAGTCTCAACATCAACAGTGAAGAGGCGACTCCTGGATGTTGGCCTTCGAGTCAGAGTTCCTCTGTCCAGTGTCTGTTCGTTTTCCCTTCTTAATCTTTTCTTTGTATTGGCCAGTCTGAGATATAGCTTTGTCTTTGCAACTCTGCCTAGAAGGCCAGCATCCCGGAGTCGACCTCTTCACTGTTGACTTTGAGACGGGTGTTTTGTGGGTACTATTTAATGAAGCTGCCAGTTGAGGACTTTCTCAAACTAGACACTCTAATGTACTTGTCCTCTTGCTCAGTTGTGCACCGGGGCCGCCCACTCCTGGCGTAGAAGATGGAGGAAACATTTCCTCGTCACACCATAGGGTGTTGAAGTTCAAGTTTACATTACTTGAGCTCGACGAATTCACATCGCAGATCAATGTTTATACAATGGCACCCCCAGACACAGAGAACATTGTGTTCGTGTGCTTCAGTTATTTTGTGTGTGGTGTGTGTGTGTGTGTGTGTTTGTGTCCTTTTGAACTCAAGAATATTTGGGTTCTCTGTACTTCTATATGGCTCTAAATAGAGTATTGTAACTGTATGTGTTTGCAGGAGGCAAGATGTGCCTATGTGATAGCTCTGATGGCAGTGTACTGGTGTACTGAGGTATTGCCACTAGCGGTGACTGCTCTCCTGCCCACTGTCCTTTTCCCTCTGTTTGGCATCATGGAGTCCAAGCAGGTACGTGCGTAAAGATGTAGGATCTTAATTTGAGCACCCTGCTGCAGGAGAACTTTACTGCGATGCAGGAAATGTAAAACCTGTAGAGTATTTGAGGTTAAAGGCTTTTGAAGTTTGTCATTTCCACTTTGACTTGATTCTTCCTTACCGAAAATGTACACTACATGATCAAAAATATGTGGACAACTGCTCGTCGAACATCTCATTCCAAAATCATGGGCATTAATATGGAGTTGGTCCCAGCTTTGCTGCTATAACAGCCTCCACTCTTCTGGGAAGGCTTTCCACTAGATGTTGAAACATTACTTTGGGGACTTACTTCCATTCAGCCACAAGAGCATTAGTAAGGTTGGGCACTGATGTTGAGTGATTTTGCCTGGCTCGCAGTCGGCAATCCATCCCGAAGGTGTTCGATGGGGTTGAAGTCAGGGCTCTGTGCAGGCCAGTCAAGTTCTTCCACACCGATCTCGCCGAGTGATTTTGCCTGGCTCGCAGTCGGCAAATCCATCCCGAAGGTGTTCGATGGGGTTGAAGTCAGGGCTCTGTGCAGGCCAGTCAAGTTCTTCCACACCGATCTCGCCGAGTGACGCAGCGGTCTAAGGCACTGCATCTCAGTGCTAGAGGCATCACTACAGACCCTGGTTTGATTCAAGGCTGTATCACAACCGGTTGTTATTGGGAGTCCCAAAGGGCGGTGCACAATTTGCCCAGCGTTGTCCGGGTTAGAGTTTAGCCGGGATAGGCCGTCATTGTAAACAAGAATTTGTTCTTAACTGACTTGCCTAGTTAAATAAATAATCGCTTAATTATAAATTATTTATAAAAAATTATGGACGGGTGCATTGTCATGTGGAAACAGGAAAGGGCCTTCCCCACACTGTTGCCACAAAGTTGGAAGCACAGTATCGTCTAGAATGTCAATGTATGCTGTAGCATTAAGACTTCTCTTCACTGGAACTAAGGGGCCCGAACCATGAAAAACAGCCCCTATTATTCCTCCTCCACCAAATGTTATAGTTGGCACTATGCATGGGGGCAGGTAGCGTTTTACTGGCATCCTCCAAACCCAGATTTGTCCGTCGAACTGCCAGATGGTGAGGCGTGATTCATCTCTCCAGAGAACGCGTGTCCACTGCTCCAGTGTCCAATGGCAGCGAGCTTTACACCACTCCAGCCGACGCTTGGCATTGCGCATGGTGATCTTAGGCTTCTATGCGGCTGCTTGGCCATGGAAACCCATTTCATGAAGCTCCTGACGAACAGTTCTTGTGCTGATGTTGCTTCCATAGGCAGTTTGGAACTCAGTAGTGAGTGTTGCAACTGAGGAGAGACGATTTTTACACGCTTCAGCACTCGGAGGTCCCAGCTGAGCCGTTGTTGCTCCTAGACGTTTCCACTTCACAATAACAGCACTTAGTGTTGACCGGCGCAGCTCTTGCAAGGCAGAAATTTGACAAACTGACTTGTTTGAAAGATGTTATCCTTTGACGGCACCACGTTGAAAGTCACTGAGCTCTGCCGTAAATCCATTCTACTGCCAATATTTGTCCATGGAGATTGCATGGCTGTGTGCTCGATTTTATACACCTATCAGCAAAGGGTGTGGCTGAACTAGCCAAATCCACTAATTTGAAGGGGTGTCCACATACTTGTGTATATATTGTATCAACCCCTACAAAAATGTCCATTCATTATAATCCACATAATAATAGACATTTCCTGTTGAGAGATTATTTTCCTGCTGTAGCAAACTGGATCAAAGTAAGATCCTACATCTGTATCAGGTGTGTATGCAGTACCTGAAGGACACCAACATGCTGTTTGTAGGCGGTCTGATGGTGGCTGTTGCCGTGGAGACATGGAACCTTCACAAGCGCATCGCCCTCAGGGTTCTACTTGTTGTGGGGGTGCGGCCTGCCCTGTGAGTAGCTAATCACAGGTGTCTATCTTTATCAGTTTTTCAGATATCAAATCAGGATTGTCTGCAAAATTCAAGACCATGTAAACCCACTGAGCTAAAGCCTAGCATTATTTCCTCCTTCTCCACTTCCTCTTTTCTCTTTCTGATACACTGGCCCCCTTTTGCTGTCCACGCCAGTCTGATGCTAGGGTTCATGGGTGTGACAGCGTTCCTGTCCATGTGGATCAGTAACACAGCCACCACAGCTATGATGGTCCCCATTGTCCAGGCTGTCCTGGAGCAGCTCAACAGCCCACAGAATGGGGAGAACCCCTTGCCCATCCCCCAGAGCCAGGAGAATGTTATGATTCCTGAGGAAAGACTGGAGAACAGTTCAAACCCACAGGACAAACTTATCATCCAGGACAATCACATTCCACTGGAGAAACCAGCCACAGAGGATAAACTGGACTCCCCAGACAAACCAGTTCACCAGGACAACTCTCTGGCTGATGGGAAGCCAGGTGAGGGGCACTGGGCTGGGGGCAGAGGTCAGAGCAGGGGGCTAGGTGAGACTGGAGTACTGCCTTCTCACCAACACACCATAATACAGTTACATGTACATGGCGATTTCAGACAAATATAGACTGTTGCCTGTATGTCTACAGCCAACAGGCACACTATAGCCTGCCTAGCTAACAACTTTGGCTGTGACCTCTTGGTAGTCCTGATTCTCAAACTCTCTAATATATAGTGGTATTGTCTCCCCCTTCCTCTCTGTATAAAGTGGTAATGTCCATGGTCTTGAAGGAGGGGACTGAAGCAGAGGAGCAGGTTGGAGAGGAAGAGGAGGAGAAGGAGAGGACGAAAATGTGTAAAGGCTTGATGTTGTGTGTGTGTTACGCTGCCAGCATCGGAGGCACTGCCACTCTCACTGGTACCGGACCCAACCTCGTCCTCACAGGGCAGATGAGCCAGTATGTAACACACACACGCACGCACACACGCATGCACGCATGCACGCACACACACACATAGCATATGTACCTCTCACAGACATACACCTCACAAATGTTAGTGCATATCCCATGTATGAATATAGATTTGGGTATCCGAACATATCGTGTTGATCAACTGGCATTTAACATTTTTGAGAAGTGAAGTTCTTTAACAGAAACCCACTGTCAGACTCTTCCCTCAGAACAGTGACGTGGTTAACTTTGCCTCGTGGTTCGCCTTTGCCTTCCCCACAATGCTGCTAATGCTGACGCTGGCCTGGCTCTGGCTCCAGCTCGTCTTCATCGGCTTCGAGTGAGTGACCTGGCCAGAGCATCACAGTGCATTATTTTAACTCTACTCTCTCTTCTCAGTTCAACCACGACATGATATTTGTAAAGGTTTACATAAGCCAAATAGGGGCAATGTCTCTCTCACTCACTCTGCTTCTTATCTGACCTATTAGTTTAAATAATCTCTCTCTCTCACTCACTCTGCTTCTTATCTGACCTATTAGTTTAAATAATCTCTCTCACTCACTCTGCTTCTTATCTGACCTATTAGTTTAAATAATCTCTCTCTCTCACTCACTCTGCTTCTTATCTGACCTATTAGTTTAAATAATCTCTCTCTCTCACTCACTCTGTCTTTCTCTCAACCCCTTCTCTTTTGCTCCCCCACTAATTTCTCTTGTCCCTTTCTCCCCCTCTTCCTCTCTAGTCTGAAGCGTACGTGGGGCTGTGGTGCTGTGCAGTCAGAGAAAGAACATGCAGCGTATGATTTGATCCGTGAGGAGCATCGTCGTCTGGGGCCAGTGTCCTATGGAGAGTTGAGTGTTCTGGGGCTCTTCATTCTGCTGGTGGTGTTGTGGTTCACACGAAGCCCAGGCTTCATCAACGGATGGGCAACCCACATCTTCAACACAAAGGCAGAGTATGTAACACACACCACACAGTGAAATACTTTACACACCATATATACTCAACCACACAGACTCACACACAAAACACTAGCAGGTGGAAATATACAGACACATGCACAGTAACACAAGCTTGATCTGAAGGATAGATTACCTGAGTTGTCTTTAGACCCAGAACCTTCTGTTAGAACAAGTGTCAGGACACGGGGAACAGGAGAAAACAAACACAAATGTAGAAAACGTGTCGTTCACAGAGTAAACCGTCTGTGTTGCATCAATAAACATGTTCTGAACTTTGACACACAGAAACACAAACTTGTGCACGTACACACGCTCTGACCGGCACACACAAAGACTTGCATAGGCACATGCACACACAGAGTCTGGGAAACATGATCTCACTAGAGTGAATGAGAGAGTAAGCACACTTCTTTATGACAAACAGATCGATGGGCAGGAGAGGCACACACTGTGTTCTCTCTTATCTGGGCATGTGACCACCCTATCACAGAGGACATATGTGACGTCTGTCAATCTATGAATGGGCACATCACCATGGAAACGGGTGTTGATTATAGCAGAATCCTGGATCAAACTGGGGCTAAGGTCATCAAACATACTCTGTCCATTACGTCAATCCACTCTTTAGTTGTATTTGGAGTTATTAAAGATCCCCACTACTCTTACTGGGGACCAGCAACATTAAGGCAGTCATATACAATTACAAATATTACATGAAATTACATTTCATAGCACTTTTCACAACACATTACGTGTGTGCCCTCAGGCCACTACTGTACTTTCCTACCACATATCTACAATACAAAATCTATGTGTACGTGTGTGTAGAGTGTGCGTGTTGTGGATATGTACATGTGGATATGTATGAGTGTGTCTGTGCCTCTGTGTCTATTCACAGTCCCCGCTGTTCCATAAGGCGTATTTGTATCTTTTTTTAAATCTGATTGTACTGCTTGCATCAATTACCTGATGTGGAATAGAGCTCCATGTAGCCATGTCTCTATGCCGTACTGTAGTCAGTTCTGGGGATTGTGAAGAGACCTCTGATGGCATGTCTTGTGGGGTATGGATGGATGTCTGCTGTGCTAGTACTTTAAACAGACAGCTCGGTGCATTCAGCATGTCAATACTTTGAACAAAAACGAATAGTGATGAAGTCATTCTCTCCTGTACTTTGAGCCATGAGTGATTGATATGCATATTATTAATGTTAGCTCTCTGTGTACAGTTGAAGTCATAAATTTACATTTAAACTCAGTTTTCACAATTCCTAATTCTAGTAAAATTTCCCTGTCTTTGGTCAGTAAATACCACCACTTCATTTTAAGAATGTGAAATGTCAAAATAATAGTGGAGAGAATTTTATTTCTTTCATCACATACCCAGTGGGTTAGAAGTTTACATACAATGGTAGCATTGCCTTTAAGTTGTTTAACTTTGGTCAAACGTTCCGGGTAGCCTTCCACAAGCTTCCCGCAATAAGTTGGGTTAATTTTGGCCCATTCCCACTGACAGAGCTGGTGTAACTGAGTCAGGTTTGTAGGCCTCCTTGCTCGCAAACACTTTTTCAGTTCTGCCCACAAATTTTTCCATAGGATTGAGGTCAGGGCTTTGTGATGGACACTCCAATACCTTGACTTTGTTGTCCTTAAGCCATTTTGCCACAACTTTGGAAGTATGCTTGGGGTCATTGTCCATTTGAAAGTCCCATTTGCGACCAAGCTTTAACTTTCTGACTGAAGTCTTGAGATGTTGCTTCGATATATCCACATCATTTTCCATCCTCATGACGGCATCTATTTTGTGAAGTGTACCAGTCCCTCCTGCAGCAATGCACCCCCACAACATGATGCTGCTACCCCCGTGCTTCACGGTTGGGATGGTGTTCTTCGGCCTCCAAACATAATGATTGTCATTATGGCCGAACAGTTCTATTTTTGTTTCATCAGACCAGAGGACGTTTCTCCAAAATGTACGATATTTGTCCCCATGTGCAGTTGTAAACCGTAGTCTGTTTTTTTTATGGTGGTTAAAGAGCAGTGGCTTCTTCGTTGCTGAGCGGCATTTCAGGTTATGTCGATATAGGACTTGTTTTACTGTGGATATAGATGCTGTTGTACCTGTTTCCTCCAGCATCTATTTGCACCAAAGTACGTTCATCTCTAGGAAACAGAACGCATCTCCTTCCTGAGCGGTATGATGGCTGCGTGATCCCATGGTGTTTATACTTGCGTAGTATCATTTGTATAGATGAATGTGGTACCTTCTGGCTTTTGGAAATTGCTCCAAAGGATTAACCAGACATTTGGAGGTCTACAATTTTTTTGTGAGGTCTTGGCTGATTTCTTTTGCTTTTCCCATGATGTCAAGCAAAGAGGCACTGAGTGTGAAGGTAGACCTTGAAATACATCCACAGGTACACCTCCAATTGACTCAAATGATGTCAATTAGTCTATCCGACGCTTCTAAAGCCATGACAACATTTTCTGGAATTTTCCAAGCTGTTTAAAGGTACAGTCAACTTAGTGTATGTAAACGTCTGACCCACTGGAATTGTGATACAGTGAATTTTAGGTGAAATAATCTGTCTTTAAACAATTGTTGGAAAAATTACGTGTCATGCACAAAGTAGATGTTCAAACCAACTTGACAAAACTATAGTTTGTTAACAAGAAATTTGTGGAGTTGTTGAAAAACGAGTTTTAATGACTCCAACCTAAGTGTATGTAAACTTCAGACTTCAACTGTACATTTAAGGTCCTGTTTGGATCCAATTGTAAAGTCCCTCATCACATTGTCATTGGGTTATAATTAGTTAGTGATCAAAAAAGGATTGGAAGGCCTCTCCCCAACTCCCAATCCCTGTATACCCCTTCCCTAATCCCCTGCTGCCTCCCAACCCTACACAGTCTAACCCCCGCAGTCAAAATATCCTATAGGATTCAGATAGAAAAAATCATATTACAATCAAACAGCAAATCTTATCAGATTCCGGAACGTATCCTGTAGAATAGAATCTTATAGGAGTCCAATAGGACTGGTTCCAAAATCTGATAGGATTGTTCTATTGGATTCTTATACTGAAATCCTATAGGATCCTATAAAATACAATTCTATCAGCCTAGATCTCCCAGACACTTGAATTACAGCCACTTGTCACCGAGCCTAGGGATTATAAAAGTGCCTATTAAAATCCTATAGGAGACCAATAGGACTGGTTCCAAGATCTGATTTTTCTATTAGTCATACTGTAAATTAACTTACAGCCTTGAATCCCCGGTAATGGCTCACATCAACACAATTGTCCGATAAACCCTAGACCCACTCCAATTTGCATACCGCCCAAACAGATCCAAAGATGACGCAATCTCTATTGCACTCCACACTGCCCTTTCCCACCTGAACAAAAGGAACACTTATGTGAGAATGCTATTCATTGACTACAGCTCAGTGTTCAACACCATAGTACCCTCAAAGCTCATTACTAAGCGAAGGATCCTGGGACTAAACACCTCCATCTGCAACTGGATCCTGGACTTCCTGACTGGCCGCCCCCAGGTGGTGAGGTTAGGTAGCAACACATCTGCCACGCTGTTCCTCAACACTGGAGCCCCCCAGGGGTGCGTGCTCAGTCACCTCCTGTACTCCCTGTTCACCCACAACTGCATGGCCAGGCACAACTCCAACACCATCATTAAGTTTGCAGATGACACAACAGTGGTAGGCCTGATCACCGACAACGACGAGACAACCTATAGGGAGGAGGTCAGAGACCTGGCCGGGAGGTGCCAGAATAACAACCTATCCCTCAGCGTAACCAAGACTAAGGAGATGATTGTGGACTACAGGAAAAGGAGGACAGAGTACGCCCCCATTCTCATCGACGGGCTGTAGTGGAGCAGGTTGAGAGCTTCAAGTTCCTTGGTGTCCACATCTACAACAAACTCGAATGGTCCAAACACACCAAGACAGTCATGAAGAGGGCACGACAAAGCCTATTCCCCCTCAGGAAACTAAAAAGATTTGGCATGGGTCCTGAGATCCTCAAAAGATTCTACAGCTGTAACATCGAGAGCATCCTGACTGGTTGCATCACTGCCTGGAACAGCAATTGCTTGGCCTCCGACCGCAAGGCACTACAGAGGGTAGTGTGTACGGCCCAGTACATCACTGGGGCTAAGCTGCCTGCCATCCAGGACCTATACACCAGGCGGTATCAGAGGAAGGCACTAAAAATTGTCAAAGAACCCAGCCACCCCAGTCATAGACTGTTCTCTCTACTACCGCATGGCAAGCGGTACCGGAGTGCCAAGTCTAGGACAAAAAGGCTTCTCATCAGTTTTTACCCCCAAGCCATAAGACTCCTGAACAGGTAATCTAATGGCTACCCGGACTATTTGCATTGTACCAATTGCTGGGTCATTCTACCAATTTGGTGCCTTTTGAGAAGTGTAATGTGGTCAATTTCTTTCACCTAATTTTAACATTCTGTCATAAAGAGCACATGTTCAACTTCATCAAAAACAAGTTTTCCCATCTCAAGAGGATTTTTTTTGTAAATTAATATAGTAAGTGCTTATTAAGTGCCAAATAAAGTAAAAATGTTGACCATAACAAGGTTTATGATGTCTTATTAAATCAGCCATAAATCCCCTTGTTACAGGGGGAATGAAAGCTTCCCACTGGGCCCACATTGGTCGAGTCAACGTTCTTTCCACATAATTTCAATTAAGTTACATTGACCCAACATGGAATAGACATTGAATTGATGTCTGTGCCCAGTGGGCTGTTGTGTGCAAACAGGGAGTGGCAATTGAATGCAAGCTTCACATTTATCAATATTTTTTGTACCTGTCTATCTATGGGTAACAGGATTGATGTGTTATGCTCAAGCCTCTCAGTTTTCCACCAAAAAACACCAGAAAATTGCCAAAAAGAGTAGAACCAGCTTTCCTGCTTTTGACTGATGATTTGACTATTAGATGTTCAATGTTTCTTTAAATTGTTTTTTACCATATTAAAACGAGAGTTCAGTTCACGTAACATGGTTGACAAAATGAGGGGCAGATGAATCCCTAATCACATAGAATAAATAATGATCTTCAAAAATGACTGTCAAATAAACAAAATAACTAGGGCTTTACAATGATGGTGAAACTTGGACACATTTGGGGATTAAATGGGTTAAAATCATCCTAGAAGTGACACAGGTTTGACGGAGGGACATGTCAAAATGCTGAATTTGGGCACTTTAGAGCGAAGGGCCTGGAGCTGAGTTTCTACTAAGCTAACATATGGGAAATGGTTTCGACAGATGGGCTGTCGTGCTCTTAGGAAATTTTGCAGTATTTCATTTTTTACGTGTTATTTCTTACATTATTAGCCCAGGAAATATTTGTGTTATTACATACTGCCGGGAAGAACTTTTGGATATTAGAGTGACGGTAACTCACCAGCATTACCAGCATTAGGACCAGGGACACAACTTTCCCAAACCAGATTCTTTGTTCCCCGGTGCAATTGAACTGATTCCAGAGGCTGTTCCAAAACACAGCCGAAGGAAAATATGTACCCGGAGTGGACTTTTAATCCAACTCAGTAGGCGCACACACCACCCACCACTTTGAGTATGTTACTCGCTAATGTTCAGTCTCTGGATAATAAAGTTGATGAGCTCAGGGCAAGGATATCCTTCCAAAGAGACATCAAGGATTGTAACATACTCTGTTTTACGGAAACATGGCTCTCAGGATATACTGTGTCCATTCAGCCAGTTCGGTTCTCAGTTCATCACGCAGACACGAAGATATATCTCTCTAGGAAGAAGGATGGGGGTGTATGTTTCATGATTAACTACTCATGGTGTGATTGTGATAACATGCAGGAACTCAAGTCATTTTGTTCACTCAACCTATAATACCTTACAATCAAATGCTGACCGTATTACCTCCCAAGAGAATTTTCTTCGGTTATAGTCACAGCCGTGTATATTCCTCCTCAAGCCGATACCACGACGGCCCTCAAGGAACTACACTGGACTTTGTGAAAACTGGAAACCACATATCCTGAGGCTGCATTTATTGTAGCTGGGGATTTTAACGAAGCAAATTTGAGAAAAAAAGTTACCGAAGTTCTATCAACAGATTGACTGTAGTACTCGAACTGCTAAAACACTCGGCACTGCTACTCTAACTTCCGGGATGCCTACAAAGCCCTCCCCCATCCTCCCTTTGGCAAATCTGATCACGACTATATTTTGCTCCTCCCTTCCTATAGGCAGAAACTCAAACAGGAACTACCCGTGCTAAGGACTATTCAACGCTGGACTGATCAATCGGCATCCACGCTTCAAGATTGTTTTGATCACGCGGACTGGGATATGTTTTGGGTAGCCTCCATGGAACAACATAGACGAAAACACTGATATGGTGACTGAGTTTATCAGGAAGTGTATAGGAGATGTTGTACCCATTGTGACTATTAAAACCTAGCCTAACCAGAAACCGTGGACAGGTGGCAGCATTCGTGCAAAACTGAAAGCGCGAACCATGACATTTAGCCAAGGCAAAGTGACTTTGAATATGGCAGAATACAAACAGTGTAGTTATTTCCTCCGTAAGGCAATCAAACAGGCAAAACATCAGTATAGAGACAAAGTGGACTCTTAATTCGACGGCTCATACATGAGACGTGCGTGGCAGGGTCAACAGATAATCATGGAATACAAAGAGAGAACCAGCTATGTGGCAGGCACCAACGTCTTGCTTCTGGGCAAGATAAACACCTTCTTCGCCCACTTTGAGGATAACACAGTGCCACCGACGTGGCCCACTACCAAGAATTGTGGGCTCTCCTTCTCTGTGGCCAACGTGAGTAAAACATTTAAGCGTGTTAACCCTCGCAAGGTTTCCGGCCCAGACGGAATCCCTAGCCGCGTTCCTCCGGACATACGCAGACCAGCTGGCTGGAGTCTGTTGTCCCCCCCATGCTTCAAGATGACCATCATTTTTCCTATACCCAAGAAAGCGAAATTAACTGAACTAAATGACTATCGCCCCGTAGCACTCACTTCTGTCATCATGAAGTGCTTTGAGAGACTAGTCAAGGATCATATCACCTCTACCTTACCTGACACCCTATAGATCCACAGACGATGCAATCACCATCGCACTGCACACTGCCCTATCCCATCTGGAAAATAGGAATACCTATATAAGAATGCTGTTCATAGCTCAGAATTCAACACCGTAGTACCCTCCAAGCTCTTAAGCTTGAGGCCCTGGGTCTGAACCCCGCCCTGTGCAACTGGGACCTGGACTTCTTGACGGGCCGCCCCTAGGTGGTGGAGGTAGGCAACAACTCCTCCACTTCGCTGATCCTCAACACCGGGGCCCCACAAGGGTGTGTGCTCCGCCCCCTCCTATACTCCCTGTTCACCCATGACTGTGTGGCCATGCACGCCTCCAACTCAATCATCAAGTTTGCAGATGACACAACAATAGTAGGCCTGATTACCAACAATGACGAGACAGCCTACAGGGAGGAGGTAAGGACCCTATGAATGTGGTGCCAGGAAAATAGCCTCTCACCCAACGTCAACAAAACAAAGGGGCTGATCGTGGATTTCAGGAAACAGCAGAGGGAGCACCCCCCTATCCACATTGACGGGACCGCAGTGGAGAAGATGGAAAGCTTCAAGTTCCTTGGCATACAGATCACTGAAAAACTGAAATGATCCACCCACACAGACAGTGTGGTGAAGAAGACGCAACAGCACCTCTTCAACCTCAGGAGGCTGTCAAAATTTGGCTTGGCACCTAAAACCCTCACAAACTTTTACAGATGCACAATTGAGAGCATCTTGTCGGGCTGTCTCACCTACTGGTATGGCAAATGCACCACCCACAACTGCAGGTTTCTCCAGAGGGTGGTGCGGTCTGCCCAACGCATCACCGGGGGCAAACTACCTGCCCTCCAGGACACCTACAGCACCCGAAGTCATAGGAAGGCCAAAAAGATAATCAAGGCCAACAACCACCCAAGCCACTGCCTGTTCACCCCACCATCATTCAGAAGGCGAGGTCAGTACAAGTGCATCAAAACTGGAACTGAAAAATAGCTTCTATCTCAAGGCCATCTCAAGACTGTTAAATAGCCATCACGAGCACATTAAAGGCTGCTGCCCTATATACATAGACTTGAAATCACTGGCCACGTTAATATTTGAAACACTAGTCACTTCAATAATGTTTACATTTGTTTACGTATTTACTGTATTCTTTGTTATTTGTATTTTTTTGTTCAAGCTTTACAGAATGTACATCAATGTAAGTACAAAGATTTTACCATATCCCAACCACCCTCCTTCCCTCCCTCCATACAACACATCCCCCCCAACCCCCCTAGTCCCTTCCCTCCCTCCATACAACACATCCACCCAACCCCCCTAGTCCCTTCCCTACCTCTCCGCCCTACCTCAGTCAACCCACCTTGATTCCCTCCCATACCCTCCCTCAATTCTGTCCTCGAAAACAAAAATTCCACAGAGATATCGCAACAAATAAACATTCAACAATACAGGGGGGGGGGGGGTATATAAACAACTCAATACAGATTCAATATACAAAAATATAAATAAATAAATGATCAGTAAATCTTAGACAAACTTGCTATACTGGATCAAATCAAATCAAATTGTATTAATCAAATGCGTTGAATACAACAGGTGTAGACCTTACAATAAAATGTTTACTTACGAGCCCCTAACCAACAATGCAGTTGAAAAAAATATTGATATGAATAAGAGGTAAAAAAACAGCATTATAGCATTATATTGATGATTGTACCTATAATGTAATGACTTCTGGTAATGCTTACTGGGAAACCTTAAAGCATCTCATCAGAGGGGAGCCTCTGCAAGCAATTAAAATATGATATAAATGGTTGCCATTTTCTAACAAATGTATCATTGGAACCCCTAAGAGAATACTTAATTTTCTCAAGCTTAAGGAAGAACATTACATCGTTGAGCTGAAGAGAAGTAGAGGGGGGATGAGCAGACTTCCACTGGAGATGAATTCTATGTCAAGCTAAAAAGGATGTAAAAGCAACCATATTTGCATGTTTGGGGTCCAAGGAGAACAAGTCTTCTGGAATACCAAAAACAGCTTTCAAGGGACAAGGCTGCAGGTTAATTTCAGGCACCTCAGATAAAGTTTTAAAAATAGAATCCCAGTAATTTTGTAATTTAGAGCATTGAATGAACATGTGACTAAGGTCTCATGGTGAGACATGACATCTATCACACTCATCATTTACATTTGGATGTATGTCAGACAAAATGCACCCTATGTAAAACCTTAAATTGTATGAGACCAAGACGAGCACAATATGTAGTGGAGCGTACTCTATCAATCGCCTCATCCCACCACTCCTGTGTAAATTCAACACCCATCTCCCGTTCCCAAGCAGATTTAATTTTGTTGGTGGAGTGTTTGTCCAATGACAAAATATCCAAATAGATCTGATAAATTACTGCTTTCTGTCAAGGTAATAGAGTCAATATGCCATCCCAGGGTTGGCAAGGGGGTGGAGCAGCAAAGCCAGAAAATTGGGAGGAGACACAATGCCTAATTTGAAGGTAATGGAAAAAGTTAGATGGAGAGATAGTATTTAGAGGCCAGGTTGGGAAAACTATAAAAAATTAGAAGGACTTAATACCTTTCCTTGTCCAGTAAGAGAAAGCATTATCTATTAGAGAAGCGGGGAATATGTGATTCTTGTCAATAGGACCCATAGTAGATGCAGCAGATAATTTAAAATGTTGTTGAAACTGGTACCAAATCTTAAGTGGGGAAAGCACTACAGGATTCCAAGTAGAGCGAGAGGGGAATGTTGGGAGAGAAGAGCAAAGCAGGAAGAGAAGCAGAAATACAAGAATGTGCCTCTAGGTGGCACCATTGGGTATCTGGAGCATGTAACCAGAATGGCAATTTCTGAAAGTTGGCTGCCCAGTAATTGTATAAAAAGTTGGTTAGTGCCAGCCCTACACTAAACTTGCAGCTCTGAAGTAAAGATCTACTGACACTGGGTACCTTTTCTCCCCAGATAAATGTGGCAACAGCCTGATTGATTTGATTGACTTTTTATAAAACACTTTGGTAAAAACAATGGGACAGATTGAAATAGGTAAAGGAATTTGTGTAAACTGTTCATTTTTACAGCATCTTTACTATACAGTGGGGCAAATAAGTATTTAGTCAGCCACCAATTGTGCAAGTTCTCCCACTTAAAAAGATGAGAGAGGCCTGTAATTTTCATCATAGGCCTGTAATTTTCATCATCACTTCAACTATGACTGACAAAATTAGAGAAAAAAAATCGTGAGAAAATCACATTGTAGGATTTTTAATGAATTTATTTGCAAATTATGGTGGAAAATAAGTATTTGGTCAATAACAAAAGTTTATCTCAATACTTTGTTATATACCCTTTGTTGGCAATGACAGAGGTCAAACGTTTTATGTAAGTCTTCACAAGGTTTTCACACACTGTTGCTGGTATTTTGGCTCATTCCTCCATGCAGATCTCCTCTAGAACAATGATGTTTTGGGGTTGTTGCTGGGCAACACAGAATTTCAACTCCCTCCAAAGATTTTCTATGGGGTTGAAATCTGGAGACTGGCTAGGCCACTCCAGGACCTTGAAATGCTTCTTACGAAGCCACTCCTTCGTTGCCCAGGCGGTGTGTTTGGGTCATTGTCATGCTGAAAGACCCAGCCACGTTTCATCTTCAATGCCCTTGCTGATGGAAGAAGTTTTTCACTCAAAATCTCACGATACATGGCCCCATTCATTCATTCCTTTACACGGATAAGTTGTCCTGGTCCCTTTGCAGAAAAACAGCCCCAAAGCATGATGTTTCCACCCCCATGCTTCACAGTAGGTATGGTGTTCTTTGGATGCAACTCAGCATTCTTTGTCCTCCAAACACGTCGAGTTGAGTTTTTACCAAAAAGTTATATTTTGTTTTCAACTGACCATATGACATTCTCCCAATCTTCTTCTGGATCATCCAAATGCTCTCTAGCAAACTTCAGACGGGCCTGGACATGTACTGGCTTAAGCAAGGGACACATCTGGCATTGCAGGATTTGAGTTCCTTGCGGCGTAGTGTGTTACTGATGGTAGGCTTTGTTACTTTGGTCCCAACTCTCTGCAGGTCATTCACTAGGTCCCCCCCGTGTGGTTCTGGGATTTTTGCCTACCGTTCTTGTGATCATTTTGACCCCACGGGGTGAGATCTTGCGTGGAGCCCCAGATCGAGGGAGATTATCAGTGGTCTTGTATGTCTTCCATTTCCTAATAATTGCTCCCACAGTTGATTTCTTCAAACCAAGCTGCTTACCTATTGCAGATTCAGTCTTCCCAGCCTGGTGTAGGTCTACAATTTTGTTTCTGGTGTCCTTTGACAGCTCTTTGGTCTTGGCCATAGTGGAGTTTGGAGTGTGACTGTTTGAGCTTGTGGACAGGTGTCTTTTAAACTGATAACAAGTTCAAACAGGTGCAATTAATACAGGTAACGAGTGGAGGACAGAGGAGCCTCTTAAAGAAGAAGTAACAGGTCTGTGAGAGCCAGAAATCTTGCTTGTTTGTAGGTGACCAAATACTTATTTTCCACCATAATTTGCAAATAAATTCATTAAAAATCCTACAAGGTGATTTTCTGGATTTTTTTCTCATTTTGTCAGTCATAGTTGAAGTGTACCTATGATGAAAATTACAGGCCTCTCTCATCTTTTTAAGTGGGAGAACTTGCACAATTGGTGGCTGACTAAATACTTTTTTGCCCCACTGTAAGTGATAGTGGTAAGCTACCCCATCTCTGAAAATCTGTTTTCATTTAAATTCTCTGCTGCTGCAAAGTTTGCAGAAAAAAAGAGCATGTAATGAATGAGTTACATTCACGCCAAGGTATTTGAAACCAGAGCGGCTAAGCTGAAATGGCAAGTCTGTCAGCTGGAGCTGTAGCGCTGCTGGATTGATTGGGAAGCACTCACTTTTCTGGAGATTCAGCTTGTAACCGGAGAAGGAGCCAAAGTTCACCAGAATGGAAAGGATAGAATTTAAACAGGTTACAGGGTTATTTACATAGAGTAACAAATCATCTGTATATAATGATAACCTATGTTCAACTCCTTCCCGTGTTACAACTTGGAAAGAGGAGTATGCCCGTAAAGCTACTGAAAGGGGCTCAATGGCGCCAGCAAATAATAAAGGGGACAGTGATTAGCCTTGGCATGTTCCACATTCCAGGGCAAAATAATCAGAATGAGTGTCATTGGTACAGACACTGGGGAGATGTATGCAAGTGACGGATCCATGAGCTAAATTTGTCTCCAAATCCATTTTTTTTAAGGACAGCAAATAGCTACTCCCACTCAATTCTGTTGAATGCCTTCTCTGCATTTAGGGAGATTACCACGTCAGGGTAGTTGGAGAATTGTTTAGAATAAATAATATTAAACAGCGTCCGAATGTTAAAAAAAATGAATATCTGTCCTTTATAAAGCTGGTTTGTTCCTGCGATGTGAGTCCTGGTAAGACTACTTCCAGACGGCTCGCTATCACCTTCGCCAGCACCTCCACATTAAGGAGACTTAGGGGCCTAAAATAAGAATAGAAAGTGAAGGAGAAGCGCTATTGAAGCCTGTGTTAGGGTAGGTGGCAACGAGCCTTGTTCAAGTGATGCGTTATACATAGATAAAAGTAAAGGGGCTAACTTGGTATAGAATTTCTTAAAGAACCCAGTTGGAAACCCATCAGGCCCTGGAGCCTTGCCGTTCTGCATTGACTTGTTAGACTGAATAACTTCTTCAAGGCTGAGAGGGAAATCAAGGTCATCTGCAGTTTAGCCTCAACTGTGGGAGTCTCCAATTCACCCAAAAATGTAGTCATGTTGGTCGTATCTGATGGAAATTCAGACGTATACAGGGAGGAATAGAAAGATTTGAAGGTGCCATTGATCCCCGTAGGGTCAGAAATCAAAGTATGAGAGGAATCTTTCATTTGGGGAATCAGACGGGTAGCAACACTGTGTTTTAATTGGTGTACGAGCAGACGACTTGCCCTGTCACAATGTTCATAGTAGGTACCATGTGAATGCAATAGTAACCGTTCTGCATCTGTAGTGGACAAGAGATTGAATTCAGATTGTAAGTTCAAGCATTGCTTATATATCTCTGGAGATGGCGTCAGGGCATATTGATGGTCTAAGTCAAGGATGGCTTTAGAGGTCTTCTAGTTTAGCTTTCCGAGTTTTGTTTAAATGAGAATAATAAGAAATCATGTATCCTCTAAGATAGGCCTTAAGTGATTCCCATAAGAAAGAATGAGAGGTTGAGCTTGTCTGATTTATTTAAAAAAAAGATCAATAGAAGTGGAGATAACGTTACAGAAGTCTGCATCAGACTGGAGAAAAGAGGAGTACGAGTTTGTCCAGATAGGACTATGTCGAGGGCAAAAGGTCCATGGTCAGAAATTACAATGGTTAAATATTCAGAAGAGTTGACATTTGGAAGTAACTTATGATCAATAAAGAAATAGTCAATATGAGAAAAAGAATGGTGTACATGTGAAAAGAAAGAATATTCTCTTGCCTGGGGTTTCTGAAATCTCCAGGGATCTGTACACCCATTCTGAACTATAAAACCTGAGAAGGACTTTGACATGGCAGAAAGATACATAGTTTTGTGGTTGGAGTGGTCCAAAGCCGGGCTAATAACACAATTCCGATCCCCGCCAAATATCAAAAGATGGGTGTTCAGAGAAGGGATTTTCCCCAGCAACTCATTGGCAAATTCAACATCATCAAAATTGGGAGCATATACATTGACCACTACTACAGGTGTGTGTCAAATGGTGCCAGTTATGATTAAATATCTCCCATGACTGTCTGAAATAACGTTAGTAGTAGAGAAATGTATTCGTTTTGTAGCCTTGAGTGATCTTTAGTGTGTAAATGGGTCTCTTGTAAAACATACCACATCTGCTTTTAGCTTTTTCAAACGTGTTATGTACTTGAGTGAAGACCCAAAAGCAGTTTTAACAGAAAACAGAGTTCTTTAATGAAAAACAGGAATGGCATAAATCCTCTTCCAACGTTGACAATGGAACAAAAAGAACGTAGTATAGTGCAGGATGCACCTGCCAGGCAGACTCCGACAGGATAGGACAAGGTGGAAGCAAACGAGACGACAGCTTGCTTCTGGCATCAAAAACACAAACAAGAATCAGACACTGAAAGTAGCAGGAACAGAGAGAGAAATAGAGACCTAATCAGAGGGGGAAGAGAGAACAGGTGTGAAAGAGTGAATGAGCTAGTTAGGGGAGATGTAGAACAGCTGAAGAATGAGAGACAGAGAAGGTAACCTAAAAAGACCAGCAGAGAGAGACAGAGTGAAGAGAAAGGACAGGAACAGACATAACAAGACATGACAGTACCCCCCCACTCACCGAGCGCCTCCTGGCGCACTCGAGGAGGAAACCTGGCGGCAACGGAGGAAATCATCGATCAGCGAACGGTCCAGCACGTCCCGAGAGGGAACCCAACTCCTCTCCTCAGGACCGTACCCCTCCCAATCCACTAGGTACTGATGACCACGGCCCCGAGGGCGCATGTCCAAAATCTTACGAACCCTGTAGATGGGTGCGCCCTCGACAAGGATGGGGGGAGGGACGAGCGGGGGCGCGAAGAACGGGCTTAACACAGGAGACATGGAAGACCGGGTGAACGCGACGAAGATAGCGCGGAGAAGAAGTCGCACTGCGACAGGATTAATGACCTGGGAAATACGGAACGGACCAATGAACCGCGGGGCCAACTTGCGAGAAGCTGTCTTAAGGGGAAGGTTCTGAGTGGAGAGCCATACTCTCTGACCGCAACAATATCTAGGACTCTTGGTCCTACGCTTATTAGCGGCCCTCACAGTCTGCGCCCTATTACGGCAAAGTGCCGACCTGACCCCCTTCCAGGTGCGCTCGCAACGCTGGACAAAAGCCTGAGCGGAGGGGACGCAGGACTCGGCGAGCTGAGATGAGAACAGCGGAGGCTGGTACCCGAGGCTACTCTGAAAAGGAGATAGACCGGTAGCAGACGAGGGAAGCGAGTTGTGGGCGTACTCTGCCCAGGGGAGCTGTTCTGACCAAGACGCAGGGTTACGAAAAGAAAGACTGCGTAAAATGCGACCAACAGTCTGATTGGCCCGTTCGGCTTGACCGTTAGACTGGGGATGAAAGCCGGACGAGAGACTGACGGAAGCCCCAATCAAACGGCAAAACTCCCTCCAAAATTGAGACGTGAACTGCGGGCCTCTGTCGGAAACGACGTCAGACGGAAGGCCATGAATTCGGAAAACATTCTCGATAATGATCTGAGCCGTCTCCTTAGCAGAAGGGAGCTTAGCGAGAGGAATGAAATGAGCCGCCTTAGAGAATCTATCGACAACCGTAAGAATAACTGTCTTCCCCGCTGATGAAGGCAGTCCGGTGATGAAATCTAAAGCGATGTGAGACCACGGTCGAGAGGGAATGGGAAGCGGTCTGAGACGGCCGGCAGGAGGAGAGTTCCCAGATTTAGTCTGCGCGCAGACCGAACAAGCGGCGACAAATCGACGCGCGTCACGTTCCCGAGTGGGCCACCAGAAACGCTGGCGAATGGAAGCGAGCGTACCCCGAACGCCGGGGTGGCCGGCTAACTTGGCAGAGTGGGCCCACTGAAGAACGGCCGGACGAGTAGGAACGGGAACGAACAGAAGGTTCCTAGGACAAGCTCGCGGCGACGGAGTGTGAGCGAGTGCTTGCTTTACCTGCCTCTCAATTCCCCAGACAGTCAACCCGACAACACGCCCTTCAGGGAGAATCCCCTCGGGGTCGGTGGAGACCTCAGAAGAACTGAAGAGACGAGATAAAGCATCAGGCTTGGTGTTCTTTGAGCCCGGACGATAAGAAATAACAAACTCGAAACGAGCGAAAAACAGAGCCCAACGAGCCTGACGCGCATTAAGTCGTTTGGCTGAACGGATGTACTCAAGGTTCCTATGGTCAGTCCAAACGACAAAAGGAACGGTCGCCCCTCCAACCACTGTCGCCATTCGCCTAGGGCTAAGCGGATGGCGAGCAGTTCGCGATTACCAACATCATAGTTACGTTCTGACGGCGATAAGCGATGAGAGAAAAACGCGCAAGGATGGACCTTGCCGTCAGAGAGAGAGCGCTGAGAAAGAATGGCTCCCACGCCCACCTCTGACGCGTCAACCTCAACAACAAACTGACTAGAGATGTCAGGTGTAACAAGAATAGGTGCGGATGTAAAACGATTCTTAAGAAGATCAAAAGCTCCCTGGGCGGAAACGGACCACTTAAAGCACGTCTTAACAGAAGTAAGGGCTGTGAGGGGAGCTGCCACCTGACCGAAATTACGGATGAAACGACGATAGAAATTAGCGAAGCCCAGAAAGCGCTGCAGCTCGACGCGTGACTTAGGAACGGGCCAATCAATGACAGCCTGGACCTTAGCGGGATCCATCTTAATGCCCTCAGCGGAAATAACGGAACCGAGAAAAGGGACAGAGGCGGCATGAAAAGTGCACTTCTCAGCCTTCACATAAAGACAGTTCTCCAAAAGGCACTGGAGGACGCGTCGCACGTGCTGAACATGAATCGAGAGAGACGGTGAAAAAATCAGGATATCGTCCATGTAAACGAAAACAAAAATGTTCAGCATGTCTCTCAGGACGTCGTTAACTAGTGCCTGAAAGACAGCTGGAGCGTTAACGAGGCCGAAAGGAAGAACCCGGTATTCAAAGTGCCCTAACGGAGTGTTAAACGCCGTCTTCCACTCGTCCCCCTCCCTGATGCGCACGAGATGGTAGGCGTTACGAAGGTCCAATTTGGTGAAAAACCTGGCTCCCTGCAGGATCTCGAAGGCTGAAGACATAAGAGGAAGCGGATAACGATTCTTAACTGTTATGTCATTCAGCCCTCGATAATCCACGCATGGGCGCAGGGACCCGTCCTTCTTCTGAACAAAAAAAAACCCCGCTCCGGCGGGAGAGGAGGAGGAGACTATGGTACCGGCGTCGAGCGAAACCGACAAATAATCCTCGAGAGCCTTACGTTCGGGGAGCCGACAGAGAGTATAATCTACCCCGGGGGAGTAGTTCCCGGAAGGAGATCAATACTACAGTCATACGACCGGTGTGGAGGGAGAGAAGTGGCCTTGGAACGACTGAACACCGTGCGCAGATCGTGATACTCCTCCGGCACCCCTGTCAAATCGCCAGGCTCCTCCTGTGAAGAAGAGACAGAGGAAACAGGAGGGATAGCAGACATTAAACAGGTCACATGACAAGAAACATTCCAGGATAGGATAGTATTACTAGACCAATTAATAGAAGGGTTATGGCGCACTAGCCAGGGATGACCCAAAACAACAGGTGTAAAAGGTGAACGAAAAATTAAAAAAGAAATGGTTTCGCTATGATTACCAGAGACAGTGAGGGTTAAAGGCAGCGTCTCACACTGAATCTTGGGGAGAGAACTACCATCTAAAGCGAACAAGGCCGTGGGCTCCCCTAACTGTCTGAGAGGAATGTCATGTTCCCGAGCCCAGGTCTCGTCCATAAAACAGCCCTCCGCCCCAGAGTCTATCAAGGCACTGCAGGAAGCAGATGAACCGGGCCAGCGGAGATGGACCGGAAAGGTAGTGCGTGATCCAGAAGGAGAGGCCTGAGTAGTTGCGCTCACCAGTAGCCCTCCTCTTACTGATGAGCTCTGGCTTTTACTGGACATGAGGTGACAAAATGACCAGCGGAGCCGCAGTAGAGACAGAGGCGATTGGTGATTCTCCGTTCCTTCTCCTTGGCCGAGATGCGGATACCCCCAGCTGCATAGGCTCAGCATCCGAGCCGGCGGGGGAGGGTGGCAGTGATGCGGCAGGTGGCAGTGATGTGGAGAGGGAGCAACGGAGAACGCAAACTCCTTTCCACGTGCTCGGCGACGAAGATCAAACCGTCGCTCTATGCGAATAGCGAGAGCTATTAAGGAGTCCAGACTGGAAGGAACCTCCCTGGAGAGGATCTCATCCTTAACCTCGACGAGGAGACCCTCCAGAAAACGAGCGAGCAAAGCCGGCTCGTTCCAGTCACTAGAGGCAGCGAGAGTGCGAAACTCAATAGAATAATCCGTTATGGATCGATTCCCCTGACATAGGGAAGACAGGGCCCTGGAAGCCTCCTCCCCAAAAACAGAACGGTCAAAAACCCGTATCATCTCCTCCTTAAAGTCCTGAAACTGGTTAATACACTCAGCCCTCGCCTCCCAGATTGCCGTGCCCCACTCACGCGCCCGTCCGGTGAGGAGAGAAATGACGTAGGCGATGCGGGCTGCGCTCCTGGAGTAAGTGTTGGGCTGGAGAGAGAACACCACATCACACTGAGTGAGGAATGAGCGGCACTCAGTGGGCTCCCTGAGTAACAGGGCGGGTTGTTGATCCTGGGCTCCGGAGACTCGGAAACCCTGGAAGTGGGCGGTGGATCGAGGTGGAGTTGGTGAACCTGTCTTGTGAGGTCGGAGACTTGGACGGCCAGGGTCTCAACGGCATGTCGAGCAGCAGACAATTCCTCCTCGTGTCTGCCTAGCATCGCTCCCTGGATCTCGACGGCGGAGTGAAAAGGGTCCGGAGCCGCTGGGTCCATTCTTGGTCTGATTCTTCTGTTATGTACTTGAGTGAAGACCCAAAAGCGGTTTTAACAGAAAACAGAGTTCTTTAATGAAAAACAGGAATGGCATAAATCCTCTTCCAACGTTGACAATGGAACAAAAAGAACATAGTATAGTGCAGGATGCACCTGCCAGGCAGACTCCGACAGGATAGGACAAGGTGGAAGCAAACGAGACGACAGCTTGCTTCTGGCATCAAAAACACAAACAAGAATCAGACACTGAAAGTAGCAGGAACAGAGAGAGAAATAGAGACCTAATCAGAGGGGGAAGAGAGAACAGGTGTGAAAGAGTGAATGAGCTAGTTAGGGGAGATGTAGAACAGCTGAAGAATGAGAGACAGAGAAGGTAACCTAAAAAGACCAGCAGAGAGAGACAGAGTGAAGAGAAAGGACAGGAACAGACATAACAAGACATGACAAAACGAGAGAAAACCGTAGACCTCTTGACAGGATTGATCATTGCCTTAGTATTCCAAGATACAAACTTTATAGGATTAGGCCTACCTATTCCCATTATACTATTATTAGCGTTGTTAGCCATCTAAAATATTGAAATGAAAAGGTGTGAAAACAGATAAAGCATTTGCAAAGATGTCAGAGAAAACTGATGAAAAAAGCAAAGCAAAAAAAAAGCCAGAAAACGGTGCAGCTTCGGTGCATATAAGCAGAAAACCTTCCTATCCTAACGCGGAGAGGCTCCATAGCACCAGTAGAGAAATACAATCGAAAAGGCATTCACAAAACGGTAAAGAAGGTCAACAGACCAAAAACAAACACCCGATAACAGTGAAACGGAACTGTCCTGAATCAGGGAGTCTTCAATCAGTGCAACACGTACAACGTGTCTTAAGGATGGCCAAATAAGTGTTCCACAGTATGCTACCCTGTTACAAAAAAGAAAAGGGGCGGAGTGTCTTTACATGTACAACTGATCAATAGGCGAAATAAACTGGTGAAAAGTCCTTCAGTAAGTGTCTAGACGAAAAGAAAGAAAAAAACAACAAAGAAAAGAAAGCTCGGCAAAAGCTTGGAATTGTAGCCATGCATTACTATGCTAGCCATCTAGCCAAATAAAAAGGACCTTCCAAATGTGTAGCTTAAATGACAACCACACAAGACAGTATTAGTCATTTTTAATAACGTGATGTGTTCAATGTGCAGACGAGCAGGAAAGCGGAGTGAGAATTTCACTTTCTTCTGATGAATTTTACATTTCACATCACATTTTTTTTTGTCTACTGTGTTATTGACTTGTTAATTGTTTACTCCATGTGTAACTCTGTGTTGTCTGTTCACACTGCTATGCTTTATCTTGGCCAGGTCGCAGTTGTAAATGAGAACTTGTTCTCAACTAGCCTACCTGGTTAAATAAAGGTGAAATAAAAAAAATATTTAAAAAATTTCACATCTAGGAATTTAGCTCTTTTCTTGGTGACATTCAAGCTGAGGTCAAGAAAGATGAACACCTTGCATCCACAGAATTGTCGCTGGTCTTTGCCCTGCCTCTGGAGGATGCGCTTCTTGTCACAGTAGTAGTGAAAACAGACAATAAACACTCTAGGCTTGGAGTTGTCGTCTCCACTCACAGAGGGGCCAATGCGGTGGGCTCTATCCAGCTTCGGGGGTGATGGATCGATGGCTGGACCCAGCACATCCGCAAAGAATTCTGACATGAACTTAAATGAGTCCCCTCTTTCACATTTCTCTGGTATACCAACAACACAAAGATTGCAAACGCGAGAACGGGATTCCAGGTCATCGGTTTTGTCAATCAGCTTTTGGTTTTCGGAGCTCAGCCAGGTGACTGTTTTCTCAAGTGCTACTATACAGTCACTGTCATCACACAGGTCATGTTCAAAGCCGCCAATTTGGAGGCCTTGTTCTTCTGCAGCGGCTCGGACACCATCCAGGACGGTGGAGAAGGGGGCCAGAGCAGCATCAATGGCAGTTTTGAGCTGAGTGGCAATGGTAGCTGTAATTTCCGAGACCAGAACCGTACGGAGGTTCTGAAGATCTGTGGGGAGTGTGACCTCATGAGGCTCTGTAATAGTTGGATTGGAGTTGGCGCCATTATCATTCACGTTTGCCATTGCGGTTGAAACGTTAGTTACAGGTCTTCTGCTCCTAAGTTCGTGTGACATTTGAATCAAAAAGGTATGACTTACGAACTCACCAATGAAATATGATATGTAAGAAAGTGGAATGGGGCGGCAGTGTAGCCTAGTGGTTAGAGCGTTGGACGAGTAACCAGAAGGTTGAGAGTTCAAACCCCCGAGCTGGCAAGGTACAAATCTGTCGTTCTGCCCCTGAACAGGCAGTTAACCCACTGTTCCCAGGCCGTCATTGAAAATAAGAATTTGTTCTTAACTGACTTGCCTGGTTAAATAAAGGTAAAAAAAAAAATGCAAAGTGAAAATTTGGAAAACTTAACTAATGCATAGGAACCTCTTCCATGAGCTTCTTCTCTATACACATGCTAAACCAAAACACTGTATTTACTGTATTCTATCCTATTCTACTGTATCTTCGTCTATGCCTCTCTGACATCGCTCATCCAACTATTTATATATTCTTAATTCCATTCCTTTACTTTCAATTGTGTGTATTGTTAGATATTACTTGTTACATACTACTGAACTGTTGGAGCTAGAAACACAAGCATTTTGCTACACCCACAATAACATCTGCTAAACACGTGTATGTGACAAATAAAATTTGATTTGATTTGAAATTCTGTACAATGACGGAAATAAGACTAAAACATTGAAAACTTCATAAGGAAACAAATACTGTACTCACAGTTCTTGCATTCACACACAGTAAAGGATAAAACTGTAAGAATAGCTCATGTTAGAAAACCAGTGATTTTCTGCAGAGCCACAAACTATAATTTAATGGGTTTAATTAAGAAAACAGTTATAATAGGATACTGATCGGGTGACACAAAATCCTACAATAGTGTTGCCAATAGGAAAAAGTAGTCCAACAGCATTCCAATAGGATTCTGATAGAGGTGACACAAAATCCTATAGGATCCAATAGCATTACTTTTGATTTCCAATAGGAAAAAAGTAGTCCAACGGGATTCCAATAGGATTCTGATAGAGGTGAAACAAAATATTATAGGATTGTGAGAATCCTACAGGATTCCGGTGGAAAAATCACAAATCCTATAGGATTGTTTTACTGGGGCCTTACCTTCCAACCATCCAACCTCTCCAGGTTTGTGACTGATGCCACAGTGGCACTGTTTGTTGCCGTGCTGTTGTTCGTCTTGCCCTCTGAGCCCCCCCGCTACCTCTGCTTCTGGAGAACACAGAGCTTTGACACAGGTGAAACACACACACACACATACACATACACACACACACACACACACACACACACACACACACACACACACTATAGAAATTGCTTGACATGTTTGTGCCCCTCTCCCCTCAGAGCCCCCCCGCGGCCCCACTCCTGCCCTGCTGACCTGGCAGGTGACCCAGAGGAAGATGCCCTGGAGCATTGTACTGCTGCTAGGAGGAGGCTTCGCTCTGGCTAAGGGCAGCGAGGTGTGTTTGTGTGTGTAACCTTGAGTGTGTACAGTGGGGAGAACAAGTATTTGATACACTGCCGATTTTGCAGGTTTTCCTACAGGTTTTCCTACAAAGCATGTAGAGGTCTGTAATTTTTATCATAGGTACTCTTCAACTGTGAAAGACTGAATCTAAAACAAAAATCCAGAAAATCCCATTGTATGATTTTTAAGTAATTAATTTGCATTTTATTGCATGACATAAGTATTTGATCACCTACCAACCAGTAAGAATTCTATCTCTCACAGACCTGTTAGTTTTTCTTTAAGAAGCCCTCCTGTTCTCCACTCATTACCTGTATTAACTGCACCTGTTTGAACTTGTTACCTGTATAAAAGACAGCTGTCCACACACTCAATCAAACAGACTCCAACCTCTCCACAATGGCCAAGACCAGAGAGCTGTGTAAGGACATCAGTGGTAAAATTGTAGACCTGCACAAGGCTGGGATGGGCTACAGGACAATAGGCAAGCAGCTTGGTGAGAAGGCAACAACTGTTGGCGCAATTATTAGAAATTGGAAGAAGTTCAAGATGACGGTCAATCACCCTCGGACTGGGGCTCCATGCAAGATCTCACCTCGTGCGGCATCAATGTTCATGAGGAAGGTGAGGGATCAGCCCAGAACTACACGGCAGGACCTGGTCAATGACCTGAATAGAGCTGGGTCCACAGTCTCAAAGAAAACCATTAGTAACACACTATGCCGTCATGGATTAAAATTCTGCAGCGCATGCAAGGTCCCCCTGCTCAAGCCAGCGCATGTCCAGGCCCATCTGAAGTTTGCCAATGACAATCTGGATGATCCAGAGGAGGAATGGGAGAAGGTCATGTGGTCTGATGAGACACAAATAGAGCTTTTTGGTCTAAACTCCACTCGCCGTGTTTGGAGGAAGAAGAAGGATGAGTACAACCCCAAGAACACCATCCCAACCGTGAAGCATGGAGGTGGAAACATCATTCTTTGGGGATGCTTTTCTGCAAAGGGGACAGGACGACTGCACCGTTTTGAGGGGAGGATGGATGGGGCCATGTATCGCGAGGTCTTGGCCAACAACCTCCTTCCCTCAGTAAGAGCATTGAAGATGGGTCGTGGCTGGGTCTTCCAGCATGACAACGACCCGAAACACACAGCCAGGGCAACTAAGGAGTGGCTCCGTAAGAAGCATCTCAAGGTCCTGGAGTGGCCTAGCCAGTCTCCAGACCTGAACCCAATAGAAAATATTTGGAGGGAGCTGAAAGTCAGGTATTGCCCAGCGACAGCCCCGAAACCTGAAGGATCTGGAGAAGGTCTGTATGGAGGAGTGGGCCAAAATCCCTGCTGCAGTGTGTGCAAACCTGGTCAAGAACTACAGGAAACGTATGATCTCTGTAATTGCAAACAAAGTTTTCTGTACCAAATATTAAGTTCTGCTTTTCTGATGTATCAAATACTTATGTAATGCAATAAAATGCAAATTAATTACAATGTGATTTTCTGGATTTTTGTTTTAGATTCCGTCTCTCACAGTTGAAGTGTACCTATGATAAATAATTACAGACCTCTACATGCATTGTAAGTATGAAAACCTGCAAAATCGGCAGTGTATCAAATACTTGTTCTGCCCACTGTATGTGCATGCGTGCATGCTTGCGTGCATGCATGGGTCTGTACATGTGTATAAGCTTGAATGTGTGTGTATCCATCCAGGTGTCTGGTCTGTCGCGGTGGCTGGGTGATCAGATGATACCTCTCTGCTCCATCCCTCCCTGGGCCATCGCAGTCATCCTCTGTCTCCTCACTGCCATCTTCACTGAGTGTGCCAGCAACGTGGCTACCGCTACTCTCTTCCTGCCCATCCTAGCCTCCATGGTACACCCACCCACCCACACTCAACCAACCACACACACACTACTCTCTCTCCCAATCTCGCTCACACACACAAACACACTCGATTGCTCTCCATTCTGGGATCAAGATTCCTTTTGATAAAATTGGATTGTACTGAATAGAGCTGGTCAATAGGGGATCTGAGCCAGGCCTACTACTGAAGAGTCTCTCAGAGAGTGAGAGAGAGAATGTACGAATGAAAGAGATAAACAAATAGCGAGAGAAGACAGAGGGAAAGAGCTGAATGAGTGAAAAGTCAACTCAGAGAGAAAGAGAGAGCGAGAGAGAGAGAGAGAGAGAGAGAGAGAGAGAGAGAGAGAGAGAGAGAGAGAGAGAGAGAAAACAAGACAGGTTATTCACACTAATAGGTCACATTAGAGGCCAGACATTGAGATTGTAACAGCACTGTGTGTAGAGCTCTCAGCTCTGTTCTTTCAGTGTCAAGAATCTTTGAAAACTGAGCCAACGCAGAGCCACACACACTTTCTTTCATCCTATTCACATCCACATCGCAGGATAATAGGCTACTAATTGTGCATGTACTCATATGTGTGCATGCATGTGCATACGTATGTGCTGGCTAATATGCGTGTGTTCTATTGCAGTCCCAATCCATAGGAGTGAACCCACTGTATGTGATGGTACCATGTACTCTCAGTGCCTCCTTTGCCTTCATGCTCCCTGTCGCCACGCCTCCTAACGCCATCGTGTTCTCTTATGGATACCTGAAGGTGTCGGATATGGTGAGAGCGCCACTTTTGACCTCTGCTTCTATGGAAACTTACTATACAGTAGGAAGTATGAATAATAAGTTAATGTACTGTATCTTGGCATATATTTCACCCTACCACCCCACCTTAAATCTAAACCTCCTCCTCGCACCGTATTCTTCATCCACCTCCACCACCATCCCCTCAACCTACCACCACCTCAGCTTTAACCTCTCTCTCTCTTCTAGGCTAAGACAGGTATAGTGATGAACATCCTTGGGATCCTGTGTATCACTCTGGCCATTAACAGCTGGGGTAGAGCCATTTTCAACCTGGACACCTTCCCCTCCTGGGCCAACACCACCGCTAACATCACTACAGGAGGATGATGGGGGGGTGTCCAGGCAATACCACTGCTAAGCCAAAAAGGGGATGAGGGAGGAGGAGACCACTGACAACCCTCACTGGGGCAACAGAGGGCTGGCCATGGGAACACTGGTTTACTGTTTTATTATCAGTGTATTTTATACTTATTATGTACAGATAATATTATTATATTATATGGTAATGAGGGAGCCATAGAGAACTCGGATGATAAATAACTTGTAAAAGCCAAGACAGGCTGTAATACTATAAATTATGTTTGTATTAATGGCAATATTGTGATATCAATTGATATTATATAAATATATTATCTTACATAAAATTACAGTGCCTTTGGAAAGTATTCAGAACCCTTGACTTTTTCCACATTTTGTTATTACAGCCTTATTCCTCATCAATCTACCCACAATAACCCATAATGACAAAGCGAAAACAGTCTCAGAAAATGTTGCTAATTTATTCAAATAAAAAAACAGAAATATTACATTTACATAAGTATTCAGACCCTTTACTCAGTGCTTTGTTGAAGCACCTTTGGCAGCGATTACAGCCTTGAGTCTTATTGGGTATGACACTACAAAATTGGCACATCTGTATTTGGGGAGTTTCTCTTCTTCTCTGCAGATCCTCTCAAGCTCTGTCAGGTTGGATGGGGAGCGTTGCTGCACAGCTATTTTCAGGTCTGTCCAGACATGTTCGATCTGGTTTAAGTCCGAGCTCTGGCTGGGCCACTCAAGGATATTCAGGGACTTGTCCCGAAGGATCTCATCAAGGATCTCTCTGTACTTTGCTCCGTTCACCTTTGCCTCGATCCTGACTAGTCTCCCAGTCCCTACCGCTGAAAAACATCCCCATAGCATGATGCTGCCGCCACCATGCTTCACCGTAGGGATGGTGCCAGGTTTCCTCCAGATGTGGCGCTTGGCATTCAGGCCAAAGAGTTCAATCTTGGTTTCATCATACCAGAGTATCTTATTTCTCATGGTCTGAGAGTCTTTAGGTGCCTTTTGGTAAACTCAGTGGGCTATCATGTGCCATTTACTGATTAGTGGCTTCCGTCTAGCCATAAAGGCCTGATTGGTGGAGTGCTGCAGAGATGGTTTGTCCTTCTGGAAGCTTCGCCCATCTTCATAGGAGAACTCTAAAGCTCTGTCAAAGTGACAATCAGGTTCTTGGTCACCTCCCTGACCAAGGCCCTTCTCCCCCGATTGCTCAGTCTGGCCGGGCGGCCAGCTCTAGGAAGAGTATTGGTGGTTCCGAACTTCTTCCATTTAAGAATGATGAAGGCCACTTTGGGGACCTTCAATGCTGCAGATATTTTTTGGTACCCTTCCCCAGATCTGTGCCTCGACACAATCCTGTTTTGGAGCTCTACGGACAATTCCTTCGTCCTCATGTCTTGGTTTTTGCTCTGACATGCACTGTCAACTGTGGGACCTTATATAGTCAGGTGTGTGCCTTTCCAAATCATGTCCAATCAATTGAATTTACCAAAGGTGGACTCCAGTCAAGTTGTAGAAACATCAAGGATGATCAATGGAAACAGGATGCACCGGAGCACAATTTCGAGTCTCAAAGCAAAGGGTCTGAATACTTGTGTAAATAAGGTTTTTCTGTTTTTGTATTTAATACATTTGCAAACATTTCTTAAAACCTGTTTTTGCTTTGTCATTATGGGGTATTGTGTGTAGATTGCTGAGGATTACATTTGTTTTATCCATTTTGGAATAAGTCTATAACTTAACAAAATGTGGAAAAAGTCAAGGGGTCTGAGTATTTTCTGAAGGCACTGTATGATAGTTGCTTTTCAGTAAGTGTAATAACCAATTTAGCTAAAAACCTGGTTGCCTCTGCCAGGAAACTGACAATCTTCCAGCAAGACAATAACCCCAAGCACACATCAAAATCCACAAGGAAATTGTTAATTGACAACAACATCTACAATTTGCAATGGCCATTTCAGTCTTGACTTTGTAGAGGGCAGTCCATAAGCGCAGACGGAGGACATCAAGGATCTGGAAAGATTCTGTATGGAGTAATGGTCTAAGATCCCTCCCAAGGTGTTGTCTCATCTCATAAAACATTTTAGAAAAAGGTTCAGTGTCAATATCCTTGCAAGGGTAGGGTGCTGGAGTACTGAAAACAGAGGAGCCAATAATATATTTATTACTTGTTAAAAGAAATCTTTCTGAGCAATTGTATTAGTATAAAATAACAGTCAAAATGTGAGCGTACAATACAGCTCACTATTTGTATTATATATTGTATACAGTCTATTTTGCTCATGTTTATCAAGGGTGCAAATAATTGTGGACCCCTCTGTACAGTATATGCCATGCATTACCACAACAGGTCTTTTTTCTAACACACATATGGTGGGTAGTGACTAGGAGCGTATTCCTCCACACACGAAACGCCGCAGGACAGGATTAAGTCCACCAACACCACAAGAGAACATGTCTGAGAACATGACTGACTACAAAAAAAACCTGTATCGATCTCATACTGACAGTCTTCAGTCAAAGAATATCAAGTGTATTTCATCTTTCCCCTCCAAGTTATTGGATGCTTTGGTTGAATGATTTAAAAATATATATGTTTTGTAATTCAGAGGATTGTGAGAACAGGAGGGTGCATTGAACTATGGCCCTCTGTCTGGGGCAGGTAGAGCTGTGGGAAACAGTGACATTTCAGCTCAGCAGGGGGCCAGAGGCATGAGCATTATAGCCCTTATAGTATCAATCAAGCTAAATCAACATAACCGGGACCCCAGGATGATAAATGCTGCCTTATTTCCATGATACCTATGTTTACACCCGGAGGCGTCATGCCCCCTCAGATTTGATCTGTTAAAAAATACATGCAAAATATTTGTTTCTCTATAATACTACTAGCCACCTAACAATTTTATGAAGTTGGCTTTAGCTTGCCCAGATAGGTTTGCAATCTCCCAAACTCATAACTCGCTACCAATAAACCATGTCACGTTATTAATCAAGTTAGAGTAGCTAGCTAGTCTAACTGTCTTAGCTAGCATGCCTGCTGGCAAGGGTGGTAGACATTAAAAAAATAAGCAATAACTAAATAAGACTCCTTTCAAACTTTGTGTTTTTAAAGAAAGGACTGTCCAGCCAGTGATCCCAGATGATTGGTGTTTATTTTGACAATAAGACACAAGGAAGCATATTAGATGTGCAGGACAACAGTATGTTGATGGCTGTAGATTCTTGATTTGTCACTTGCATGTCAATATCAGACTGGGTATTTTGTAATCAAACATAACCATGACCAATATTGTACACAATACAATACAATACGCATGTAAGTACCTGACGATAAGACACAAGGAAGCACATTAGATGTGCAGTATAACTGTGTTGGTGTTTGTAGATTTGTGTTTCATCTGTTAGCATGGAAATAACTGAATTAGCAGGTAGCTAATGTGACCATTAAAATTATAGCATTCTAGCTAACTCATTCTTACTATCACGCTGGTATAAAGGATTTGGAGAAAGGCGCAGGAATACATAATAGTTTTTTTTTAATACACCCAAAACAAACACGTATACAAACCACTGGGACGTACCCAAACGAAAGAGTGAGGGTAAACCTCGTAGAATGACATGGGACGAGAGCCGTAATGCACAAAAATACACGGCACAGAAGCTGAAACAACGCACAACCAACGGACATGGGAACAATAACCAACAAGGACAATGGAGAACAGAAGGCACATATATAACATACTAATCAGAGGAAATGGGAACCAGGTGTGCGTAATCGGGGTTGATGATAACGAATCCAGTTCAGTGAAACTTAGAAGGCTGGTGACGTCGACCTCCAGAACTGGTGGACAAAATGAGCAGCAGTACCGGAGAGATCCGTGACACTTACAGCAATAACAAAAGCACATCTCAGGATGCCCCCAATATCTAACAAGTACCGTACACTTATTTATACACATCAGGACATGTACATAGAGAACTCATACACATTGTAAATATGAAAATAGAATACAGTATTTCAGGATGTGACATCCCACTTGCACGTCAATATCAGACTGGGAAGAACTGAAGTTCGCCCCCCATCTGTAAGCATGACCTATGGCATACGCCACAGCCTTATTTTACCCATGTGACCTACCACTATAAAAAGCACTGTGGCATGACATACTGTCTGTTACTTCACTCAAACCCCACGGAGGTGGAGGAACGACATGAAAGCGTGGCGACCCGTTACTCTACTCAGAGAACCATGGTTACACCCGTAACCCAACGTTCTCTATCGTTTTCATAACGGGTCACCAAACGACCTACAGGAGAGGCTGTACCAGAGAGGTAATTTGGACACCAGAGTAGGATAACTCACCATTTAACTTAGTCCAGATGAGTCCCTGGGACTTCCTTGCATCCACCACAGGATGCAACAGATTACAATTAACCAACAGGGTAACACAGAATCTCAACGGTGGTACGCAACCATATACACAAGCAAACTGAAAGCTAGAACTTACAACATGAGGATTCAATTGGGTGCAACACCACCAAGAGTGGAATCCTCTGTATAGAACATCCATCTCACTGATGGTTGATAAGTAAGTATGTACAAGGTCCACCGGCGTGCCTTGTCCAGAACCACAGGGCCCACTGACTTGTTGACATAAAATTGAGTCTGTAGCCCAACTTGCCACAGAACAGATAGAGTCCAGGGAGGCCCTTCATAACATGGCCCATGAAGTGTACATACCCCTGGTGGAGTGTGCTACTGCGCTGTCTGAAGTTGGTCTACCTACTGCAGCATATGATTTTGACACTGCAGTGGTAATACAATGTTCCAGTCTCGGCTTCGAGACATCACACCCTTGGTGTTTATTTAAAAATATATATATTTAACCTTTATTAAACTAGTCAAGTCAGTTAAGAACAAATTCTTAATTTACAATGACCGCCTACCCCAGCCAAACCTTCCCCTAACCCGGACAACGCTGGGCCAATTGTGCGCCGCACTATGGCATTCTCCCCATAACACACAAAAAGCTGTTCTGTTTGACAAACAGCTCTTGTTTCAGCAAGATATGCACTCAATGTCCTAATTGGGCAAAGTGTATGCAACTCATGATACTCTTGTGAGAAGGCGGAAGAAATGTCACTATAATTAAGGGCTGGTTAGCACGTGATGATGAAAGCACCTTTGGTAAGAATGCTGGATTTGGCCGAAGCACTGCCTTACATCCATCTTCTGCTGAAGTGAGGCATGAAGAATGGGTAGAAAGTACATGTATACTGAACAAAAATATAAACGCAACATATAAAGTGTTGGTCTCATGTTTCTAGAGCTGGAATAAAAGATCAACAAAATGTTCCATATGCACAAAAATCTTATTTCTCTCAAATGTTGTGCACAAATTTGTTTACATCCCTATTAGTGAGCATTTCTCCTTAGCCAAGATAATCCATCCACCTGACAGGTGTGACATATCAAGAAGCTGATTAAACAGCATGATCATTACACAGGTGCACCTTGAAATGGGGACAATATAAGGCCACTCTAAAATGTGCAACTTTGTCACAGAACACAATGCCACAGATGTATCAAGTTTTGAGGGAGTGTGCAATTGGCATGCTGACTGCAGGAATGTCCACCAGAGCTGTTGCCAGAGAATTGAATGTTCTCTATGATAAGCCACCTCCAACGTTGTTTTAGAGATTCTTCACCTGTGGGATCGTCTGACACCATCCAAACGGACAGATTATTGAAACTGATTAGTATTTATATCTGTTATAATGCCCTCATTCTGATTGGCTGGGCCTGGCTCTCCAGTGGGTGGGCCTATGCCTCCCCTGGCTATGCCCCTGCCCAGTCATGTGAAATCCATAGATTAGGGCCTATTGAATGTATTTCTATAAACTGTAACTCAGTATAATTGTTGAAATTGTTGCATGTTGCGTTTATATTTTTGTTCAGCATAATTCTCCAACAGGCTTTGCTGAAACAATAACCAATAGAAAGGGAGTCTTGACTGAGAGCTCACATAGCTCAAATGAAGACGGGCTCAAATGGTGGGCTTATAAGTGATTATAGGACAAAATCTAACTCCCATGAGGGTACTGTAGGAGCCTTGGGGGGCCATAGCCTGCGGGCACTTTTCATGAATTGCAATACTAGAGGTTGTGTCCCTGGTGATGCATCTGCAATCTGGTCATGACCCACAGAGAGAGACATGGCTGCCATATACACTTTCAATATTGATGGGGACTTCCGCAGCCAAAAGCTCTTGGAGCAATGTCAAAATGACAGAAATTGGTCAGGAAGATGGCGATTCTGCATGGTTGACACATCGCTTCCTAAACACATTCCACTTCGCACAGAGGATGTCAATTACCAAGGAGGGCAACCCTGCAGCTACAATGCAGTCACATTCAAGGGCTACACCCACAACTTCAGTATTCTGGGTTTGGGGTGCAAAAGCTTGTTGGGAGGTTGTCAGCTGTACAAGGTCTGAAAGTCAGTGATGTTGTGGCCAATGTGGAGCAACTACACACTCTTGAGACTGACCTGCCTTGAAGACCTGAGGGAGCAAGGGAATTGGTGGAAATGTATACTGCACCCCCCTTGGCCATCTGTGTGATAGGGCATTGACCCCGAGTGGCCCTGCTGGACCTTATGGAGAACCACATAGGACAATGGGTTAAGCCTTGCGATGCAAACAGATTGGCGATGGACCTTCTGAATCACGCCCAGATCATCTCCACTACTGTAGGATGTATCTTCCAGTCTGAAGGAAGAGGGCCTCCCCTCTGAAGAGAAGGTCTGCTGCCTGATTCTCCAGCCCCGGCAGGTCTATTGCTCTGAGGGACATACGGTGTCTGTTTGCCCAAAAAAGTTAGTCCCTTGCTACCTAATGCAGTGCCATTGACCTCAGTCTACCCTGGCAGTTGATGTGTGCAACCACGGCTGTGTTGTCTGTCCATATCAGTACATGCTGTCCTCTCAGTACTAGGAGAAAGTGTCGGAGTGCAAGGTGAACTGCTGTCCATAGTGATGACCATACACAATGGATCCCTGATTGGTTCAACACTGTTCCCTATCCCTGTGGGGAGGAGTCTGTGGTCAAAATCACCTGGTTGTGAAATGAACCTAGGAGAACTCCACTGGGAAAGTGCTAGGTGCCACCTTTGTATTGCTCTCCAGCAACTCATTGAAATTGTTAACACTTTTTGTTTGTCCCTTCTGGGACATAGATTGTGTCTGTTGTACCAGCACTCTATTGGCCACATATGGAGAAAGCCCAATTGGTACAACATGGACTGCAGCAGCTAGGAGGCCTAGAAGCCACTGACTCTCTAGCACTGTCACCCGTTTTCTCAGTATGAATGTTGAAAGACAATTTGTCAAAGATACCACTCTTTCTGGAGAGAGGGTTGCTCGCATGATTTGAGTGTCCAGTGTCAGGTGTCATGTCTTGTTATGTCTGTTCCTGTCCTTTCTCTTCATTCTCTCTCTCTGCTGGTCTTTTTAGGTTACCTTCTCTGTCTCTCATTCTTCAGCTGTTCTACATCTCCTCTAACTAGCTCATTCACTCTTTCACACCTGTTCTCTCTTCCCCCTCTGATTAGGTCTCTATTTCTTTCTCTGTTCCTGCTACTTTCAGTGTCTGATTCTTGTTTGTGTTTTTTGATGCCAGAAGCAAGCTGTCGTCTCGTTTGCTTCCACCTTGTCCTGTCCTGTCGGAGTCTGCCTGGCAGGAGCATCCTGCACTATACTAACGTTCTTTTTGTTCCGCTGACAACGTTGGAAGAGGATTTATGCCATTCCTGTATTTTCATTAAAGAACTCTGTTTTCTGTTAAAACCGCTTTTGGGTCTTCACTCAAGCTCATAACAGTCAGGCCCAGAGAACATGCATAAGGCTGTTGTGTAAAACACCTATCTCCAGATTACATCTTAAAACTAAGGGCATCCGTGACAAATATGGAGAAGCATTCATCCATGTACAGTAGGGCAAAAAAGTATTTAGTCAGCCACCAATTGTGCAAGTTCTCCCTCTTAAAAAGATGAGAGAGGCCTGTAATTTTCATCATAGGTACACTTCAACTATGACAGACAAAATGAGACAAAAAATCCAGAAAATCACATTATTTGCAAATTATGGTGGAAAATAAGTATTTGGTCAATAACAAAAGTTTATCTCAATACTTCGTTATATACCCTTTGTTGGCAATGACAGAGGTCAAACGTTTTCTGTAAGTCTTCACCAGGTTTTCACACACTGTTGCTGGTATTTTGGCTTTCATGCAGATCTCCTCTAGAGCAGTGATGTTTTGGGGCTGTTGCTGGGCAACACGGAATTTCAACTCCCTCCAAAGATTTTCTATGGGGTTGAGATCTGGAGACTGGCTAGGCCACTCCAGGACCTTGAAATGCTTCTTACGAAGCCACTCCTTCGTTGCCCAGGCGGTGTGTTTGGGATCATTGTCATGCTGAAAGACCCAGCCACGTTTCATCGTCAATGCCCTTGCTGATGGAAGAAGTTTTTCACTCAAAATCTCACGATACATGACCCCATTCATTCATTCCTTTACACGGATCAGTCGTCCTGGTCTCTTTGCAGAAAAACAGCCCCAAAGCATAATGTTTCCACCCCCATGCTTCACAGTAGGTATGGTGTTCTTTGGATGCAACTCAGCATTCTTTGTCCTCCAAACACGACGAGTTGATTTTTTACCAAAAAGTTCTATTTTGGTTTCATCTGACCATATGACATTCTCCCAATCTTCTTCTGGATCATCCAAATGCTCTCTAGCAAACTTCAGACGGGCCTGGACATGTACTGGCTTAAGCAGAGGGACACGTCTGGCACTGCAGAATTTGATTCACTGGCGGCGTAGTGTGTTACTGATGGTAGGCTTTGTTACTTTGGTCCCAGCTCTCTGCAAGTCATTCACTAGGTCCCCCCGTGTGGTTCTGGGATTTTTGCTCACCGTTCTTGTGATAATTTTGACCCCACGGGGTGAGATCTTGCGTGGAGTCCCAGATCGAGGGAGATAATCAGTGGTCTTGTATGTCTTCCATTTCCTAATAATTGCTCCCACAGTTGATTTCTTCAAACGAAGCTGCTTACCTATTGCAGATTCAGTCTTCCCAGCCTGGTGCAGGTCTACAATTTTGTTCCTGGTGTCCTTTGACAGCTCTTTGGTCTTGCCCATAGTGGAGTTTGGAGTGTGACTGTTTGAGGTTGTGGACAGGTGTCTTTTATACTGATAACAAGTTCAAACAGGTGCCATTAATACAGGTAACGAGTGGAACACAGAGGAGCCTCTTAAAGAAGAAGTTACAGGTCTGCGAGAGCCAGAAATCTTGCTTGTTTGTAGGTGACCAAATACTTATTTTCCAGCATAATTTGCAAATAAATTCATTAAAAATCCTGCAATGTGATTTTCTGGAATTCTTTTCTCATTTTATCTGTCATAGTTGAAGTGTACCTATGATGAAAATTACAGGCCTCTCTCATATTTTTAAGTGGGAGAACTTGTACAATTGGTGGCTGACTAAATACTTTTTTGCCCCACTGTATACGGACGGGTAAGAGAGTCTAGTTAGCTACATTTTCAGATATACATTTCTAAGGTTGTCAGAATGTCGTTTTCATTGCAAGTTAAAGCGTACTGTTAGCTAACGTTAGCTGGCTGGCTTGCTAGCTAACGTTACGAGTATGATCTGTGTAGTAATATTCGTATCTCAAAGCCATTTGCATTGCTAGTTATAGCCTAATGTTAGCTAGCTAACATTGAACCTAGTTGGTTATCTTTAGCTACTCAAAGATTCATGCAGGGCAGTAATGTTATAGTTGGGATTATGGGTCATTGTTTAGCTAGCTAGCTAGCTACATGTCTAAACAGAAGACTCCACTATGCAAGTAACCATTTCACTGTGCCATTTATACTTTCTGTATCCTGTGCATGTGACAAATAAACCTTCACACTTGCTCTACATTAATCCTTGGGAAACATATATTTAGAAAAGGACTACTTTAACCAAATTGCCTAACTGGATTCTCTGAACATTATCTCACCAAGTTACCCCATTAGGCAAACCATTTACAGTATTAAATTGTCTATTGTTATATAATAAAGATAACCTTTCACATTGAACAGCTACAGTGCTGTTCTTTGGTTATGCCCATTTAGCATCATTCGGACCCTCTAAAGCCTTAGACCCACCCATCTCTTAAAGAATGCATATTTGAACACATGCAAATGTGGCATTGTGCTAAAGCAGTGAGGTAGTGTGTAAAAAAACAATGAAATATTTCACTACAAGTGCTAAAGGTACTTAAAACACACAAACACAAAAGCTTAAGTAAAAACAATATCTAGACTTAAGCGTATATCATAAGATCATTTGAGTAACTTTGGTTCAGGTCATGTTATGATATAAACAAAGGAATATAGCCTGAGAGCATATTTCCCTTTGGAGTAGGACATGTAATGTCCATGGCATTTCATCTCAAAACCCGTCCGGGAGATGCTTTCACAACTCTGGGAGGAAGGACATCAAATTTGCACAGCAGCTGAAACCTGGTTTTATCTGAGTGAAAGCTCCAGACAGTTAAAGCTGTAAAGGAGGAAAGCAGACAAAAATTTAAAATACATTAAAACCTTGTAATAACATTAATAACATACCAGTAATAACATTAAATTACCCCCAAGTTCAAGCAATAAGCTCAAAGTACACAGACAAAATACCTGAAGTGTTGCTTGTTCACCCTCAATCATCTCCTTGTACTGGCGGCGGAGAGCAGGTTTATGCTGAAAGAAAAATAGGTTTAAAACATTAATTAAATCATATCCTATAGCTTGTTATTCCCTGTTGACTGCTACAGCTGTACTAAAATGCCCTGTACACACCTAACTGATAATGTTCTGAGCCTCGCGTTGGCTAACTGAGTCCTGTGTGGCTCAGTCGGTAGAGCATGGCGCTTGCAACGCCAAGCGTCGTGGGTTCGTTTCCCACTGGGGCCACCCATATGTAAAAGTAGTGGCCCCAGCCGACTTGTAAGTCGCTTTGGACAAAAGCGTCTGCTAAATGGGATATATTTATTTATATATTAACTTAGTCCAACAACGACAATGCAGACGCACGATTACTAGCCAACATTTAATTTCATAATTATGAGCTGGTTAGCTAGCCAGTTAGTTGAACATGCAAAAGAATTACCTCATTCTATAATCCAATAACTAGCTAGCAAATTTAGCATGTGCCCCTACAACGTAACATGAGGTTTGATTAGCTTGCTAATCGATTAGCATTCGCACAACAGTAGCTATTTTTGGTAGCTAGCTAGTTACACATGTCAAACTGGCAAACATGAAAATATTATCATCATGTCATGCATGCCTTAGCTCATCATTTGGGCTCCCCAGTGGTGCAGTGGTCTAAGGCACTGCATCGCAGTGCAAGAGGTGTCACAACAGTCCCTGGTTCAATTCCAGGCTGTATCACATCTGACCATGATTGGGAGTCCCATAGGGCGGTGCACAATTGGCCCGGGGTAGGCCGTCATTGTAAATAAGAATTTGAGCTTAACTAACTTGCCTAGTTAAATAAATTAAATATTTGTGGTTTAAAAAAAAAATAAAAGCAGAATGCAACTGGCAGCTCAGTTAGCTGTCTTAATGTTGCTTCATCCCGCAATGAGTCATCTGTAAACAATGGCTCATTGCAGGACGAAGCAAGATATAACAGTACCTGTATGCAACTATATAGCTAGCAACGAAAATGAAAATGACTTTGATACAGTTGAGACAACGTATGTACATGTAGCTATCTTGGCATGTTATCTATAGATGCTTACTGGTGTATGAATTATGATGATTCACGGCAAACTGAAACACTTTAAAAAATAATCCTTCCCACTTTGCTTCAACCAGTCCAGACTGCTTTAGCCACAGAAGACAGAGCTGTGTTGATACCAGCAATTGTATACAGTACAACACTTTTATTGAAAGCTGTAGCTACACTTTGCATGTTGTCCATGATGAAAGTATTAGTGAATCCAATGGATCTGTCAAGTTTAAGTTTTACGGTTAGGTATTATGTTAAAGGCTTAGGGTGTTAGCTAACATGCAAAGTAGCTAAAAAGCAGTTGCAGTGGCTAATTAGCTAAAATGCTAAAGTTGTTCATGATGAGATTAGAACTTGCGACCCTTAGATTGCTAGGCATTCGCACTATACATCCACCCCGACCAAACACCTTCCTTTTGTTTTTGCCTGAAGTAATCATCTGTCTTATGTAACCATACCAAACGTAACATATCATACCAATTTGAGTATTCCGGATTCATGTTTACTATGTTACGTCTTGTCTACGAGACTAGGCTTGGCCACCTGTGCTAATTAGCTTTCTAGCATTCTCCAAATACCTGTGTGTGATCTTAACTGGGGAGGAAGTGTAGTTTGTTAACTGGAGGCACCCACAGCGAGTGAATCTGTGTAAAAATGCTACAGTAAGAATATATTTTAATTTTAAATATTCTTTCTCTTTGATGTGAAAGATAAGGGGTATATCAGCATATGTTTTGAAAACTGGTTTGGAAGAGATTAATATTGACTTTCAAAATGTTAAAACACAGTGTCATAATTGTAGTTCACATGGACACAACAGTGGGTGAATTTATTGGCTTACGTAAAACCCTACTTATAGAGAACGGTTTTCGAGAGTGTAGGGTTTTTGAGAGCAATGATTATGGTGGCCCAAAGGGCAATTGATTGTATGGTGTGCTGCCTGAGTAGATGCTTTTAGCAACGCAAGTGTATTTAAATACACTAGTGTTGCTGTCAATTGTACTGGGTTGCACAGAAACAGTCCATGGGAAGCCAGAAGTTAAATACAATTCAATTTCAAACTACTGTGCCCGTAGGGATGCAGGATGCAGTATGCAGGACTTTTACTTTGACAGACCCACATTTGTAAAGTCTCTGTGTGTGTATGCATATAACTCTTTTCATACGGAATCTGTCAAAAAAAAAAAAAAAATTCAGGCAGCTGGCAGTACAAATTGTCTATTGGGTGTCAGTGTTGTTTCACAGTGCCCCTGTCAGTTTTCTTCAGTTATTACTCAGTTCTCTAGCTGTAATGCTATAAACACCCTCCTGAATAGGTCCCTGATGTAATTGTATTCAAGGCTTTGTGATTGGCATGTCCCCCTGTCTGTCTGTGTCCTCTGACAGGACCGTGACGATGCACCAGCTGCGAGTTGCAGTGGTGGGTGAGGGAGATGCAGGTCTGTGTGCCGCACGTCACATCCTGTCCCGCCCAGACACCTTTGCACCACCCGTCGCCTAGGAGCTCACGGAACATGTGGGTGGCACCTGGTTCTACAAGGAATGTACCGGTAGCTATGACAACGGGCTGCCCATTCACAGCAGCATGTACAGAGAGACCTTAGGTACTGTAATACTCTAACATCACCCCTCTTTCTCTGTTTTTCTCTCTCTCTGACATGACCCAGGTCTTATTGTGTGTCTCGTGTTTTACTGTCCCTCCCTCTATGCAGGACCAACTTGCCAAAGGAGGTGATGATGTTCCCTGACTTCCCCTTTGACCCCCAGCTTCCTCCTTCCAAGGACACCAGGAAGTGCAGAGATACTGTATCTGGAGAGGTACTGCCAGAGCCACCGCATCACACCAAACATCAAGGTAGGTACCATCCACTCACACACAATGCCTCATGGTCCTTTGTCAGAGGTAGAGAAGGAATGTCCACACTCATCGATTTCAGGTGAAATAAGGAAAAAGTGTATTAGTTTTCATAGGACAAGACTCTAAAGCCTCTCAACCCATCTCTCCCCCACTATTTGTTAGTTCAGCACCGTGGTGGAGGAAGGGATCCCTGTCACCATGGCAACAGAGGAGAAGGGACAGGTCGGGATCACGTAACACTGAAACGTTTGATTCTGTGTTAATCTGCAGCGGGTAAGAGATGTGGATGTGCTTTAGACATTCACTTGACAACAGACCCCTGTCGTTTACACCCTAACCCTTGACCCCTTTCTCCCTTTCTCCCCGTAGGCACTACTCTGACCCCCACATCCCATCCATCCCTGGGCTTGAGCGATTTAAAGGTGCACACCAGCGTCACAATCTAGCCCTCTCTCTCTCTTCCTACACTATATATACAAAGGTGTGGCCACACCCCTTCAAATTAGTGGATTCGGCTATTTCAGCTACACCTGTTGCTGACAGGTGTATGAAATCGAGCACATAGCCATGCAATCTCCATAGACAAGCATTGACAGTAGAATAGACTTACTGAAGAGCTCAGTGACTTCAATGTGGCACTATCATAGGATGCCACCTTTCCAACAAGACAGTTTGTAAAATTTCTGCCCTGCGAGAGCTGCCCCGGTCAACTGTAAGTGCTGTTATTGTGAAGTGGAAATGTCTAGGAGCAACAACGGATCAGCGCAAAGTGGTAGGCCACACAAACTCACAGAACGGGACCTCTGAAGCATGTTGCGCGTAAAAAAAATGTCTGTCTTCGGTTGCAACAATCAATCAAATGTATTTGTAAAGCCCTTTTCACATAAGTATATGTCACAAAGTGCTATAAAGAAACTCACTACCACGTTCCAAACTGCCTTTGGAAGCAACGTCAGGAGCTTCATGAAATGGGTTTCCATGGCCGAGCAGCCACACACAGCCTAAGATCCCCAGGCGCAATGCCAAGCGTCGGCTGGAGTGGTGTAAAGCTTGCCGCCATTGGACTCTGGGGCACTGTTAACGTGTTTTCTGGAGTGATGAATCACGCACTTAACCATCTGGCAGTTCGACGGACAAATCTGGGTTTGGCGGATGCCAGGAGAAGGATACCTGCCCGAATGCATAGTGACAACTGTAAAGATTGGTGGAGAAGGAATAACGGTATGAGGCTGTTTTTCATGCTTCAGACTTGACCCCTTAGTTCCAGTGAAGGGAAAGGGTGTCCACATAGTTTTGCTAATGTAGTGTATATCTCATGCCTGGGTTTTCCTGACCATATGACCTGATCTGGAAAACGTCTGGGCCAGGTTAGGTGGTCAGGAAAAACTCATGGCCTTTGCCTCATGCCATCTTTCTTTATATCCCTCTCTCTCATCCCCCTGTCTCTATATCTTGGCAAAGTGATCTGGAGGTCCAGGAGGTCCTGGAGGTCCAGGAGCACCTGGTAACCCAACTCTACAGGTTCCTGATGCCTCCAGCCTTCCCATCACTCTTCATCATAGGCATCTGCAAAATTATTTGCCCCTTCCCCCACTTTCACTGCCAGGTGAGGAAGGACGCTTTAAGATGGTTGATGTTGTTGATAATCTTATTTTTTGTTGAATGTCTGGCTATCCCACCTCTCCCTCACCATCTCTCATTCACTACCCCTCTCTCTCTCTTCAGTTTGCCCTTGCAGTGACGGAGGGCTCCGTGGCCCTGCGGTCATGGGCTGAGATGGAAGAGGAGGACCAGAGAGAGATAAAGAGGAAGGCGGAGAGGATGGTGCAGCTCAAACATATGCTGAAGATGGGCAAGGACCAGTGCCCAGACCTTTGCTTTGCTCAGACTGGGAGGCTATCCCCCCTGCCCCCTGTCACGCAGAGCCTGTATGAGGAGGTATGGAGGCAGAGACATGTTCACCCACAGAACTACAGGCAGCTAAACTATCGACTCATTAGACTACTAACTACTAACAACACACCCAGTGGGAGCAACAGGAACTGCAGGCTGGTGAATGAGGAGGAGAGGCAGGCTGGTCTCATAGACTAGATGTAACATAGTAAATGGGTAAATTCAGAACAGTGACACTAGTATGATATGTAATGTTTGGTATGGTTACGTAAGACAGATGGTTACTTAAGACAAAAACAAAACTCAAATGGGTGGGCGTATAACGCAAATGTCTAGCAACCCAAAGGTTGCGAGTTCAAATCTCATCACAGACAACTTTAGTTAATTAGTAACTTTTCAACTACACTGAACAAAATTATAAACCCAACATGCAACAATTTCAAAGATTTTATTGACTTACATTTTATATAAGAAACTCAGTCAATTTAAATAAGTTCATTAGGCCCTAATCTATGGAGGTCACATGACTGGAAATACAGATATGCATCTGTTGGTCACAGAAGCCTTAAAAAATGGTAGGGGCGTGGATTAGAAAACCAGTCAGTATCTGGTGTGACCACCATATGACATCAGCAAACCGCTCACCCACACGATGGACGCCATACATGCTATCTGGCCTGTACAGTGGAAACCGGGATTAATCCGTGACGAGTACACTTCTCCAGTGTGCCAGTGGCCATCGAAGATGAGCATTTGCCCACTGAAGTTGGTTACCATGCCGAACTGCAGTCAGGTCAAGACTCTGGTGAGGATGACGAACACGCAGATGAGCTTCCCTGAGCTGGTACCTGACAGTTTGTGCAGAAATTCTTTGGTTGTGCAAACCCACAGTTTCATCAGCTGTCCAGGTGGCTGGTCTCAGATGATCATGCAGGTGAAGAAGCCGAAATGTGGAAGTCCTGAGCTGGTGTAGTAACGTGATCTGCGGTTGTGAGGCCGATTGGACATACTGTCAAACTCTCTAAAATGGCCTTGTGTAACAACTTTAAACATCTGTGACATTGTGTTGTGTAACAACAAAACTGCAGCTATCAGAGTGGCCTTTTATCGTCCCCAACACAAGGTCCACATGTGTAATGATCATGCTCTCTGCTTGATATGCCACACCTGCCAGGTGGATGGAATATCTTGGCAAATGAGAAATGTCACCCATTGAGCATGTTTGGAATGCGCGGGATCTACATGTACGACAGTATGTTCCAGTTCCCGCCAATGTCCAGCAACTTCACACAGCCTTTGAAGAGGAGTGGGACAACATTCCACAGGCCACAATCTACAGCATGGTCAACTCTATGCAAAGGAGATGTGTCATGCTGCATGAAGCAAATGGTGGTCACACCAGATACTGACTGGTTTTCTGATCCACGGCCCTACCTTTTTTTATAAATGATCTATCGGTTACCAACAGATGCATATCTGTATTCCCAGTCACGTGAAATCCATACACATAGATTAGGGTCCAATGAATGTATTTAAAATTACTGATTCCCTTCCCTTATGAAGTGTAAACTGATTTGTTCACAAAATTTGAGAGAAATACGCTTTTTGTGCATATGGAACATTTATGGGATATTTTATTCAGCTCATGAAACATGGACCAACAATTTACATGTTGTGGTTATATTTTTGTACAGTATACTTACTACTTTTTAACTACTTTACAACTGCTTAGCATGTTAGCTAACCATAACCTTAACCCTTTTAGCTAAGCCTTACCCTTTAAACTCCTAAACTTAACCCCTAACGCCTAGCTAATATTAGCCAGCTAGCTAACGTTAGCCACCTAGCTAGAATTCATAAAATATTGTTGTTTGCAAATTCGTAATATATTTATAGTTTAGCAAATTTGTAACATTGTACGTTTTGCAAATTTGTAATATATTGTACTTTTAGCAAATTCTTAACATATAATGCAAATTGTAATTTGTAACATAAAATACGAAATGGGTGATGGACATTCACAAATTAATACATACCATACGAAACGCAACATATCCTACAAATGGAGTGGGACGGATTTACGTACAGAATACACAATCATATGAAATGCTCTTAGACCAGGTTGGGAGAGGGGAGTAGAAAATAGGAAATTACTGAAATTTCATTTTTGTCACTCCCCAGTTTTATAATTGGAATGTGATACAAAACGAGGCAACGGTATACTTTAGGTCCATGCGGACGCCTCCAAGTGGTCGAGTTGGCTGTTTGGAGTATTTTTTCTGGCTAGATTTTAAAATATATAATAATAGTAATATCCCTCCCACTTCTAAAACCAAAGTTGCGCCCCTGCTTGAAAGCTTTGGATAAATGGACAAAATGACATAGGTCTTCTCTCCTGAAATGTTACCTTGACATTATGTATCGTAAATGTAAGTAATATATACATTTTCATCCACAATCCTAGATAAAGTCATGTTAGTAGTCTATAACAAATGCACCGACTTAGTTTCTTTCACTTATTGTAAATAGAAAACATGTAACATCTTATTGTCACATTAATCAATATTAAATATTTTTTTGAATATTGTATTTCAATAGAATCCTTAATTAACTTTACAAAATGTGTTTCCAATGTCAAAAGTGCCCAGCTTCACGGAAATAAAAAATTACAAAAAATAATAGAACCAAATTGTCCACTTTTTATTAAATTACTATTTTAATAGTTTTTTAAATATCCCTTATAAAACATGATATTATTTGAAAAACAATTGAGATGTTACGTTTTTTCGCCAAATGCTATAATGCATTTGACTGTCACTAAAAGCATTCCTCGTGACTTTCTGTATCCCACCGGGTGTTCCCATCTGGTTTGAATCGTCATCTCCAAAAATTGTGAAATTGGACACCTAAGAGTATATTCTAACCCTTTCTTAGAACTCTCCTTTACATTGTTTCCCGATCGAAATGTACGACCAGAGTCAGATCACACCCGCTCGTTTTAATCTTAAATGGACATTGCATGTAATGTCAACCCTTACAGGAACCCGACACAACAATAATTAAACGGGATATGCACCGAGGGCTCAACTGGTGGCGCATTGGATGTAGGAAGCGGTCGTATTTCCCCTGCTGCAGAAGGTAGAGGTTAAAAATCTGTGGGAACGTCTCAGAGGAAAGAGGGGGCGGGAGGAAAGGGAAGGGGTACGGGAGAAAGGCAGGCAGGCAGGCAGGGTGTTTCCTTAACTTCAAGGAAGAGTTTAATCAAGTTAATATATTATTGTGGGCTATTAAAACGATACACCACTGGGAAACCGTACGTTATCAAATTTTAAAAGACACAAACAAGAGAAGGAGACCGCGATGTTGGGAATAGGAAAACTGCACCACGGTCTGGAATAGGTAAATCAAAGTATCCGCTTGCCACCCGCCCCTTTCAATGTTCAACTTGTAAACAACAAGTCTTCAACGATGTGTGTGTGTGTGTGTGTGTGAGTTAAATATCAATGGAGAAGAGTTACTTTGTATTCGTGTCGTGCGCGCCTTCCAGCACATTCATGGCAAGAAATCTGAGCGCAATCGTTCTACAGTCAGACATAGCGAGTTTGAAAATTATTTACTTCCAGATTTTAAAACAGAGTGGGAATTTTGGGTGTAGTCTAGTGCATGTAATCTTAGTTCAGTTGATGGGAAAGGTAAACAATTCACTATTAGGAAATAGACTAGTCTCTCCTACAGTTCAGGCCAAGTGTTTCCCAACGTCTCTAAGCAATACTTGTTGTTTTTTCCCTGAGTATCCTGGTATCCTATTGTAAGATTGTGCACAGTGTATAATGATGTTGGCAGCTGCTAATTGATAAACAAACTTTATTTATTTATGAGAGACAACCCACCGTGAATCACTTTATACCAAATTAAAATGAATCAAATCTTCTTCCTTGGCCTCCCTTTCTCTGCCTTTTGCCCACCACAACAGGGTGAAGGATGGAGGGAGAGACGGAGAAGGAGACAGCGGAGGAGAAGGAGAGTGATGAGACACAGCCGTTTGCTGGGGAAGGGGCAGGGCGACTTCGTCAGAATGGAGAGTCCTTCGAGGACGACCAGGACCTACCCATCATGCACTGGGAAGACCTGAGCCTGAGGATCGCTGAACTGGAGAAACAGGAGGAGGAGAGGAGAGAAAGGGCAAAGGTCAGCAGGCATGAAGGGAGGGTGAAGATGTTGTGACAGTTCTGAGATCAGCTTACCCGCCCCAAACCCTGACCTTAATAATTATCAGGAACAACACAACACTGACCATAGATTAAATGAAATGGTATTTGCCACATGTGGCCAAATACAACAGATGAGACTTTACCGTGAAATGCTTATTTATGAGCCATTCCCCAAAAATGAGTTAAAAAGTAAGACAAACAAATACAATGGTCAAATAAGGATAAAAAAAAGGAAATAGTCAAATCAAATCAAATTTTATTTGTCACATACACATGGTTAGCAGATGTTAATGCGAGTGTAGCAAAATGCTTGTGCTTCTAGTTCCGAAATAGTAACACAATAACGAGGCTATACTGTATGCAAGAAGTACCAGTATCGTGTCAATGTGCAGGGATGTGAGGTAATATTACATGTAGGTAGGGGTAAAAGTGACTAGGAAATCAGGATGGATAACAAACAGAGTAGCAGCAGTGTATGTGAAGTGTGTGTGTTGCAGTGTAGTTGGAGTGTCAGTGTAGAATGTGTGAGAGTCTAGTAAGTGCATAGAGCCAGTGCAAGAATGTAATTGAAAAATTAAAAAGGGGGGTCAATGCAAATATTCAGTGCCCATCGGCATTTAGGGGCAACTTAATCCTACTCTCTTTGCTTTATACATGTTAATAATATCCACCGGCATTGAAAGAGACTGTAATGATGGGTTTAATGACACCCATTGCTTACACTCTCAACTCCCCCGCTACCACACATCTCACCTCTTCCCTCCTCCCATGTCATCCCTCCATCCCTGATCCCTCCCTCTGTTCCTCTCTTTCAGAGTACGAGTGGGTCGGAACAGGGGAGTGTGTCAGGGGGCTGGGCGGAAGAGAGGCAGGGTGGGCTGTGGAGGAAAGATGAATGGGAGGATGAGGAGGACTACGGAAGATGTCGAGTCACGGTCGTCTCGTCTAGGTAACAAAAGTCAAAAACAGTCTCTCATTCTCAACTTCATTCTTTATTCTCTGAAACCATATAATTTATGTTCTCTCTTTTAAGTGTTCATGTTGTTTTTGGCTTTTTATTTTCTTATTTTAGATTCAACAACCAAAAAAATCTACAGTTATGCTACATCAACAACAGTGAGAGTGAGGATGAGGAGGGAGCTGTCAAAGAAGTGAGCGAGTCCCTCCTGTTTTATAGTATAACGCAAAACTGGGACAAAGACCTACACACATTGCGGAGCTCTAGGGCTAAATATGAAGATATGCATATGTACCCATGCCATGCTTTTGTTTTGTTTCCTGTTTGTCAGGGTTCTATAGGACCAGGTAGCTATGGTTACCACCCCTCTGGCCTGAAGTTGGAAGTGAGGGCCGCACTGAGCGCGCTCAAAAACAAGCTGTTAGCTGAACAGAAAGAGGAGGTGAGAAGAATAGAGAAGTGTGGACTGTGGAGTGAAATAAATAGGGTTGGAAGAAATAGAGGGAAACAGTGGGCATGTGGTGGGAGAGAGGTAAGGATTGGTATGTGTAAATAATTCCTGTGTGTCACAGCACCTTGCCTGCAGTAGTGTGATCACTAAGAGGACTCATCTGGAACGCTGTGACCTGCAGACCTGCTCAATACAGCAGCTCAACTCCCTCAGGACCTCACTCAACCACGACATACACGGTCAGTAGGAGGTCATTGCATGGTAATTATGGTCTTTACATGGGGCGGCAGGTAGCCTAGTGGTTAGAGCATTGGGCCAGTAACCGACAGGTTGCTAGATCGAATCCCTGAGCTGAAAAATTACAAATCTGTCGTTCAGCCCCTGAACAAGGCAGTTAAACCCAATGTTCCTAGGCCGTCATTGTAAATAAGAATTTCTTCTTAACTGACTTGCCTAGTTAAATAAAGGTTAGATAAAAAATGGAAATCAGGGTCATAACATGGAAATCGAAGTCATTACATGGGGAAAAAGGTGGTTATTACATGGTAATAATGTGTCAGTAAATGAACTGGCAGGTGAGTGCTTGCTGTATGGTTTTTGTGTTTTTAGGATCTATATGTTTTTGTGCAAAGTAATATTCTATTCTATTCTTGCAGACCTGAGCTCAGAGTTGGTGGGTCACCTGTTGATAAGGGACCAGCTGAGAACCAAACAGGACGCCATGCTCCTGGACGTACAGGATCTGACATAACCCTCACCCACAGGTGCACAGGACAGGAAGTCGTTGTGCTCAACAGTGGATAAAGTGATGCTGTCCAAGATATGCCACTATGAGACTATCAGAAGTGTTGCCATAATATCCTACTTGACATATGATTCTTCGATAAAAAGGAGAAATGTTGATGAACACTAATGAGCACCATCTTGGACCGGCATCATAATGCAATCCACATTACACAGGCATGGTACGGATGCTCAGCTATGAAAAGCCAACTGACATTTACTCCTGAGGTACTGACCTGTTGCACCCTCTACAACCACTGTGATTATTAATGGACCCAGCTGGTCATCAATGAATGTTTGAACATCTTGAAGAACAATCTGGCCTTAAATGGCCATGTACTCTTATAATCTCCCCCCGGCACAGCCATAAGGGGACTGGCCACCCCTCAGAGCCTGGTTCCTCTCTAGGTTTCTTCCTATGTTCCTGCCTTTCTATGGAGTTTTTCCTAGCCACTGTGCTTCTACATCTGCATTGCTTGCTGTTTGGGGTTTTAGGCAGGGTGTCTGTATCTACTTACATCTACTGATGTAAAAAGGGCTTTATAAATACATTTGATGGATAACTTTCTCCTCATCATCCCCCTTGATCTCGAACAGCATAATCTTCATTATCATCATTAGTGGAGAGAGTACTGTATTAGGACCTATTTTGATGTACGCATGCACTTAATTAACAAAAAATATTTAATATCAGAAAGAGGAGTTTAAGCCATTTGTGATGTTTGAAACATTTCTAATATCTGACTCCTAGTCCATTGCCAGTGGTAAGAAAAATCATATTTTTCTTGGGAGAACCTTCAGACGGAGAATCTTCACAGCCATAGTTTAAACCATTTACATATCTAAGGGATACCAGCTTTTCCACAAGTTTCATTGTGTAAAAATTGCAATATCGTTGACTTATTAATGTAAGGGAATTGTACACTTACAGCCTGTGTAAAACAAGCTAAGGGGTTACATATTCAGGCTAAAGGGAACTGTCCTGTAACAATTTGGTAGAGAAGCTTCTTTGTTTCTAATTTAGGAGAATTATTCTCTTGTATAGTTGCTGATGTAAGGGAATTGTCCACTTATATTGCCTATAAGCCTTTGGGTATTGACATGTATGTTGACTCTTGTGATATACCCAGGTGGTTTGCATCCATAACTATAACCACTATCAGCATAGGAAACCACAAAGCTGCTATTGTGTGATTCCATGTGAGCAAAGCCCCAAAATAATTTTGTATCTCAGATTGTTCTGGCAATTATCACATAGAAACATCATTGGGAAGATGAATGTTTGATAGGCTTTTTACATTTGTGACACACACCATTTTTTGGAAAATGATTATAGTGGTCATTTTAGGCCCTTTTTAGAAATATTGTTTTAAACAATATACTCTACAAGTACATCAACGCTACAATTTTATGAGCACCATCAACACAGTGAAAGGAAAAATTGATTCAAAAGGAACTGTGATAGGTCCTTCCTTAACCAATGTCAATTTCTATGTATTAAATTGATAATTTCTTCAAAATTAGCAGAGCCCACCTTCGAAATATGTGTTTGAAGAGTATATTGTTCTAAACAAGATTTGAAGAGTATATTGTTCTAAACAAGATGCCTAAAATAAGCTACATCAAAAAGGGTACCTTTGAGATATTGATAATATTTTTAATGTTCAATAAATGAATGGGATTTTTTTTTCAGAATACAGCCGTAATTCATATTTTAAAGCACACTATAAGGAGTATAATTACACCAAGATGGCTGTACCATGTATGTTTCACAGATTATAGGGTCTAAAAGAGCCTAAAATGGCCACATTCATCATGATTTAAAAAAAAAATGGTTTGTGATACAATGTATAAGGCACGTTAATCACCCTTCCTCTCAATTAAGTTTTTATGTAAGAATTGCCAGAACATTTTGAGATACTCTAAAAATAAATTGGGCCATGCTGGAGTGGAATTGCCTTGTTCCATTCATTATGTCTAGGTAAAAGAGATTTTCCTGACCATGTGACCTCACCAGTAGCAAACACCAGGCTCTAGTTACTGACCCCCTCTTTCCTGTTCAAGTCATATAGTCAGGAAAAACTCCTGGCCAAATGAACTATTGTCAGGCAATTATTATATGTCGTACTTTCACAATCTTGTGTATTTGAAGGTTGACGGAAGAATGAACTGTGGTAGCAGATTCATAGCTATGGGAAGGGGATGAGTGCCCTGAAGTAACATTTCACTTTTTTGTCTCTGAAGTATTTTTCAGTATTTACTTAAAAAAATTCATTAAACCTTAGTTATTTCATGTTGTGTGCTGTCACTGTGTGTGTGTCTGTAATGCTGCTAGCTCAAATCAAAGTTTATTTGTCACGTGAGCCGAATTCAACAGGTGTAGACCTTACAGTGAAATGCTTACTTACAGGCTCTAACCAATAGTGCAAAAAGTTGTTAGGGGAACAATAGATAAGTAAAGAAATAAAACAACAGTAAAAAGACAGGCTATATACAGTAGCGAGGCTATAAAAGTAGAGAGGCTACATACAGACACCGGTTAGTCAGGCTGATTGAGGTAGTATGTACATGTAGATATGGTTAAAGTGACCATGCATATATGGTGAACAGAGAGTAGCAGTAGCGTAAAGGGGGGGCTGGTGGGTGGCGGGACACAAAGCAGATAGCCCGGTTAGCCAATGTACAGGAGCACTGGTTGAGCAGCCAAATTGAGGTAGTATGTACATGAATGTATAGTTAAAGTGACTATGCATATATGATAAACAGAGTGTAGCAGCAGCGTAAAAAGAGGGGTTGGGGGCACACAATGCAAATAGTCCAGGTAGCCATTTGATTACCTGTTCAGGAGTCTTATGGCTTGGGGGTAAAAACTGTTGAGAAGCCTTTTTGTCCGAGACTTGGCACTCCGGTAACGCTTGCCATGCGGTAGTAGAGAGAACAGTCTATGACTGGGGTGGCTGGGGTCTTTGACAATTTTTAGGGCCCTCCTCTGACACTGCCTGGTTAGAGGTCCTGGATGGCAGGCAGCTTAGCCCCAGTGATGTACTGGGCCGTACGCACTACCCTCTGTAGTGCCTTGTGTTCAGAGGCCGAGCAATTGCCGTATCAGGCAGTGATGCAACCAGTCAGGATGCTCTTGATGTTGCAGCTGTAGAACCTTTTGAGGATCTCAGGACCCATGCCAAATCTTTTTAGTTTCCCGAGGGGGAATAGGCTTTGTCGTGCCCTCTTCACGACTGTCTTGGTGTGTTTGGACCATTCGAGTTTGTTGTAGATGTGGACACCAAGGAACTTGAAGCTCTCAACCTGCTCAACTACAGCCCCGTCGATGAGAACGGGGGCGTGCTCTGTCCTCCTTTTCCTGTAGTCCACAATCATCTCCTTAGTCTTGGTTACGTTGAGGGATAGGTTGTTATCCTGGCACCTCCCGGCCAGGTTTCTGACCTCCTCCCTATAGGCTGGCTCGACGTTGTCGGTGATCAGGCCTACCACTGTTGTGTCGTCAGCAAACTTAATGATGGTTTTGGAGTCGTGCCTGACCATGCAGTCGTGGGTGAACAGGGAGTACAGGAGGGGACTGAGCACGCACCCCTGTGGGGCTCCAGTGTGGAGGATCAGCGTGGCAGATGTGTTGCTACCTACCATCACCACCTAGGGGCGGCCCGTCAGGACGTCCAGGATCCAGTTGCAGATGGAGGTATTTAGTCCCAGGATCCTTAGCTTAGTGATGAGCTTTGAGGGTACTATGGTGTTGAACGCTGAGCTGTAATCAATTAATAGCATTCTCACATAAGTATTCCTTTTTTCCAGGTGGGAAAGGGCAGTGTGGAGTGCAATAGAGATTGCATCATCTGTGGATCTGTTTGGGCGGTATGCAAATTGGAGTGGGTCTAGGGTTTCTGGGATAATGGTGTTGATGTGAGCCATTACCAAACCTTCAAAGCACTTCATGGCTACGGACGTAAGTGCTACGGGTCTGTAGTCATTTAGGCAGGTTGCCTTTGTGTTCTTGGGCACATGGACTATGGTGGTCTGCTTGAAACATGTTGGTATTACAGACTCAATCAGGGACATGTTGAAAATGTCAGTGAAGACACCTGCCAGCTGGTCACTACAAGATTTTCATTTTTTTTGTTTGAATCTATAGTGTGTGTACATGCGTACGAGCAAGCAAATGAGTGTGTGTGTGTACCATTGCGTACCTTCACTTGACTAGCTCAGCACTAATGATTTAGAGGAGAAAAATAGAGGGAGGGTATTGACGAGGATAAAGTAAAACAGAGGGAGGAGGGATAATTGAGCAACAGAGTCAGGGATGACTAACCCGCACCAGAGGAGAGATAGAGAGAGCAGGAGGAGGAGAGGAATAAAATAGAGATATGTGAGTGTGTTAAAGGTAAGCGGAAGTTAATGTTACATATTAGCAGTGTTTTACTGAAGAGCTCAATGGGTACGGGGACAAAAGTAGGAGAAGAAACAGGCTGGTATTTTTTAAAGTGACAAACAAAGGACAATACATCTATATCACCAGAAAACCAGGTAAGATATTATATTTATACTTTAAACCTAACAGATAATAATACTCTGCTGTAGACATTGCTTTGTACACACATGAAATATACATAACGTGAATTATTACAACAAAGTGAAAATATCAACACCATCCCCACAAACATGCAGAGGATGATGAATAAATATTTTCCTACTGCTGTAATTAAACATTTACATTTTTATAAATACCCAATTTCCACACATTCTTGATTTTACAAAATGGTTAATATGTTCAATACACATAATGTGAAGCGATGATAATAAAATGTTGCAAAAAAATTGCAGTAGTAGCGCCTGCAGTTGCTTGTATTGGGTTTCCGTTCTGCATATCTGTCTGAATGAATGGATATTAATTATTTACAGCACCAGCGAAGGTCATAGGAGGTCCATCGGGACCAAGACAGTTTTCACTGCACCTTCCCATGAAATACACACCCCCCCTGCACCAAGAGGTAATGTGCTCCTTTAAATGTTCATATGCCCTTGTTATTAGAAAGAGATACATGTGAAGGCTTCTGGAATAACTAAACCAAGTTTCAACCAATTATCTTCCACTGGAAGGCCATGAGAGAGTTCTGTGTGATAAACACTCCCAACATGGAAGATAAACATGAGGAAGGTAAACATTGAGCACATAAACAACATTTTCCAACTGATTTAGCATTCATTTACGTGCATCCTCTAAAGAAAACAAACATACAAATACACAAACACACACACACACTGTGCACAACAACACAGAAGAAGAACCCACTGTCATTGGTTCCATTTCCATTCTTGATACTTAGCATAAACATTCAAAATATGTCACATTCTTGGACAGTGGATCAATCTACTCCAAAACATGGGCTTGAGTGTACTCATGGTCAAAGTAGATCAGAAATGCAGTATGGATGAATGGAGAGTTTCCGGAAGAGTGTGTTACTGATTGAAGAGCCAATAGACCGAGAATTGTCCATAATCAGCTAAAAACATTTCTAGTGAGTATTTCCAAACTAAAGCACTTGTTTTCTCCCTTATGCAGAGAACATTCCTTCCCTCAAACTATCTGCAAACCTGGAGAGAACAGTTTAGAAGACAACCACACCTGAGAGAGAGCAAATGACAGGAACACTAGACAAGCAGAAGAATTTGCCCCAAGGAAGGCTTGATGAAAAAGGAACATGAGACGCTGCAGAAGAGAGAAAAACAACCACAGTCAGCCATGAGTATAAGCCAAGCCTCCAACACCACAGAGAGCACATCTGTGACAGAGACCCTCTCTTCCTTCACCCCATCCCCCCCTTTCTCCCCCTCCCCCTGCAGTATTGATGAGTCCTACAAGTACATCTTCCTCCCTCTCTGCTACTCCCTCACCTTCTTCTTCAGCCTGACGCTTAACTCCGTTGTCCTGGTGCGCTCCTGCCGTCGCTATGGTGGCTGTCGCCACGGCAATGCCCCCGCCGCTGGACCACGTCTCTGATCTACATGGTGAACCTGGCAACCACGGACCTGATGTACGGCCTGTCTCTGCCCTTCCTGGTGGCCAGCTACATGCTGCAAGACCGCTGGGTGTTTGGAGACTTCATGTGTCGCCTGGTGCGTTTCCTGTTCTACTTCAATCTCTACTGCTCCATCTTCTTCCTCACCTGTATCTCCGTCCACCGCTACCTGGGCATTTGCCACCCCATGAGGACCATCACCCTGGAGAGCAGGCGGGCTGTGAGGGGGACCTGCGCCATGGTGTGGGTGGTGGTGTTCGTGCTTACGTGTCCCATCTTTAGGTTTGCCCAGACGGGGTATGTGGTGAGAGGAGGAGGTGGTGGAGGGAGGGCAGGAGAGCGAGGGAATGGATCTGAGGAGGAGGGGGGTGGAAATGTAGTCAGTGGTGAGCCGAATGTGTTTGTGAACTGTTGGGATGATGCTATTGATAATGAGTTTGCAGAATACGTCCCGTACGGCCTCGTCCTGCACCTACTGGGCTTCTTCGTCCCATTCACCATCATCGCATGGTGCTACTCCCAGGTAGTCAGGACCATCTTTAGGACCCTGCATTCCCCATCCAGCTCCCAGGTGGGGGGAGACGAAGAGGGAGGTGGTGGGGGGTCAGAAGGGCGCAGGGAGAGAACGTCCATCTCCATCTCCAGCTCACAGCACTCCCATTACATTCGCAGGCGCCGCAAGTCCATCAAAACCATCATCACCATCACTCTGCTGTTCGCACTCTGCTTCCTCCCCTTCCACGTTACCCGGACACTATTCCTGCTCCTCAGGAGGGGTCAGATGGGAGGATGCAATGCCATGAAGACAATCTCTATCTGCTACAAGGTCACTCGGCCACTGGCCTCCTGTAATGCCTGGCTGAACGCTCTCCTGTACTTCCTCACTGGAGACAAGAGTGTCCCCTGCTGTGACACGGCCAGTCGGCATGACCACCACCGCAACCCCTCTCTCTGGCCACTGAGGATCCTGAGGAAAGACAGAGTGGGAGAGAAGGAGGAGGTGAAGAGAGAAAAGAAGACAGAAAAGAAGGAGGGGGAGATTCGTCGAGACAATGAGTCAAAGTCTTCTGGGATTGTCTTTTAGGAGATTTTACGTTTAGAACAAATACGGAATCGTTTAAGTGTACATTTGTGTGTGTGTGTGTGTATTTTTTTTTTTACCTTTCTATTTGAGACACCTAGTAGTTTTGCACTTTATTTCATTTGGACTTGTTACATTTGTTACTTTCTCAGTCGGCATGTTGACATTAAATGCAGGTCAAGTTATCATCCTGAACAGTGTGGTCTATTTCTTGTTCGTGTTTAACTTTATTTGTGTGATCACCAGCCAACAAAGACTGGTTATTACAAGGAGTGCCCTGTGATAATTAGCCAATCTTTAAGAGAGGTAGGTTAATGAGCCTCCCTTTTATCTGGTCCTCTAACACTTCACATTGCTTAATCTGACACCCTCACACATCTTTAAACTCTGTATTAATTTACAAAACATGTCTGTCCCTCTCAATCACTCACACATTTTGGGAAGGCGCACACACACACAACCTCCATTCATACATTTCCCAGTCATAACCATCCCTCCACCCCTTTCTCCAGGCCAGAGGACAGCTGGTGTATAAAATGTGATGTTGCAACAACGCAGGCTGGGACAGTAAGCAGCTCTGCCCCTGCTTATCAGCAGCCAGTGACCCACGAAGCCTGGACCACAAATATTATTGCTGACTACTGTTCCCTCCCCTGCCTCTGTTAATGGAAAAGCGTGTGTGAAAAAGCTGTAGGCATAGGACCAGTAGCAGCAGCCAGCACAAATAGCACAGTCAGAACACTCTAAACATCCTAGATCCTAGAGGAAACCATGGAGGAAGTCTCAATAGTCCAATTCAACACAGTAATTGTTATAGAAGGACAACTGCTCAGTCACTGATTTAAACTGTTATAAATTCAACTTTGATGTACTATTGTAATCCAGTACAGGGTTCGAATTACAACGGGGCTAGGGGACTGGGCACCCCATAACAAACCATTGTATTTCAATCTAATAGGCATTACCACCCCTAGGGGCAAAAACCAGCCTCATATTCACCCTAAAAACCTGGACTTATTCCCAACCCCTATCCAAACCTTATCTTGTATGTTTACTATTAAAATCTGTTTGGAAAAAAGTGATGCAGTCTGGCAAGGTGCTCATTCGTCTCTCCAGCCTTGTTGGAGTGAATCTCCTTCATGCAATATTATATCTAGCCAGGGAGAGGCGCTGTTATGACAGATTACGAAGTTCCTCTATTTGGTGGAGGACTATGTTGTGAAATCTTTCAATTAGTTATATTTTGATAAATAGTTACATTTTTGGGATATTTTGTCGATTTCGTTGAGGACGCAATGGACAACTTAACCGGAGGATGGAACTTTTCAACGACGCAAATGTTTTGTTGAGGACTGTTGTTTTATTCTCTGACTGGTTAGCTACTAGCTAGCTAGCCAAGTTGGAGTGTTAATGGTTAGCTACTGTAGCTAGCTAGCTAACCCTAAAAAGTCACGTCTCAACTGGCCGCCTAACCTAATTTCCCTTAAAAGTTATTGTAAGGGATATATCTCTCTCGTTGACAGTATTGGTCAAGTATGTGTTTGTCTGGCCTTTGTGCGACAACAGGAATTGCATGTGAGTACTTTATAAGGTTAGCTAGTTACGAATAGTCGCTTGTTGTAACTTGAGCCAAGTCTGACTTCATCTAACAAAAATGAGATAGAGGGAAGACACCAAGGACATTTCCCGCTGATTTAGCTGCTCTGAATTGGACCGAAAGGTTTGTGTGTGAGGCCTGCAGGTCGGGCTTTCACCCGGATAGAGTAGGGCCGTACGCCGCCTCTGAGCGCTCCTAGGCCAGCAGCTCGCGCTGCTAGGCTGGAGGCCGGTGATTTCAAGAAATGGAACGAATGGAAGTGGACCAGTGCGCAGGCGCAGCTGCCGGGAGCGGAGGCGGGGCTCTTCGTAGATCGAACAGCGCCCCCATGATCACGAGTGTCAGGTTAGTGGAATTTATATTCTACTTGATTGAAATAGAATTGTCTGTCATTTATGAAATTAGATTTTTGCAGTCATGTTTGTAATATGTTTGCCTTGGAATGATTCTGAGTTTTTTGTTTGTTTTCCTCCACGTAACAGCGATGGTATGACAGTGTTCAGTCCAACTATTTCACCCCGGTATAGACGGAGCAGTGTCTCTGTCAACCCCAGCTGTCCTTCTCTGGTGAGTGTGTGTGTGATCATTCAGTATTCTGTCAGTTACTCCATAAACAGACCAACAATAATACATTCAGTCTTGATTCCATAGGCCGTCCCCCTGTCCCCTTTCTCATTGGGTGGTGAGAGACCAGACCACAAAAGGCAGGTGAGGACAAGGTTAGGGATATTGTGGGCCTCTTCCCTCTATTTGTGCAAATGCCTGCCTTTGAGTAATGATGCTGGTTTGAGTGTTTGCTTATACATTAGCCAGTGTGTTATTACAGTTCAGTGTGAGGGTATCTTATGTAAATGCTCACATTGGTGTTTCAGTGTGTGTGGCACACTGTATTATGTGTGTATGACCACTGACTGAAAGTGTGTATTTTCATTCAAGGAAGAGAATATGGAGATGACACTCAGGGGGAGTCTTCAAAGACTGAGGTAAGGTAGTGACACACACACACACACACACACTCTCTCTCTCTAACTGTGTTTTCTCTCTCTTGTTGTAGTGATTCCAACCTGGTCCCTCCTGTCAGTCACTGGCATGACCATTCATCAGTGGTGAGTACTCCCTCTGCATGTGACTGTAGTGCTTTGTTATACCAAAGCATGGGGAGAGGATTGATGGATAGATGATGAATAAATGGATGGATAAAGAGTTCTCATATTTACTTATATTTGTCCTGTCTTTCACAGGGATTCCATTTACCGGACAGTGGTATCACACCCAATTCGTCCCCTAGTCCAACTCGGAGGTTTAGGGGGTGAGTTGAGTTTGACATTGCTTGACAAACTAACTTGTGTAGATTTATAGCTATCCTATTTAACACAGTGTCCCTTCACTGCCAGGCCAACAGTCAGCTCTACTGTGAGATGGCCTGCCCTGACTCCACTGAAAAGGAAAGGTAAGAACAGTGCTTCAAGAATGGTGCTTACTTTACTCAGCCTTGGTGTGTGTCTGTGTTCTCTTTCATCCTGTCGTTCTGTCATGTAGGAGGAGTGGAGTCTGATGGTCCGCCGAAGAAGCTGTTTGTTGCCGGGGTAACAGATCCTGCTCACCGAACTAGTTACACAGTCAGGTGAGAACTAGAGACATTCAAACTCTTGCACACTTTTGAATATGGTGCTAGCTGCATCTCTTAACTTCCTGTTTTTTTCCCTCTCCCCCAGTGTGACTCAAGCATCTGCTGGCTCTCCTACAGGTGGTGCTAGTCCCCAGGGTAGTACCCTGTACCTGTCTCCTCCCCCCTCATTCACCTCTCACCAGCCCAATATCTAGAAACCACAACACCAGCAACCTATCACAGACCAGGACTACAGTCAGTCCGAGATTCTACTCACAGCCTATCAGAGCGCTCCTCTCCCTCAAACCATCAGAGCCTTGGGGAAGCTCATCATATTCCTTGGCTCCTGAAGTAATCATGTCTTGAGTTGTAATCAAGATAATATATAGATGTTACACAAAGACTGGCACCTGTGCTTTGTTAATCAGAAGGTTGCAAGAAATGCCCTGCCAAAGGAAGTCAGGGGTGAAGAGACTATACTTTTCCTTGTTGGGCTTTTGTTTATATCAAAGTTAGGTGTTAAAAGGCCTTTTGTGTTGTGTTCAGGGGTAATGGTGAGAGCATGTTGTAATCCCACTGAACGTGACCCAATAGTCCAGTATTCTTTGATAGTCCAGAAGTAAGCGCTCAAAAATGAGACATGAAGATAAGGTGTCACAGCAGACTGTCAAGCCAGCGGTGGCTCAGTTTGTCTATGTGAATAGTGTATTAATATGTGAATAATGATATAAGCAGGGCTGCCTTTAAGGCAGGACTGGGAGTGGGTTCTCTGGCTGACGGGGATTGTTCTGTAGATATAGAATCCCTAGGCAAAGCTCTGCCCAGAGGACCCACCCATCCTGGTCCTTTATGGCCTAAACCTAATGAGAGATTGGCATGGATACTCACCTCTTGACAGGTTTTTGTAAACTTTAGTTTGATAGAAGGGACCTCGACTGGTGATCTCAGTCCTCTGGGTAGTGCGTGATATTACCCTTTCTCTACATACACACTACTTTAAAAAGGGTAGCCCTTGGGGTGTTATCACATTTTCCCATTGATTACATGAATGTTATTATTTGACTTCTGTAATGTGGTATGGTTGTACATGCTCAGGACCCTCATAGATATTGTGAAATATCATAAGTGACATCATGGGTATATCATGTTGTTTGGGTTGATGTAATCTATGGGAAAGTTCTGTTTTTTAATCCCATGCATGAGTCTGTGACCTCCAGACCTTTTGACTTGTGAAATAAGAGTACAAGCTGCTTAAAGAAGTGTCTTATACAAAAACAAATAATGTTATTGATAGTAACTATGTGTAATACTCTTCAAATGCCCTTTCCAGAGCTGAGTTTTACAGCAACAGAACGATTATTTTCTCTAAATTTTGTCTCCTTTTTGTGGACGGAACATTCTACTTCCATTTAAGATTTTGCACACTATTAGTTTCACATTATTAATCAATATTGTTGTTACACAAATGGGATCCTGTTTAAGACATGCTGTTGCGTTGTATATATTTGTTGCTTAATTTGTTCATTTCTCATCAGGTCTCTGTCCTGTCTCAAAGAAGTGCTTAGGTCAGCAAGGGTTGAGGGTCATCTTCTGATCTTAACCCCAGATTTAGAAACTTAAGTTTGTTTTTCCTCAGTGACAATCAGTGAATTTGGAGGGAAATAAAAACTCCAGTTGTTTTAAGTTCTATTCATGTTAACTTGTTGTTCTCAATAATGTAGTTTGATTCCTTTGGCCCAAAATATTCTATGACGCTGGCATACATTGTTTAAATTGACAACCAGCGTCAGTTTCATTTCTCTCAAAAGCTGTATGATTGAGACACTAATGTAGATCATCAATCAACTCACATTGCCAACCCCAAATTATTATCTTTCATACATCATGTACAGAAATATAAGGTGGCTTTCGACATGTATTTTATACTATTTCCTGAGTATGGGAAGATCCTGTAAATGCATACTTAGGTTAAATTACATGAACATCAATAGAAGATGTCTTATCTCATAACTAACTCAATTATATCTACAGTTGTATCTGCAATCAAATGGCAGTGGTAGTTTCACCAATGCCATCCTGTTGCAGAGGATGAACTATATAGGGAGGGAAATACATTGTGTTGGAGATGATGCGAAGCCAAATATAAAATATTTTAATCTCCTGTTGATGTTCATTGCAGTTGACCCACAGGATTGGCATGCCTAATCAGCAATCCCCCCCATTATCATACAAGGAGACCACTGCCTGTAGGAGATAAGACAAGTCCTGGGTCTGAGACCTAGGAGACGGCCCGAGGCCTCATCTGGTCATCTCAATTGCAAACCTCAAACCAGGAGACCATCTGACTGGTGCTGTGGTCAGTTAAAACAAAATTTGTATAATAATTTACAGATGCTCTTTGATTCTTTTAGTATTCCTTTTCATTGTGGTGTCATTTTACAAAAATCAGCCACAATCTTAAATTTTGTTCTCCAAAAACAACATGTCAGTGTTAAGAGGGCTCCTTTTTCTTCTGATTTTCAAACAGACATTAGAATGAGGCCTACAGAAGAGTGATAGGATGAAAGAGAGAGGTGAGAAAGGATAGAAGAGGTGAAAAAAGGGAACTAAAGCACATCTGCCAGACCATTCAAGTATTTTCAAACTGTAAATAGCTTTGAGAAAAGTCTACATAAAAAGATTGTATTTTTTAATGGAACTTTTAATAGAGAGCGAGAGAAACGATATTAATTCCCTCCGAGTAGCCTTTCTCATGCCTGTAAAGTTGACACAAAATGTGTCTCGTTTTAGGGGGAGGGGGGGGAATAATGTACAACTTTTAAATATATAAATAAAATCATGATAATAAAAGTCACTGTATTATATCAGAAAACCTGTGGACTTTCCTTTGTCTCCATAGATAATTTGATATGGTTACCTGTCCATTTCTGCAAGCTTTCTTTATAACCACCTTAGATGGCAGTCGAACTGCTACCCTCTGTGTCACAATTCTACAAGCACAGTGAAAGACAAAAAAATATATATTAACATTTTACTAAACAGCATAAAAAGGAATCATGTCATGCACAACCATTGTTTGAACAACATTAAATAATACTTGGCTAGCCTATATCTTGTCTTTATAAATATATCAACCCGTGGTACACAACATGTACACTCACTCCATTACGGAAACCGTATAATAACCCAGTGGAAGTAAACAGAGCTAAATAAGAGTTTCTATTGGACTGATTCTGGTAAGTCCCTCCTGGTTTCATTTTGTTTGCTTTCAAGATTCTTTTTTCAACAGAATTTGCCTAATGAATATGCCCGATGGCTGCATTCAGTACAAGAAAACACTTAAAGCAACAGAAACGGTGGTGTTCTGAACAACCAGTTGAAAAAACAGGGAGGGAACTAGGTTGTGGAACACCTTGCTGCTTCCCTTTAAATATTCACTCATTGCTTCAAGCCACACCTACCAAACAGAAAACGTACCTCAAAGTCTGTTCAAGAACGTGTTGGGGAAACATGTCGTTCAGTACAAACCATTCTGCAACGTTACAAATGTATAATCAAACTGAACGCACCCCTGCACTGCAACACATTTTTTTTTCTCAGAGTGAAATGGAAGGGTTTCTCTTTAGAAAAGCCACGGACTGAATAGAGAAGCACTTGATTGGGGGGGGGGGGGTTCATAAAATTACAAAAATGCATCTGATAAAATCTGTCCAAAATAGCTCTGTAATCTGCTTTCTGGTGATAGAGGGACCCAGGTTTTCCAACCCACGGGTACAGTGGGGTTAGAGGTCAGCAAGACAGGAGGGGCAAGTCACTGGAGTTCATGAGGCTGGAGTCCAGGTTGAGGCTCTCTGAGAAAACAAGATGAGCCACACAGATTTAAAAACAGAGAACAGATGAAGACAACTATATTTTCAGCTGTGACCTCAGCATAATGACACAATGTGAACCATATTGATTGAGAGCCAGTGATGGAGCTGATATTATTCACCTTGATCGAAATTGAGCTTGGTGTTGGATCCATCTCCCAGTCCCTCAATGTCCACCAGGTCGCTGTTCACATCCAAGTCATTCAGAGCACTGAGCGTTACATCTACACACGGACAGACAGGGAAAACATGTTAATAAACTTGCACATTCAAAGTAGCCAATGCTTGGAGTAAATGCATCAGAAGTATCGATTGGATAAAAGGTTCAAGTAATTTCTACAAAAAATGTCTTGGTAGGGCTTCCCGGGTGGCACAGTGGTTAAGGGCGCTGTACTGCAGCGCCAGCTGTGCCAACAGAAACTCTGGGTTCGCGCCCAGGCTCTGTCGTAACCGGCCGCCACCGGGAGGTCCGTGGGGCACAATTGGCCTAGCGTCATCCGGGTTAGGGTAGGGAAATCCTTGTATTGCGCACCAGCGACTCCTGTGGCAGGACGGTGCGCAGTGCGCGCTAAACAAGGTTGCTAGGTGCACAGTGTTTCCTCCGACACATTGGTGCGGCTGGCTTCCGGGTTGGATGGCGCTGTGTTAAGTAGTGCGGCTTGGTTGCGGAGGATGCATGATTTTCAACCTGCATCTCTCCCGAGCCCGTACGGGAGTTGTAGCGTTGAGACAAGATAGTCGCTAATAAACAATTGGATACCACGAAATTAGAGAGAAAAAGGGGTAAAATTTAAAAAATATTTTTTTTGACTATGGATGAAAATCTAGTCTACTAAATATTTTCATCACACAATCCCTGCCCCTTGAGGTAAAGGCCTATTCCACTCACCTGCGGTTTTCTGTTTCTTGATGGCAGGGGGCATAAGGGAGGTGCTCTGAAGCCCTGTTGTCAGGACAACCTGTGAGGTGGGCACAGCAATTACTGTGGGGGCCAAGGGTGCTGGTGCGGCTGCCATGGTGACCATGGTCTTCTTGGTGGTCTTTTTGAGAGAGTCTGAGGAGAGGGGCATCCTGCTGTCCTCATACAGTTTCCTCTTCACTGTTGTCTTTATCTGGGCTCTGCATTAAAACAGACAACAGATTGGTAATGTGATTTTCATACAGGATGTATACATTGTAAACTAGATAATTTGCCAACAGATTTATTAACCCCACCAGACATCTTCTTTAGAAAGAAGGCAGTAAAGATGAAAGATCAATGGATGAAAGTGTGGGAAAAGACAGGTAAGAGTGGGTGCAGTATGATAAAAGATAGAGGGAGAAAGAGAGCAAAAGTGTGACAGGATAGAAAAAAAATGTGGATGGCAAGAAAAAGGGGACAGAAGGGTCCTCACACAGTGCGCTCCTTAATCACAGAGCTGATGCTGTTCAGATCATCACCGAAACGCTGCACAGCTGAACGCAATATCTTGATCTCCATCTCTGTCCATTTGGCTCTGGGGAGAGAAGTACAGAGAATACACCTTAATCTCCATATTGTCATGTGTGTGTGTCTGTGAGTGTACACACTCACCCTACAGGGCTGGAGTCAGCTACTGGATGCAGCTGCATGGTAAGCTCACCCAGCTTGGTGAAGGCAGCTCCTGCGGCTGAGAAGATCTCTCCCACCTGTCACAGAAAGAGGCATGGACAATTTTAATTTTATATCAATAGTACTGCATCAGCTTAGGGTCGTATGACTAATGCACACCATCATGGTGCCCATGGTTAACTAGTAAATCTGTCGATGTGCCCATGAGCAAGGCACTTAACCCTAATTGTTCCAGGGTCGCCGTTGTGACAACCTAGCCACCGCGACCCCACTCTCCGAGGGAGTCTCGGGTAGAGTTGGGATATGCGAAAAATATATATATTTCAATTCCAAACATGCGTAAAATACATTTATACATGTGTGAAATAGGACAAATATAAGCACTCACCTAATTATAATTATCAGTAGTAGTACATTTGAGCAGCACTGTTTAAGATCTATTTTAGACAGTTCTTACCTTAGTAGAGGCGGAAGTCATTTTGTGCTGCTGCTGACTCCACCTTGATAGCCAGCTAACTTAGCTAGATTCCTATCTCACTCAACAACAATATCTTAGAAAGCTAACGTTAGTAAGGAGGTAGCTATCTACCAAAGAAGGCGGTACATTTAGCGTTTCAACAATTAACTCGACAGACAGAGTCACATAGACTTAACAAAGTGTAACTTTTTCGTTCGCAAACTACATTTATCTATTTCAAAAATATTTGTTAGTTATAGTTGCTGATTGTCGTCGCGCGAGAGTCGAGAAAGGAGAAGGCGGGGCGTAACTGAGGGCTACTACTGAATGAATCGAGTGTCAGCTGATGGAGGTTAGGTTGACGCTCGTCCATTGAGAAAAGAAAACGACTGTTTTAGATTAGTCTATCGAAATTATATATTTTGGTAGAAAATATCAACTAGAAGAATGCCATCTCTTTTATTCTGCGGTCCGAAAATGGCCGCCTGTGGAATAGTGATCAGCATATGGGGAGTCATCATGTTGGTAAGGATTAGCTAGCTAATGTTAGCGTTACAGACTAGTACTTTTTAAAACCTGTTTATTTTTTTACAGACAGTAGTACTGTAGTCAGTATTTCCCACCCGCACACTTGCAAGTAAAGTATCTGCTAACGCTAGCTAGGTGTCAAGATGTTCCACGTTTCAATATCAGTCAACAATCAGTATATTTGACAAGACACCTATAGCTGTTTGTGGGCTTAAGTAACGTTAACTTGCAGTTTCCAGAATCTGGTCATTATAGCTAACCAAATAAAATAACAGTCTGGTGTTGCTAGAACCTGTCTTCTTGACTAACTGTACGGATATGCTAGATATAGCAGTGGAATTAATTGGCTGATGTTTGATGACAGATTGTGTGACTGAGTTTGTCAATCGATCCTGTATGCACAGGATGTCTCTACTGACTCGGCCCTAATTGACCCTGTAAACACTCTTGACCAGACTGAATGTGGATAATGCAATACATATGTATAGTGATGCACCGATATTACATTTTTGTCCAATACCGATATCCTTTATTTTCCTTCCCAACCAAAAAACTATACCGATATTTAACATGTTAGCGGCCTTTTAAGCATTTTAGTACAGTTAAATAGCTAACACATGGACGCAGCAGTCTAAGGCAGTGCATCTCAGTGCAAGAGGCGTCACTACAGTCCCTGTTTCGAATCCAAGCTGTATCACATCCGGCCGTGATTTGGAGTCCCATAGGGCGGCGCACAATTTGCTCATCGGTTTGGCCGGGTAGGCGGTCATTGTAAATAAGAATTTATTCTTAACTGACTTGCCTAGTTAAATAGATGTTATACACACCACACTGACCCAAAAATGATTTTGGTCGCATTTACGTATGCCCCATTACCAGTAATTCATAATCAAAACGTATTTCTTTCACTTGCTGTGCTGTTTCGTTGTTCATTTGTTCAGTCATTTCATTCTCAATCAGGATTTCTATGGAAAGCCGTTTGGCTATTTGCGTATCAAAAAATATACTATTTAACACTATTTGACACATCAAATAACTATTATACTATTTGACCAATCAGGACCTGAATTTGACTGCACATCACATAATAATTCAAGGAGTTCATAAATGTTTTATGTAGTTATTACGCATTGATTACACTATCACTCGTATTTCATGTCACAACGATTCATCGATACCTATGCTATGATGCTGGAAAAGTTGTCTCATGCACCTACAGTGCTGGTCATTAAAAAAAAGCTTCCTAGCTCATGGATGCAAACAATGTTCTTCCCAAAACAACATAGCAAAACGTCATCATCTGTTTCAGTAGCAATCGTTAGCTAGCTAACTATATAGCTAGGTGTCATCATCTAAAATAACCCTAATTTCAAAGACAGTTCTTATTTGATTAATGTTGTTCGGACCCATCTGTAAAGCTAGCCACAATAGTGGACTTTGTGGTTAGCCTTCAAAATAATCGTATGGCATAATTCTACTATTTGTATTAATTTCCATCAGTCAATGACATATTTTTAATTTGAAGGCAAACTGCAAATTCCACTATTGTGCCTAATCTTTATTGTGACTGGCTTCACAACACATAACCCTGTCCGGCCAAGCCTCACTACCAGATGAAGCTTTGGGAAACAGGGTTAAGTAGCTGGCTAGCTTTTTATTTTTATGAACTGAAGTTCAATTTCAATAGGTGAACAACAAGTGGCAACCTAGCTAATATTTACTCACAAGGATTCCTAAATCATTGCTAAGAATAATGAAAATGACTGCAGTTTCTACTGATCATTGTTTTCAGGCTTGTTATATTGGTGCTAGCTAGGTACCAAGCTAAAGCCAGCCACCCCAGAAGTTGCGGTCGAACAAATTATGCTTTATTATCAACCTGGTATTGTAAACACATTGTTCATGGCTGGTGTTGCTTGTTTGATGATTTTTTGTACAGCTTTGACAATGCCACTGTATCTTTTTTGACACGCAAAGACCCAAATGACGTTCCATAGTATGTATGTCATGAAGCTAATAGCAGTGACACTATTACTGGTAGTGTTAACCACTGCTCGACCAGTCGGCGAAAGCCAACATCACCCACGACAGAGAAAGGTTGATTGTCAAGGGCAATGAATTCCATTCTTTTGGCTTTAATTGATTTTGCCTTTAAGTTGTCTCACTGAAATGTTGGTACTCTTTCAAATGACTGCTTGACTTGTTGACTGCTCGATCCACACAGCAGACATTGTGGGCTAGTTTAGGAATGCTGTGTTGCACGTACAGAGCTAAATTTTACGTGGTGTCATTACGTCATGTACCTTCGTTATATAGGTATGCACGTCAGCTTTGACATCGGTTTTGCACATTGGGCGTTAAACTAGACATCGACCGATACAGATATTCGCTTTTTTAGCTAATATCGTCCGATTCGATATGTTCACCGATATATCGTGCATCCCTACATATGCATCATCTTTTTGTATTGCAGGTGATGTTGGGGATCTTCTTCAGTGCAAAGTCTGCTGTGCTGATTGAGGATGTGCCCTTCACTGAGGAGGACATCCGCAATGAGTAAGTGGTGTGAAGAAAAGGGACCATTAGGTGCTTAGTTTGACTACTAGTGTAGATGCCCTTTGAATTCACTCTTTGTAAACCATCCCATGTTGCCTCGCTTGGGTTGTTTTCCCCAAACTCATCTGTTTGGCTCATCTCTCTCTGCCCCACAGTAAGAACCCTCCGGGAACCATCTATGGACTCTATAACCAGGTGGGCATCAACTGCTTCATTGCAGCAGCCATCTATGTTGCAGTGGGGGCGGTGTCACTCTGCCAGGTCAGACTCAACAAGAGGCAGGAGTACATGGTGACATAAATTCCCCTGAAGCATCAGAAGATTATAAACACACTAATTTCAGTTCTCAAGGGAAGCAACCTTATAAAAAGCTATTTGTATAGTAAAACATTGAACATAAGTCCTTTCTGTTATGCTATTGATTGAAATGTTATCATTCTTTGTATTTGCATACAACTATTTATTGAATTGACCTAAACTGTAACCCATCAATGCTAACTGACTATTGATAATGATCAATAAAAATGTAAGTCTTGTACCCCTCATAGACCAAACATTACATTTATGCTAGATAACTCACCACAAATTCCTAGATGCAACTCAACAGATCACTACAGTTACAGAAATATGTAATTATCAGCCTGAATTGACAGCAAATTGATAGATGGTCAGTGTCTGTCAGGCAAATCAAGAGATATGTTAAAAATGGCTAAATACATTTTGTGTTTGTGTTTATTTATGTGCTGTTGTGAATTGTATGCTGTAAAAATATAGGGTCTGGGATCAGTCCATATCGCGGAAGATTCATGTTAAAATGTAAAGGCAATTTCCGATTGAGCCGACATGCAGCGTTTGAGGAGATGGGAAACTCCATTTGAATCGTATTAACGGCCATTGTATACGTTGCCCATGCGTCGTCAATGGGCTGTGCAGTGCATTCTATGCAATTTTGGCACAATAGGCCCTATTCTCTAAGATGTGAATGGGAGTCAATTGGGTGCTAGCTCATCCCAAAATTTGCATAAATGTTGTGAACAAGAAGTACAACATTACACATCTTTCAGAGATGTGAGATAATTAACTTGTTCTAGGCTCCCGAGTGGCGTAGCGGTCTAAGGCACTGTATCTCAGTGCAAGAGGCGTCACGACAGTCCCTGGTTCGAATCCAGGCTGTATCACAGCCGGCGATGATTGGGAGTACCATAGCTGGGCACAATTGGCCCAACGTCGTCCGTCATTGTAAATGAACATTTGTTCTTAACTGACTTGCCGAGTTAAATAAAATAAAAATACATTCTCTGTAATATCTTATAGCTTTGGAATCGTGCCGTTACATACTTTCTAGGAAAAAAGGCCGGTTTCTCAACTCATGCCGCATTCAAAACAACTGGGAACTCAGAAATCTCAGACTTCAAGACAACTGGGAACTAGGTGGAAAAAATAAGCTCCAACAGTGAAAAATGCTTTTGATTGGTCATCCAACTGGAATTCCAAGTTGGAAACACAGGCATCTTTCTTGATCACAGAGTTTCCGACCTGAAAATCACTGATGTCTTGATTTGACCGAGTTCCCAGTTGTCTTGAAAGCACCTACATACCCTGACTTTGAGAAGGGATTGCGTGACGATTAGTTTAGCAACTGCTGGCTGCATCGTTTCTCAATTCATTGCCCAATGGGATTCCTATCTCCTCCTTTCTCTAATATCTCAGGCAGCTGTGAATAGTCTCCGCGAACAGTCCTTGCTTGCTGGGATCCTTGGGACGTCACCCCATTGAAGTTAACATTTTAAATGGTTAGGGTTTAAGGTAGGGACGTCCCAAACATTTAAATCGAGCTATAACGTGGAACTGCCGCAATATGGATTGACTCCAGCCCTAACTGTAATAGTTCTTGTATTAGTTCAATCTGCTATAGTAGTAATTCCTCAGAAAAGGATGGTGTATAAAATGTTCAAATTAAATATGCATTTATTTAATGTGTTTATTGTATTTTCCCCGGCCTCGCTATTCTCCGGAGTGTAATGATGTGAAAGGATCTATAAATGGTACTTTATGTGAAAGACTTCACTCTCTTGTCGATGTTCCCTGCAATAAACTGGAAGTATAAATTAAATCGCTTCATTGAATATGATAATAAATAATACAATTCCAAAGCAACATGAAACAAAACAAGACATATTGCCAAGGCAGTTTAATTTCAAAATTAAACATCAAAAAGCACTAGCACATCAGCTATATTTTTTGCAAGTGCGTGGTAACAGTTGAATAAAATAAGAAGCCCGTACACTGCTCTTGATAGTATCACTGCTCTTTAACAAGCTTTATGTATATATGTAACTAAACACAATCATGCTGTCTCTTAAGTGTTTGTCCATTCTATTTATCAAGTTGACAATTCTAAGAATTCTTTTTAAGATTACAGTAAATCAGTTCTTAGTAATATGTATTGATTATAAACAGTAATTATCAGCCATGTCTCTTTCAGCATCTACTAAAAGCTCCATAATTATACAGTATTATTATTAAAAGACCGATGGAAACACCTTACACCTCGTGACTCTAACTTGCCACTGGTGAAATACAAATAGTTTATATCCAAAATTAAACACTAGAAATCAGACAGAAATGGAAAGTATTCATGAGCAAATGTAGTGTATCACTTCAGTTTGCCACATCCCAGCAAGGTAATAACCTTTTCCCAGATACATATTTTACACAAGTCATTACACAATGAAGAAGTTAATGTCGAAATACATGTTAAGAGCGTCTGCTAAATGACTTAAATGTAATGTAAATGTTAGAATTATATACTATCACAAGCATGACTTTTCAAGCCATTGGTTAATGCTTAGAATGCTGAATTTGCACAGCCTATGATCAAACTTTCAACCTGGAAACATTTTATCATTCAGGTTGGACTTTCACCTTTGTTAGAGCTGTAATCTTATTCCCGTGTATTTCTTCCTCCACAGAGAGTAGAAACATATCAACAAGTATCTTCTCAACACTTTCATCATGTTTAATCCCATAGGTCTTTGGAGTTCTAATGCCACAATGAATGTGTTTAGTGTTCCATCCTCTCTGCCTCCAGGGTCACCTCGTCATTGCACGCAATTGGTTGAATGGACAACATTACAGTCTTCGATTTAGCAGCCTGGATCTGCATACAAACAACGGGTAATAAAAGTGTTTTGAAAATCGTAAATGGATATCATAACCATATCTAGAAGGAGAAAGATTGGAAGATAGTGCATATGGTTTAGATAACAGAGACCTACCATATCAACCCTGGTTTCTTTTGTTGAGTTGAGAGAAATACTGTCTTCATACTCACTGGAGTACACATTGGTCACCCTGATAGTGTCTCCAATGCCAACCATTGCAGCGCAGCTCACTTGGTCCCCCCCAGAAACAGATCTCAATGGAGTTTTGTTTGGTCTCGTCCTGCAAGGCCAGGAAGCGCTGTGCAGTCAGCTTTCTCTGCTTTTTCTCTTTCCCAGTCCCCTAAGTTAGAACAGAGGGGGCAATTCACAAAAATCACCAAGAAAAGGGTTAGTGAAGGTCATATGTCTGTAAAGAGTTATGAGGACACATCTTTAATTACAGTTCCCTGAATGCTCATCTTGGTGCCGGAATCAGATTAGTTGGTATCTAGTTGGTATCTATCTTGGTAGCTATGGAGAGGACTTTCTGATGAATGAGCATCCAGGCCTCCTCAACAAGCCAGTTAGGAACTTCGAAAGGGCTTGTTTTGGAAACATTGATTCTGCATGTGACATTCACTGTGTTGTTGCTCATGATTAGATTCCTTAACAGGTAGTAGTTTCCCTTTTTGAAGAAGTCGTGTCTCTCCTTTCCAAATACAATGACTTCGATACAATCTGTGTCATGAACCAGACCCATCTTGAAATAAAAACCTTTTTTCTTTTTGTTAGGTATCAAATCAGACTTTGTGATCATCTTCCCAAGTATCACTTTATCATGAGTTATTCCAAGGTTTTGCTTTGCGATAGTTATCATCTGACCAAAGAGGGGGAAAGAGGATCAGTCAATGGCTGCGTTTACACAGGCAGACCAATTCTGATCTTTTTTGCACTAATTGGTCTTTTGACCTATCACGTCAGATCTTTTCACACAAAAAGAATCAGAATTGGGCTGCCTGTGTAAAACGCAGCCTATGTGACCAACCAGGTATTAAACCCAAGACATCTGTTTGACTCAAACTTTGGGAGCTAACATGAGTCTTCAGGGCTCAGACAATGTTACTCATCATGTAATGGTGGTCATGTTGGTCCTCCACATTTTAAATAAATAAAAGAGACAAACACTTACCCAGGATTTGAGAGTGCGCTTGGAAGAGGGAGCAGGATGACCCTGATGTCAAGTAGAAAATGAAACTATAAGTGGTTCTTTCATATAACATGGGTAGAGCTGACATTTTATTCAAATTCTATGGTGTATTTCCATCAAACAATTTGTCTACCAGAGGCCACCTGTCTGATCAGTTTTTTTTCTTCATTTCAGACAAGGCTAACACGCTAACTTTCATTCAGCTTGTGAAAAGATCCCTAACTCAGGGCCTAACTTGTTGCTTTTCCCTTGCCCCTTCTTCTTTTGCCCTTTAAAACAAAATATATGAATTAATCAAACATAGGCATGAGGAGTAAATAAAATCAATCACCATTGTTCATAGAACTTGTCAAGTGAACATCCATTCAGAATATGTATGGCCATTCTGTACACCTGTATAAATTCAATTGAATGATTGAAACAAATGCAATTTTATTTTAAGCTTGAAAACATATATTCTTTATAATCTGGTTCTGAATCCTTGTCCTTCGATTCTCTCACTCGCTGTCCTGAATAAAAAATGTAATTTTAATAAAATAATACATTTTATTCATCTTCATGTTTAAATCCTACTGGGTGAGGCACAGCAGCAATTTACCATTACACTAGAGCAGTGAAAACGCACCTGATTTGCCTAGTAACAGTACAACTACATACGATGCCAGCATTTCCATAAAAATGTACCATTCACTGAACAATCACACACACCCTGAGGAAATGTTACTAATTTAAAGGGAAATCTTCGCAAGGAAAACAATACAGAAAAAGAAGTCTGTAATGCTATCAAAACTTGTTATACATATTTAAAATGTATAACAGTGGCTAGATGTCTCGGACTCCGAATCAATTATGTTGTGCGAATCTTATGCCATCCTACAGGGATGGAAAAATAATCAACTACATTATCAACAAATGTGTTGCACTCAACAATTTCTGCTGACCAGAGATGGAAAGTGAGATGGGAATGTAAAGTCATTAATGCTACACTTTCTGTGAAATTGTAATATCTTTATTTTCTTTCTGCATTTTCCTATTCTGGTCCTTAACAATGGGGAGTAGTAGGTTCTGAACAGTAGGGTCATTTCTTAGGATCTCTTCCATCACTCTCTTCACTTCAAGGATAGACTCAACCAATCCATAGTGTTTGATACAGTGCCTTGCGAAAGTATTCGGCCCCCTTGAACTTTGCGACCTTTTGCCACATTTCAGGCTTCAAACATAAAGATATAAAACTGTATTTTTGTGTGAAGAATCAACAACAAGTGGGACACAATCATGAAGTGGAACGACAGTTATTGGATATTTCAAACTTTTTTAACAAATCAAAAACTGATAAATTGGGCGTGCAAAATTATTCAGCCCCCTTAAGTTAATACTTTGTAGCGCCACCTTTTGCTGCGATTACAGCTGTAAGTCGCTTGGGGTATGTCTCTATCAGTTTTGCACATCGAGAGACTGAAATTCTTTGCCATTCCTCCTTGCAAAACAGCTCGAGCTCAGTGAGGTTGGATGGAGAGCATTTGTAAACAGCAGTTTTCAGTTCTTTCCACAGATTCTCGATTGGATTCAGGTCTGGACTTTGACTTGGCCTAAATCTCCGTCCCAGTCTCAGGTCTTTTGCAGACTCCATCAGGTTTTCTTCCAGAATGGTCCTGTATTTGGCTCCATACATCTTCCCATCAATTTTAACCATCTTCCCTGTCCCTGCTGAAGAAAAGCAGGCCCAAACCATGATGCTGCCACCACCATGTTTGACAGTGGGTATGGTGTGTTCAGGGTGATGAGCTGTGTTGCTTTTACACCAAACATAACGTTTTGCATTGTTGCCAAAAAGTTCAATTTTGGTTTCATCTGACCAGAGCACCTTCTTCCACATGTTTGGTGTGTCTCCCAGGTGGCTTGTGACAAACTTTAAACAACACTTTTTATGGATATCTTTAAGAAATGGCTTTCTTCTTACCACTCTTCCATAAAGGCCAGATTTGTGCAAAATACGACTTGTTGTCCTATGGACAGAGTCTCCCACCTCAGCTGTAGATCTCTGCAGTTCATCCAGAGTGATCATGGGCCTCTTGGCTGCATTTCTGATCAGTCTTCTCCTTGTATGAGCTGAAAGTTTAGAGGGACGGCCAGGTCTTGGTAGATTTGCAGTGGTCTGATACTCCTTCCATTTCAATATTATGGCTTGCACAGTGCTCCTTTGGATGTTTAAAACTTGGGAAATCTTTTTGTATCAAAATCCGGCTTTAAACTTCTTCACAACTGTATCTCGGACCTGCCTGGGGTGTTCCTTGTTCTTCATGATGCTCTCTGTGCTTTTAACGGACCTCTGAGACTATCACAGTGCAGGTGCATTTATACAGAGACTTGATTACACACAGGTGGATTGTATTTATCATCATTAGTCATTTAGGTCAACATTAGATCATTCAGAGATCCTCACTGAACTTCTGGAGAGAGTTTGCTGCACTGAAAGTAAAGGGGCTGAATAATTTTGCACGCCCAATTTTTCAGTTTTTGATTTGTTAAAAACGTTTGAAATATCCAATAAATGTCGTTCCACTTCATGATTGTGTCCCACTTGTTGTTGATTCTTCACAAAAATTACAGTTTTATATCTTTATGTTTGAAGCCTGAAATGTGGCAAAAGGTCGCAAAGTTCAAGGGGGCCGAATACTTTCGCAATGCACTGTAATGATTCTAGCCGTGTCTTCTCTTGCGGTGGGCTTCTGTACACTTTCTGGAATTTGTTTTAAACAGTTGAGCATCTTTTTGTAATCACTATCAATCAGGTGCTCTGTAATGCTATTAGGCGCTGCATGTCACTTATCTGCATCGCTTGAAGTCATCTCTGGAAGAAGGAAAATACATCTTAAAAATATAACTTACAAATGCACATTTTAAGCAGATTGATCAAGCTACTGTGGCACCCATGGCTAACTTGCTATTAATTTGAAAAGATGTAGGCTACAATAAACTAGATTATATCAATCGGGTAGTAAGACGAGACGATCCCCCATATATAAAAGTCCTCTATTATATTCGCAATATTATGCATACAGTGGGGAGAACAAGTATTTCATACACTGCAGATTTTGCAGGTTTTCCTACTTACAAAGCATGTAGAGGTCTGTAATTTTTTATCATAGGTACACTTCAACTGTGAGAGACGGAATCTAAAACAAAAATCCAGAAAATCACATGGTATGATTTTTAAGTAATTCATTTGCATTTTAAGTAATTCATTTGCTGGAATGGTTGATTGCTTCTGTGGACAGGTGTCTTTTATACAGTTAACGAGCTGAGATTAGGAGCACACTCTTAAAGGGAGTGCTCCTAATCTCAGCTTGTTACCTGTATAAAAGACACCTGTCCACAGAAGCAATCAATCAATCAGATTCCAAACTCTCCACCATGGCCAAGACCAAAGAGCTCTCCAATGATGTCAGGGAAAGATTGTAGACCTACACAAGGCTGGAATAGGCTACAAGACCATCACCAAGCAGCTTGGTGAGAAGGTGACAACAGTTGGTGCTATTATTCGCAAATGGAAGAAACACAAAAGAACTGTCAATCTCCCTCGGCCTGGGCTCCATGCAAGATCTCACCTCATGGAGTTGCAATAACCATGTGAATGGTGAGGAATCAGCCCAGAACTACACGGGAGGATCTTGTCAATGATCTCAAGGCAGCTGGGACCATAGTCACCAAGAAAACAATTGGTAACACACTACGCCGCGAAGGACTGAAATCCTGCAGTGCCTGCAAAGTCCCCCTGCTCAAGAAAGCACATATACATGCCCGTCTGAAGTTTTCCAATGAACATCTGAATGATTCAGAGGACAACTGGGTGAAAGTGTTGTGGTCAGATGAGACCAAAATGGAGCTCTTTGGCATCAACTCAGCTCGCCGTGTTTGAAGGAGGAAGAATGCTGCCTATGACCCCAAGAACACAATCCCCACCGTCAAACATGGAGGTGGAAACATTATGCTTTGGGGGTGTTTTTCTGCTAAGGGGACAGGACAACTTCACCGCATCAAAGGGACGATGGACGGGGCCATGTGCCATCAAATCTTGGGTGAGAACCTCCTTACCTCAGCCAGGGCATTGAAAATAAGTAATGGATGGGTATTCCAGCATGACAATGACCCAAAACACAACGCCAAGGCAACAAAGGAGTGGCTCAAGAAGAAGCACATTAAGGTCCTGGAGTGGCCTAGCCAGTCTCCAGACCTTTATCCCATAGAAAATCTGTGGAGGAGCTGAAGGTTCGAGTTGCCAAACGTCAGCCTCGAAACCTTAATGACTTGGAGAAGATCTGCAAAGAGGAGTGGGACAAAATCCCTCCTGAGATGTGTGCAAACCTATTGGCCAACTACAAGAAACGGCTGACCTCTCTGATTGCCAACAAGGGTTTTGCCACCAAGTACTAAGTCATGTTTTACAGAGGGATCAAATACTTATTTCCCTCATTAAAATGCAAATCCATTTTTGACATGCGTTTTTCTGGATTTTTGTTGTTGTTATTCTGTCTCTCACTGTTCAAATAAACCTACCATTAAAATTATAGACGGATAATTTCTTTGCCAGTGGGTAAACGTACAAAATCAGCAAGGGATCAAATATTTTTTTCCCTCACTGCAAATCATTTTCTTTTCATTTTTATCTAACGTTACCCATATAGGCAATACGTTTTTCACACTCATACTATAGGCCTACAATAAATCTCATGTGTTGAATCAACATTTAACATAATCACAGGGTCAACTAAATTCAAACATTTACAACAAATTGACCAATAAATCATATGACATAGCTATAAAAAAAAGATTATTCACACTCCTCCCTTGTGTACAACGTACAGGCGTTTCAAAATAATGCCCGCGAAAACATGTTTCATCTAGTTTAATTTTTCATTCATGAAGTCCTGTAGATTTTGTAAATAATTGACACACACACAAAGTTTGAAAGACTGGTTTGACCAAATATTCGATGAGACTTGGATAATTGAAATTCTGAGACCAAACAAATCTAAAATGGAATCCTTTCTGTTATGATTACATTCTATGGATAGTAATACTGGGAAATACAGTATAGTATATTATACAGTGCATTCGGAAAGTATTCTGACCCCTTGACTTTTTCCACATTTTGTTAAGTCACAGCCTTATTCTAAAATGGATCAAATTAAAATAAAATCCTCATCAATCTACACACAATACCCCATAATGACTAAGTGAAAACAGGTTTTTCAAAAATAATAATAAAATAAATACCTTATTTAAGTATCAAAGTAATTGTCCATAGAGCTCTGAGACAGGATTGTCTCGAGGCACAGATCTGGGGAAGAGTGCCAAAACATTTCTGCAGCATTGAAGGTCCCCAACCACCAAGACTCTTCCTAGAGCTGGCTGCCCGGCCAAACTGAGCAATCAGGGGAGAAAGGCCTTCTTCAGGTAGGTGACCAAGAACCTGATGGTCAATCTGACAGAGCTCCAGGGTTCCTCTGTGGAGATGGGAGAACCTTCCAGAAGGACAACCATCTCTGTAGCAATCCACCAGTCAGGCCTTTATGGTACAGTGGCCAGACAAAAGCCGCTCCTCAGTAAAAGGCACATGAAAGCAGTGGTGGAAAAAGTACTCAATTGTCATACTTGAGTAAAAGTAAAGATACCTTAGTAGAAAATGACTCAAGCAAAAGTGAGTCACCCAGTAAAATACTACTTGTGAAAATCTAAAAGTATTTGGTTTTAAATATACTTAAATATAAAAAGTAAATGGAATTGCTAAAATGTACTTAAAAGTATCAAAAGTAAAAGTACAATTTAAACCATTTAAAATTCCTTATATTAAGCAAACCATACGGCACAATTGTTTTATTTTTTTTTTTTTATTGACAGATAGCCAGGGGCACACTCCAACACTCAGACATAATTTACAAGCAAATCATTTGTTTAGTAAGTCCTTCAGATCAGAGGCAGTAGGGATGACCAGGGATGTTCTCTTGATAAGTGTGTGAATCTGACCATTTTCCTGAAAAAATGTAATGAGTACTTTTGGGTGTCAAAGAAAATGTATTGAGTAAAAAGTATATTATTTTGTTTAGGAATGTAGTGAAGTAAAAGTAGAAGTTGGCAAAAATATAAATAGTAAAGTAGAGTACAGATACCCCCAAAAACAACTTAAGCAGTACTTTAAATCATTTTTACTTAAGTACTTTACACCACTGCATGAAAGCCAGCTTGAAGTTTGCGAAAAGGCACCTAAAGACTCTCAGACCATGAGAAACATGATTCTCTGTTCTGATGAAACCAAGATGTAACTATTTGGCCTGAATGCCAGGCGTCACGTCTGGAGGAAACCTGTCACCATCACTACAGTGAAGCATGGTTGTGGCAGCATCATGCTGTGGGGATCTTTTTCAACGGCAGGGACTGGGAGACTAGTCAGGATTGAGGCAAAGATGAACGGAGCAAAGTACAGCAAAGGCGGCCAAATGAGGTGTTGGCTTTAGGGATGATCAGTGAGATACACCTGCTGGAGCACGTGCTGCGGATGGGTGTTGCCATCGTGACCAGTGAACTGAGATAAGGCGGAGCTTTACCTAGCATGGACTTGTAGATGACCTGGAGCCAGTGGGTCTGGCGACGAATATGTAGCGAGGGCCAGCCGACTAGAGCATACAAGTCGCAGTGGTGGGTGGTATAAGGTGCTTTAGTGACAAAACGAATGGCACTGTGATAAACTGCATCCAGTTTGCTGAGTAGAGTGTTGGAAGCAATTTTGTAGATGAAATCGCCGAAGTCGAGGATCGGTAGGATAGTCAGTTTTACTAGGGTAAGTTTGGCGGCGTGAGTGAAGAAGGCTTTGTTGCGGAATAGAAAGCCGACTCTTGATTTGATTTTCGATTGGAGATGTTTGATATGAGTCTGGAAGGAGAGTTTACAGTCTAGCCAGACACCTAGGTACTTATAGATGTCCACATATTCAAGGTCGGAACCATCCAAGGTGGTGATGCTTGTCGGGCATGCGGGTGCAGGCAGCGATCGGTTGAAAAGCATGCATTTGGTTTTACTAGCGTTTAAGAGCAGTTGGAGGCCACGGAAGGAGTGTTGTATGGCATTGAAGCTCGTTTGGAGGTTAGATAGCACAGTGTCCAAGGACGGGCCGGAAGTATATAGAATGGTGTCGTCTGCGTAGAGGTGGATCAGGGAATCGCCCGCAACAAGAGCAACATCATTGATATATACAGAGAAAAGAGTCAGCCCGAGAATTGAACCCTGTGGCGCCCCCATAGAGACTGCCAGAGGACCGGACAGCATGCCCTCCGATTTGACACGCTGAACTCTGTCTGCAAAGTAATTGGTGAACCAGGCAAGGCAGTCATCCGAAAAAACCGAGGCTACTGAGTCTGCCGATAAGAATATGGTGATTGACAGAGTCGAAAGCCTTGGCAAGGTCGATGAAGACAGCTGCACAGTACTGTCTTTTATCGATGGCGGTTATGATATCGTTTAGTACCTTAAGTGTGGCTGAGGTGCACCCGTGACCGACTCGGAAACCAGATTGCACAGCGGAGAAGGTTCGGTGGGATTCGAGATGGTCAGTGACCTGTTTGTTGACTTGGCAGGGCAGGATGGAGGCAGGGCAGGATGGATATAGGTCTGTAACAGTTTGGGTCCAGGGTGTCTCCCCTTTTGAAGAGGGGGATGACTGCGGCAGCTTTCCAATCCTTGGGGATCTCAGACGATATGAAAGAGAGGTTGAACAGGTTGGTAATAGGGGTTGCGACAATGGCGGCGGATAGTTTCAGAAATAGAGGGTCCAGATTGTCAAGCCCAGCTGATTTGTACGGGTCCAGGTTTTGCAGCTCTTTCAGAACATCTGCTATCTGGATTTGGGTAAAGGAGAACCTGGAGAGGCTTGGGCGAGGAGCTGCGCGGGGGGGGCGAAGCTGTTGGCCAAGGTTGGAGTAGCCAGGCGGAAGGCATGGCCAGCCGTTGAGAAATGCTTGTTGAAGTTTTCGATAATCATGGATTTATCGGTGGTGACCGTGTTACCTAGCCTCAGTGCAGTGGGCAGCTGGGAGGAGGTGCTCTTGTTCTCCATGAACTTCACCGTGTCCCAGAACTTTTTAGAGTTGGAGCTACAGGATGCAAACTTCTGCCTGAAGAAGCTGGCCTTCCTGATTGACTGCGTGTATTGGTTCCTGACTTCCCTGAACAGTTGCACATCGCGGGGACTATTCGATGCTATTGCAGTCCGCCACAGGATGTTTTTGAGGTGGTCGAGGGCAGTCAGGTCTGGAGTGAACCAAGGGCTGTATCTGTTCTTAGTTCTGCATTTTTTGAATGGAGCATGCTTATCTAAAATGGTGAGGAAGTTTCTTTTAAAGAATGACCAGGCATCCTCAACTGACGGGATGAGGTCAATGTCCTTCCAGGATACCCGGGCCAGGTCGATTAGAAAGGCCTGCTCACAGAAGTGTTTTAGGGAGCGTTTGACAGTGATGAGGGGTGGTCGTTTGACTGAGATCCTGGTTGAAGACAGCGTAGGTGTATTTGGAGGGCCAGTTGGTCAGGATGACGTCTATGAGGGTGCCCTTGTTTACAGAGTTAGGGTTGTACCTGGTGTGTTCCTTGATGATTTGTGTGAGATTGAGGGCATCTAGCTTAGATTGTAGGACTGCCGGGGTGTTAAGCATATCCCAGTTTAGGTCACCTAACAGAACAAACTCTGAAGCTAGATGGGGGGCGATCAATTCACAAATGGTGTCCAGGGCACAGCTGGGAGCTGAGGGGGGTCGGTAGCAGGCGGCAACAGTGAGAGACTTATTTCTGGAGAGAGTAATTTTCAAAATTAGTAGTTCGAACTGTTTGGGTATGGACCTGGAAAGTATGACATTACTTTGCAGGCTATCTCTGCAGTAGACTGCAACTCCTCCCCCTTTGGCAGTTCTATCTTGACGGAAGATGTTATAGTTGGGTATGGAAATCTCAGAATTTTTGGTGGCCTTCCTGAGCCAGGATTCAGACACGGCAAGGACATCAGGGTTAGCAGAGTGTGCTAAAGCAGTGAGTAAAACAAACTTAGGGAGGAGGCTTCTGATGTTGACATGCATGAAACCAAGGCTTTTTTGATCACAGAAGTCAACAAATGAGGGTGCCTGGGGACATGCAGGGCCTGGGTTTACCTCCACATCACCCGCGGAACAGAGAAGGAGTAGTATGAGGGTGCGGCTAAAGGCTATCAAAACTGGTCGCCTAGAGCATTGGGGACAGAGAATAAGAGGAGCAGGTTTCTGGGCATGGTAGAATATATTCAGGGCATAATGCGCAGACAGGGGTATGGTGGGGTGCGGGTACAGCGGAGATAAGCCCAGGCACTGGGTGATGATGAGAGAGGTTGTATCTCTGGACATGCTGGTTGTAATGGGTGAGGTCACCGCATTTGTGGGAGGTGGGACAAAGGAGATATCAGGGGTATGAAGAGTGGAACTAGGGGCTCCATTGTGAACTAAAACAATGATAACTAACCTGAACAACAGTATACAAGGCATATTGACATTTGAGAGAGACATACAGCGAGGCATACAGTAATCACAGGTGTTGAATTGGGAAAGCTAGCTAAAACAGTAGGTGAGACAACAACAGCTAATCAGCTAGCACAACAACAGCAGGTAAAATGGCGTTGACTAGGCAACGGGGCCGACAGATAAAACATAAACAAGCAGAATGGAGTACCGTGATTAATGGACAGTCCAGCGTGCATCAGCTATGTAGCCAAGTGATCAGTGTCCAGGGGGCAGCGGTGGATGGGGCAGGGAAGCTGGACTGGCGAGTGTTATCCAGGTAAAAAAAAAAAACTAACAATGACTAAATAGCTTGTAGCTAGTTAGCTGGTTAGCTTCTGGAGGTTCTTGAGTGTGTTTTAAAAATAATAGCGATTCCGTATCACATTGGGTGAGGCAGGTTACCGGAAGGTATAAACAAATTAAAAATCGAAAAGAGATAGAAAGTAAATATGGGTCCAGTGAGTGTTTTGGACGCGGTGATTCAGACGGTTAGGAGGCCTGTGCTAACAAGCTAACAGTTAGTAGGCCGGGCTAAACAAGGTAGCAGTTAGCGGACCAGAGCTGGGACTTAAACCCGATCAAACATGTCTGGAGAGACCTGAAAATAGCTGTGCAGCAAATGCTCCCCATCCAACCTGACAGAGCTTAGAGGATATGCAGAGAATAATGGGAGAAACTCCCCAAATACAGACTTGTAGTGTCATACCCAAGAAGACTTGAGGCTGTAATCGCTGCCAAAGGTGCTTCAACACAGTACTGAGATAAGGGTCTGAATACTTATGTAAATGTGAGAAGAAAAAATAACATGTTTTTACTTTGTCATTATGGGATATTGTGTGTAGATTGCTGAGGGAAAAAAACAATTGAATCCATTTTTGAATAAAGCTGTAAGTAACAAAACAAAAAGGTCTGAATACTTTCTGAATGCACTATATGTCATGTATGTACATGTACTTACCTGGAGCGTGCAATATATTTCATGGTGTTAGAAGTCAGAATGTAATATGAAGGAAAGCTCAACATTACGAAACATGGAACAAAAGAGACCACCAAATACCAAAAATTGGAGTGCAGATCCAGAAATTCAACCTTTATATAATCGCCAGTGGTATCAGACAAATGTGAAAATTAAATGTGCCCCTTTCTTGCATGCAGCCGGAAATGACGTAATCCCTGCTTCAGTGTGCAATATATTAAAATATCCATTTTACATAAAAAATGCATGCATTTTTATTTAAATCATTTGTTGATATTGACAGTCAAAAACAATGCAAAGAAATCAAAATGCGTTATTCTGTGACAGGAAACAAACCAAGCCACCATTGCCATTAGCATTTTATGTAACAAAAACAGGGTAGTTGCATAAGAGGTAGAGTACTGTAGGCTAATGACAGACACATTTCTACATAGCAAAATGGCAATTGCCCTAACTGTATGTTACTAAAGATATAGTAACCCTGCAGGGAGGAGATTAAGAATTTGCTGAATGAGAACATTTAGCTTATGAATATCCAGCATGACCTCAGAGCTTTGTCCCAGTTTGACTTGGGTGTATTCTTCCCGGTTTAGGGCCATCTGGCAGTCTTTGTGGCCAGAGTATGTGGAACCCTTGTGTAGTTGTCCTGTTGCAACCTGAAGATTTAAAAGCAAGATCAATCAATCAATCAAATGTATTTATAAAGCCCTTTTTACCTCAGCCGATGTCACAAAGTGCTGTACAGAAACCCAGCCTAAACCCCAAACAGCAAGCAATGCAGATGTAGAAGCACGGTGGCTAGGAAAAACTCCCTAGAAAGGTTGGAAGCCAGGAAGAAACCTAGAGAGGAACCAGGGACTGAGGGGTGGCCAGTCCTCCTCTGGCTGTGCCGAGTGGAGATTATAACAGAACATGGCCAAGATGTTCAAACGTTCAGAGATGACCACCAGGGTCAAATAATAATAATAATCACAGTGGTTGTAGAGGGTGCAACAGGTCAGCACCTCAGGAGTAAATGTCAGTTGGCTTTTCATAGCCGGTCATTCAGAGTTAGAGACAGTAGGTGCGGTAGAGAGAGAGTCCAAAACAGCAGGTCCAGGATAAGGGTAGCACGTCCAGTGAACAGGTCAGGGTTCCATAGCCACAGGCAGAACAGTTGAAACTGGAGTAGCAGCATGACCAGGTGGACTGGGGACAGCAAGGAGTCATCAGGCCAGGTAGTCCTGAGGCATGGTCCTAGGGCTCAGGTCCTCCGAGAGAAGAGAGAGAGAAAGAGAGAGAGAGAGAGAGAGAGAGAGAGAGGGAGAGAGAGAGAAGGAGAAAAAGAAAGTGAGAAAGAGAGAGAATTAGAGGGAGCATACTTAAATTCACACAGGACACTGGATAAGACAGGAGAAATACTCCAGATATAACAGACTGACCCTAGCCCCCTGACACATAAACTATTGTAGCATAAATACCGGAGACTGAGACAGGTGTGTGTGAGGGAGTTCTGAGAGCTGAGCTTAGTCTCTTGTTGAGCTGGCATTGTGCATCTCCTTGGAAAGCTCCAGCACTAAGTTCCTGGAGGAGAGACCATTAACACACATCAGAGGTATATGGACAATGAGTTAGAATAGGTAGATAAATCAATATTAATCTCTGAGGGGAAATTCTGTTTTTTTTCCCCTTGAAGAACAATATAGTATTTATATGTATATTTGTCATGCAGCAGTGCACATGATGCCTGACCTATACGTCCTCTAGAAAGAGGACACATGATGAAGATTTCCGGCGCCGACAGAGATGGCCGCCTCGCTTCGCGTTCCTAGGAAACTATGCAGTTTTTTGTTTTTTTTACGTGTTATTTCTTACATTAGTACCCCAGGTCATCTTAGGTTTCATTACATACAGTCGAGAAGAACTACTGTATATAAGATCAGCGTCAACTAACCATCAGTACGACCAAGAATATGTTTTTCGCGACGCGGATCCTGTGTTCTGCCTTACAAACAGGACAACGGAATGGATCGCATGCAGCAACCCAAAAAAACGACTCCGAAAAAGAGGGAAACGAGGCGGTCTTCTGGTCAAACTACGGAGACGGGCACATCGTGCCCCACTTCCCAGCATTCTTCTTGCCAATGTCCAGTCTCTTGACAACAAGGTTGATGAAATCCGAGCAAGGGTAGCATTCCAGAGGGACATCAGAGACTGTAACGTTCTGTGCTTCACGGAAACATGGCTCACTGGAGAGACGCTATCCGAAGCGGTGCAGCCAACGGGTTTCTCCACGCATCGCGCCGACAGAAACAAACACCTTTCTGGTAAGAAGAGGGGTGGGGTGTATGCCTTATGGCTAACGAGGCATGGTGCGATGAAAGAAACATACAGGAACTCAAATCCTTCTGTTCACCTGATTTAGAATTCCTCACAATCAAATGTAGACCGCATTATCTACCAAGAGAATTCTCTTCGATTATAATCACAGCCGTATATATCCCCCCCCCAAGCAGACACATCGATGGCTCTGAACGAACTTTATTTAACTCTTTGCAAACTGGAAACCATTTATCCGGAGGCTGCATTCATTGTTGCTGGGGATTTTAACAAGGCTAATCTGAAAACAAGACTCCCTAAATTTTATCAGCATATCGATTGCGCAACCAGGGGTGGGAAAAACCTTGGATCATTGTTACTCTAACTTCCGCGACGCATATAAGGCCCCGCCCCCCCTTTCGGAAAAGCTGACCACGACTCCATTTTGCTGATACCTGCCTACGGACAAAAACTAAAAAAAGAAGCTCGCACGCTGAGGTCTGTCCAACGCTGGTCCGACCAAGCTGACTCCACACTCCAAGACTGCTTCCATCACGTGGACTGGGACATGTTTCGTATTGCGTCAGATAACAACATTGACGAATACGCTGATTCGGTGTGCGAGTTCATTAGAATGTGCGTTGAAGATGTCGTTCCCATAGCAACGATTAAAACATTCCCTAACCAGAAACCGTGGATTGATGGCAGCATTCGCGTGAAACTGAAAGCGCGAACCACTGCTTTCAATCAGGGCAAGGTGTCTGGTAACATGACTGAATACAAACAGTGCAGCTATTCCCTCCGTAAGGCTATCAAACAAGCTAAGCGTCAGTACAGAGACAAAGTAGAATCTCAATTCAACGGCTCAGACACAAGAGGCATGTGGCAGGGTCTACAGTCAATCACGGACTACAGGAAGAAATCCAGCCCAGTCACGGACCAGGATGTCTTGCTCCCAGGCAGACTAAATAACTTTTTTGCCCGCTTTGAGGACAATACAGTGCCACTGACACAGCCTGCAACGGAAACATGCGGTCTCTCCTTCGCTGCAGCCGAGGTGAGTAAAACATTTAAACGTGTTAACCCTCGCCAGGCTGCAGGCCCAGACGGCATCCCCAGCCGCACCCTCAGAGCATGCGCAGACCAGCTGGCTGGTGTGTTTACGGACATATTCAATCAATCCCTATACCAGTCTGCTGTTCCCACATGCTTCAAGAGGGCCAACATTGTTCCTGTTCCCAAGAAAGCTAAGGTAACTGAGCTAAACGACTACCGCCCCGTAGCACTCACTTCCGTCATCATGAAGTGCTTTGAGAGACTAGTCAAGGACCATATCACCTCCACCCTACCTGACACCCTAGACCCACTCCAATTTGCTTACCGCCCAAATAGGTCCACAGACGATGCAATCTCAACCACACTGCACACTGCCCTAACCCATCTGGACAAGAGGAATACCTATGTGAGAATGCTGTTCATCGACTACAGCTCGGCATTCAACACCATAGTACCCTCCAAGCTCGTCATCAAGCTCGAGACCTTGGGTCTCGACCCCGCCCTGTGCAACTGGGTACTGGACTTCCTGATGGGCCGCCCCCAGGTGGTGAGGGTAGGTAACAACATCTCCTCCCCGCTGATCCTCAACACTGGGGCCCCACAAGGGTGCGTTCTGAGCCCTCTCCTGTACTCCCTGTTCACCCACGACTGCGTGGCCACGCACGCCTCCAACTCAATCATCAAGTTTGCGGACAACACAACAGTGGTGGGCTTGATTACCAACAACGACGAGACGGCCTACAGGGAGGAGGTGAGGGCCCTCGGAGTGTGTTGTCAGGAAAATAACCTCACACTCAAGGAGATGATTGTGGACTTCAGGAAACAGCAGAGGGAACACCCCCCTATCCACATCGATGGAACAGTAGTGGAGAGAGTAGCAAGTTTTAAGTTCCTCGGCATACACATCGCAGACAAACTGAATTGGTCCACTCACACAGACAGCATCGTGAAGAAGGCGCAGCAGCGCCTCTTCAACCTCAGGAGGCTGAAGAAATTCGGCTTGTCACCAAAAGCACTCACGGGCTTCTGCAGATGCACAATCGAGAGCATCCTGGCGGGCTGTATCACCGCCTGGTACGGCAACTGCTCCGCCCTCAACCGTAAGGCTCTCCAGAGGGTAGTGAGGTCTACACAACGCATCACCGGGGGCAAACTACCTGCCATCCAGGACACCTACACCACCCGATGTTACAGGAGGGCCATGGAGATCATCGAGGACATCAACCACCCGAGCCACTGCCTGTTCACCCCGCTATCATCCAGAGGGCGAGGTCAGTGCAGGTGCATCGAAGCTGGGACCGAGAGACTGAGGGGCAGCTTCTATCTCAAGGCCATCAGACTGTTAAGCAGCCACCGCTGGCGTTGAGTGGCTGCTGCCAACACACTGACACTGACTCAACTCCAGCCACTTTAATAATGGGAATTGATGGGAAATGATGTAAATATATCACTAGCCACTTTAAACAATGCTACCTTATATAATGTTACTTACCCTACATTATTCATCTCATATGCATACGTATATACTGTACTCTATATCATCGACTGCATCCTTATGTAATACATGTATCACTAGCCACTTTAACTATGCCACTTTGTTTACATACTCATCTCACATGTATATACTGTACTCGATACCATCTACTGTATCTTGCCTATGCTGCTCTGTACCATCACTCATTCATATATCCTTATGTACATATTCTTTATCCCCTTACACTGTGTATAAGACAGTAGATTAGGAATTGTTAGTTGGATTACTTGTTGGTTATTACTGCATTGTAGGAACTAGAAGCACAAGCATTTCGCTACACTCGCATTAACATCTGCTAACCATGTGTATGTGACAAATAAAATTTGATTTGATTTGATCTGAAGATGGTGGAAATGGATGTTGTGTTTGAAACTGATGACAGCTCGGGTCATCAGGGAGTGGGCTACCTACTTTGTGAAAAACAAAGGAAGCAGAATAAGTAAAGTTTTGATGGAAACTAAGAAATCACTAGATGTGTTACCTGGGGGATCCATTTGAAGTCACATGGAGTGTTATATATGCATTGGGCGAGTTTGCCATCGGAGAGAGTCGCAAGAGCTGGTCTTATTCTGAATTTTGTTTGTCCGTGGAACAGAAGAAGTGTGCTTTGCACCTCAAAAATATTTTTGAATGGGATGTTTTGAATGGGATTTCTGAAGCAGGGCGTCAAGGGTGTTATCCACGGCTAACAACTTTTGAAGAAATTCTGGAGTGAGATTTGCTATGCGAATTGCATTGCCCCCTGCCACAACCCCTAGATGGGAGACGGGGGACTGACCTCCCCCAGGAAAATTATACTGTTTTAAAGCTAATTTCCTGCAATTCTACATACACTTGTCGAACATTCCAAAATCATGAGCATTAATATGGAGTTCTACGTACACTTGTCAAACATTCCAAAATCATGGGCATTAATATGGAGTTGGTCCCCCCTGTGCTGCTATAACAGCCTCCACTCTTATGGGAAGGCTTTCCACCTGTGGAGGCTCCTCGGAGGAGGAAGGGGAGGACCATTCTCCTCATTGAAATTCATAAAAATAAAAGTTATACTTTTTTGATAAAACTATACAAAATATATGCAGTACAAGTCAAAAGTTTGGACACACCTACTCATTTAAGGGTTTTTCTTTATTTGTATTATTTTCTACATTGTAGAATAATAGTGAAGAAATCAGAACTATGAAATAACACATGGAATCATGTAGGAACCCAAAAAGTGTTAAACAAATCAAAATAGATTTTATATTCTTCAAAGTAGCCTTGATGACAGCTTTGCACACTCCTGACATTCTCTCAACCAGCTCCACCTGGAATGATTTTCCAACAGTCTGGAAGGAGGTCCCACATATGCTGAGCATTTGTTGGCTGCTTTCCCTTCACTCTGCCATCCAATTCATCCCAAACCATCTCAATTGGGTTGGCGTCCTTTGATTGTGGAGGCCAGGTCATCTGATGTAGCACTCCATCACTCTCCTTGGTCAAATAGCCCTTACACAGCCTGGAGATGTGTTGGGTTATTGTCCTGTTGAAAAACAAACGATAGTCCCACTAAGCCCAAACCAGATGCGATGGCGTATCACTGCAGAAGGCTGTGGTAGCCATGCTGGTTATGTGGGCCTTGAATTCTAAATGAATCACAGACAGTGTCACCAGCAAAGCACCCCCTCCCCATCACACCTCGTCCTCCATGCTTCACAGTGAGAACCACATTTGCGGAGATCCCCAGTTCACCTACTCTGCATCTCACAAAGAACAAAAAATCTAATCAGACCAAGGACAGATTTCTGCTGGTCTAATGTCCATTGCTCATTTTTCTTGGCCCCAGCAAATCTCTTCTTCTTATTGGTGTCCTTTAGTAGTGGTTTCTTTGCAGCAATTCGACCATGAAGGTCTGATCCATGCAGCCTCCTCTGAACAGTTTATGTTGAGATGTCCTACTTGAACTCTGTGAAGCATTTATTTGGGCTGCAATTTCTGAGGTTGGTAACTCTAATGAATGTATATTCTGCAGCAGAGGTAACTATGAGTCTTCCTTTCCTGTGGCGATCCTCATGAGAGCCAGTTTCATCGTTGCGCTTGATGGTTTTAACGACTGCACTTGAAGAAACTTTCAAAGTTTTAGAAATGTTCCGCATTGACTGACCTTCATGTCTTAAAGTAATGATGGACTGTATTTTCACTTTGCTTATTTAAGCTGTTCTTGCAATAATATGGATTTGGTCTTTTACCAAATAGGGCTGTTTTCTGTATACCACCCCTACCTTGTCACAAGACAACTGATTGGGTCAAATGCATTAAGACGGAAAGAAATTCCACAAATGCACTTTTAACAAGGTACACATGTTAATTGAAATGCATTCCAGGAGACTACATCATGAAGCTGATTGAGAGAATGCCAAGAATGTGCAAAGCTGTCATCAAGACAAATGGTGGCTACTTTGAAGAATCTCAAATATATAATATATTTTGATTTGTTTAACACATTTTTTGGTTACTATATATTCACATAAGTGTTATTTCATAGTTTTGATGTCTTCACTATTATTATACAATGTAGAAAATAGTCCAAGTAAAGAAAACCCTTGAATGAGTAGGTGTGTCCAAATTTTTGACTGGTACTGTGTGTCACCAAATAATTGATTAAAACACACTGTTTTGTAATGAAGAGCTACAGTATCCTCAACAGCAATCTGTAGGGCATCACCATGGTGAAGTCGGACGACAGCTAGCTTCCGTTCTCCTTTGGGTACATTGACTTCAATACAATACCTAGGAGACTCATGGTCCTCACCCCCTTCCATAGTAATTATGACAACTTCTGAAGGACGTCCTCCAACCTATCAGAGCCAGAGCTCTTGCAGCATGAACTGACATATTGTCCATCCAATCAAAGATCAGACAATTCATCTAGTACTGAAAGCATAAGATACAGCTAGCTAGCACTGCAGTGCATAAAATATGGTGAGTAGTTGACTCAAAGAGAAAGACAATAGTTGAACAGTTTTGAACAAATTAATTTCTTCCAAAATGAAGCGAGAGACAAAGATAATTTTTTTCACTTTCAGTTTCACTCACTGTAGATAGCCTTTTTAGCCTACTCAAAAGCCCTGCTCAAACAGACGAACAATTATTGTGCTGATGTTGCTTCCAGAGGCAGTTTGGAACTAGGTAGTGAGTGTTGCAACCGAGGACAGATGATTTTTATGCGCTTCAGCAGTCGGCGGTCCCATTCTGTGAGTTTGTGTGGCCTACCACTTTGCGGCTGAGCAATTGTTGCTCCTAGACGTTTCCATTTCACAATAACAGCACTTACAATTGACAGTGTCGGCTCTAGCAGGGCAGAAATTTGACGAACTGACTTGTTGGAAAGGTGGCATCCTGTGACGGTGCCACGTTGAAAGTCACTGAGCACTTCAGTAAGGCCATTCTACTACCAATGTTTGTCTGTGGAGAATGCATGGCTGTGTGCTTGAATTTTATACACCTGTCAGCAACTGGTGTGGTTGAAATAGCAGAGTCCACTAATGTTAAGGGGTGTCCACATACTTTTGTGTGTATATATAGTGTACCTGAGGAAGTAGGTGAAGTGATTGATGGGCGTCGACTGTCCTGTATGGAGTAAGGAATGTGGCAGATGAATCAGAAATAGTTGGGTAACATAGATAATTAATGTTTTATTTGCATAATATGCTTATGTGAGATTATTGTCATTAGAATGTATCCTTTTGGACTATAGTGTTGGCAGTTTCACTTTTCCCTAAACTGAGGCTCAGTCACTTGGGGCCCAGAGAGGGGAGAGGTCAGGCCTGTCTTTCACATGTCCCTGGTGCTATGCAGAATATCAGAAAGGGAAGAGGACAGAATGGAACATTGTCTTCATATGTGAATGTGTCTTTACCTATTCTTAAACCATGTGAAGGGATGGAGTGATTAATGGGGAACCAATTACTTGTCTCCACAATGTCTGTGCGCCAGTCACTCCCTCCTTTTCCCATTGGGGGGAGGTGTATGGCAGTGTCTGGAAACATTGTATGTCCTCTCTGATCTTACACTTATCCTGGGATAGTGTATGGCCTAGAGGCTCACTCCCCTCAGTGAGCTTATCAAGGAGTGGGGTCAAGAGGGGGTTTACTTGAGATGGGTGTATCTAGAGTTGATAATTGATATATGCCATTGGATGAGTGGGTGTTTTTGTACTATGAAGTACCAGGAACGGGACTAGAACCTCGTCTGAGGGACCAAACTGAACGATAATTTATAGCGAATGTTATCTGGCTAAGGGATACTCCTTTCTCAAGAAAAAGTATTTCTTTGTGAACAGTTCCTAAGATCGGTGGTTCGTCATGTAAGTTGAGAGGGGTTTATCTTAGCTATAAAAGATCTTTGTATTTTTCTGTAGTCACTTCTCAACGGTTCATTAGAAATAGTGAATTGTTGAAAGTCAAATGCTATTGAAAAGCTTATTATTAAAGATGTAGTTTAAGTATAACTCTGACTGGTGTGTAGTTTGTAACTCTCCTCATTTGGTAAAACAGAAATATGCCACCACAGGAAACCCACTTCTTGCATGTTATTTTTTTTTGATGAGTCCCTCCCTTCTTTATTACATATCCTTTGAGTTTTTGCACAAGCCACTTCAGTGTTATACAACAGTGGGCAACATTTTGTCACCCTTGCACCTTTTTCAAGTAACTCACAATTATTACCTAAAAATACATTGAAATTGACCCAAGTATTTGTTCTCCACAATTCTTTATTTTACTGTTAATATTAGAGAACCTGTTTTTGATTCAGAACTTTAATATATCAACAAAAAAATGTAATGAAAAAATGAACAGAAATAACATTGACAAAGTTATTGACACCCTAGACTTAAAATTTGGTAGCACAGCCTTTGGTCAAAATAACTGCAATCCAGCACTTCCTATAGCCATCGATGAGCTTCCTATACCTCTGTACGGGCAGTTTGGCCCTCTCCTCTTGTGCAAACTTCTCCAGTTCTCCCAGATTTGAAGGGTGCCTTCTCCCAACTGTTGTTTTCAGATCTCTCCACAAGTTTTGAATGGGAATTAGATCTGGTCTCATTGCTGGCCACTTCAGAACAGTCCAGTGGTTTGTCTTGAACCATTCCTGGGTGCTTTTTGAAGTGTGTTTGGGGTCATTGTCCTGCTTGAAGACTCATGACCTTCGACGGAGACCCAGCTCTCTGACACTGGGTCTGACATTGCAACCCAATAACCTCACTGAATCTTTGTTATTTTCTTTGAAGGTTTCATTGTGTATTCTGTAAACATAGATGGTGTGCTTCACCAAAAAGTTCTAATTTGGTCTTATCTGTCCACAGGACATTCTCCCAGAAGGATTTTGGCATGTTCAGGTGTGTTTTGGCAAATAGCAGTCAGGCTTTCTTATGTCTCTCTCGGCAGTGTGGTCCTCCTGGGTCTCCTACCATATCCTCCTTTCGTTGAGTTGGCGGTGTATGGTGCGAGTTGTGTCTGAAGGTCAGCCTGAATCTGTGTGGCAATTGATCAAGGTGCTTTCTCCATCATAAGAACAATCCTTCGCTGCAAATTTCCATCAAGCTTTCTCTTGCGGCCACGTTCAGGGAGGTTGGCTACTGTGGCATGGGCCTTAAACTTCTTGATAACCTTACATACGGTGGAAACAGGAACATCAAGTTCCCTGGAGATGGACTTGTAACCTTGAGATTGTCCATGCTTGGCTACAATCTTGTGTCTGACCTCCTCAGATAATCCTCTGGTTTTCTTTCTTTTCTCCATCCTCATTGTGGCACAAAACAGGAGAATGAGTCCTTTCCTTTATTAAAACTGGTTGAATGAGGGATTTTTATATTGCAGGCACTTGCAACTCACCACAGGTAAGTTCAATTCCAAAGCAAAGGAGAATCACCTGTTTGAAATCTAATTGTCCGGGTCATTTTAGAATTTCTTTGTGGAATAAATTAACATTTAGTAAATTATTCCTATTTTTTTCAACTGCAAACCAAATACATAAATCTGCTGATCCCAAAATATGTTTTAATTTCAAGTTTTCTGGGAAAAAAATTGCATTATCTCAAAAAAGTGCAAGGGTGCAAATATTTTTGGCTACGACAGTAAATGCAAAATATTTGGTCATGTATCAAGTGTATGCAGACGGGAAGAATATTCTGTGCCAGTTGAGGATATATACTGCAACATTGGTGGCAAAAAAATGCCTGATTTCCCGGATTGCCCTGTTCGAGTCAGGGCTTTCCAGCGTGTCTCCTATCTGGAGGCGGTGAGAAGATTTGAAGGAGCGTGAGAAGACAGTGATAACTGAGCCTCCACAAGTGAACGTTTCTCGGCTACCAAGGAATCCTGATATATTACATGTGAAATATATTACATGTGGACTTTGTAGTATATTTTTGCAATGCTGATAAACTACACAGCACAAACGAAGATGAATTCTGAGAAATTGAAGTCATTGTGAGTGCAGCATAACACATTGGAACTCAATGTGTTAACATCCGATACATTGCAAGAAATCCTGACAAATGATGTTCCGCCCTCACAGGTGCCTGTGTAGGGATGTGACTGAAGGAAGTGACCATTTTGTATGTCATTTTATGTGTCTATTTTTGTATTTTGTATGATTTCGTTGTCGTTTTTCCCCTTCCTACATTTTATATATTTCTATAGTTTACCACCCCTACAGTAGGTGGCGGCATGCACCTATAGGATTGTTTGCGGACCGACATAATACTGCGGGAAGAAGACATCCTGTTGCAGCTGAGCCCAGACAGCCATGAGTAGCAGTGCGTTTGCTTTGATCTGTATACGGTGCAGTCTTTTTCTCCGCATCCTCAGTCCTGTTGAAGTTTTTGAGCACAGCCCTGCAACTGCAAACAATCATTCATCAGCGCAGCAAAGGTTAGCGCATACATTCGTGTGTGAATTTCAGATAAAAGTATGTTGCTGGTAAGACAAAGACAGAATGACCCGGTACAACAGCAACATTAGCTAATTAATTTATCCACTGGATCAATTGTACTGTTGTATAAACTGACGCCCAGGCAAATAGCTTGTTTGTTTTGTCAGTGTATGTTTTACCACAGGCACTCTTGGGTTTGACTGCCACTGAATTGAATGTGAAGTGTGGAGGGATTAAAATATCACTAAGTTAAGTGATAGACTGGACTGCTCACAGACCGTTTTATGTCGTGGCAGACGCAGTGTTCATTCAAGGTTTCTTGCCAATTTTAAAGTTTTTCAATTGTATCAACAATCTCAACCTCGAACGATGCTCAACCTTGAACATCTTGGCCATGTTCTGTTATAATCTCTACCCGGCACAGCCAGAAGAGGACTGGCCACCCCACATAGCCTGGTTCCTCTCTAGGTTTCTTCCTAGGTTTTGGCTTTTCTAGGGAGTTTTTCCTAGCCACCGTGCTTCTACACCTGCATTGCTTGCTGTTTGGGGTTTTAGGCTGGGTTTCTGTACAGCACTTTGAGATATCAGCTGATGTACGAAGGGCTATATAAATAAATTTGATTTGATTTGTTTACATTTTCAGGGAAAAGACAGCAATGGAAGGGTGGAAGAGTCACGTGCGCGCTAGACTGTTCCAGAGAGATTGTACACAAAAGGACCCCTTCAGTGGTATCTTTAACACCTGTAAGTTGTCGGAGATATCTGTGTATTGATGACATTTGAATCATTAGTTCTTTGACAACATATTGTGATTGTATCTTTTCAGTGTCCGAGCAAGCGGAACAGCTTGACTTACGGGATACACTTTGGGATGAGGTACAGAGACCCAGGTAGGACAATGGCAACACCTAGGGAAAATGCTGAGTTTTGCAAATGTGTTGCAAACAATGATTTGAAGACTATTCTCTAATGATGTGTCAATATTTTCCACAGTTCTGAAGGAGATGTTGGGCTGACGGTTGACCACAGAGAACTATACCTCCAGCTCAGAGAGAGTGAACATATAACAGAAAAGGTGACTTAAAATTATCTTACTGGATCCAGTCACAATTTTCAAGATTATTGTGCACTTTTTCACAGGTTGTGGAAAGGGAGGTGTGTATGTGTGATAGTGCTACATTAAGGTTCTACGTCATCCTATCAGTTGGATTCTCTGATGTCTTGTGCTGCTTCTGGCAACCCCAGCCCTCACATAGATTACTCACATAGCCTTGTACACAGGTGAGTGATTGTTTATCATATTTTTGACCTGTTCTTACTAGTCCAATCTTCTTCTCCTCTTATTCCTCCCCAGCTCTCTCAGACAGTCTCTGACCTGACCACCGTCATGTATCTGAAAGATGCTGAGCTTCAATACTGCCACTCACAGTGAGATCTGTTTATACATTAATGTTATGGTACAGTAGTCTATATGGTTTAATAATGCATCCATGAAATGTTCTACAAAGATGATGCATGAAACTGAGGCATCATAAGTTGTGAGGTTGTCTAATGTCTTGTCTGATATAAGCTTACATAGACTCCTGTCACCATCTTCTATTAGAGTCTCCCGCTATCGGAAGGAAGCTGTCACTCAAGCCAGGGAGGCCAACCTTCTGCAGGCCAGCCTATCAGAATTTGAGTTTGCATTGGCGAGCCAATCAGAGGAGTTGGCAGCTCTGCGGTTGGAGCAGCGGGAGCTGAAGGAGGGGCTTGCAGCGGCCTGGAGAGAGAAAGAAGCGCTTCTGGAGCGATGGATGGATGAGAAGAAGGAGGAGGCGGAGAGGGTGAACAGGCACAATGACACACAGGAAAGGTGATAGACCAAGGGTTCTGGACTTAGTTTGAATATTTTATTTTGAAAATGTATTTTCCCATCTAAATTAAACCCCTATCCCCTTCCCCTAGGGGTAAACTAATATGTATAAATGGTTGGGGCTAAGAGAAGTGGTGGTGTTCAGTACTGGACTTAGACATAGGTACAGTATTTAAATGCTTTTTCTCACCAGGTGGCATCGTTTCACCCGGCGACTCAACAAGCATCACCGTAGAGAGATGCTGCGACCAGGTGAGCAGACCAACTCCTGGACGACTGGTAGGCCTACAACTGAACCAGCAACCACCATACAGAGTAAGACTTCCAATAGCCTCAAATGATCCTCATTGGGTGGTAGCTATTGTAGATCTTTATGCATACTCTAATCACAATGATATACAGTGCCTTCTGAAAGTATTCAGACCCCTTGACTTTTTAAATGTTTTTGTTATGTTGGCCTTATTTTACAATTGATTTAAATAGCTTTTTTCAATCTCCACACAATACCCCATAATGACAAAGCAAAAACAGGTTTTTATGCATTTTTGCTCATTTATAATAATAAAAAACCCTGAAATCTCACATTTATTTAAGTATTCAGACCCTTTACTCAGTACTTTGTTGAAGCACCTTTAGCAGCTTCTACAGCCTCAAGTCTTCTTCAGTATGACGCTACAGGCTTGGCACACCTGTATTTAGGGAGTTTCTGCCATTCTTCTCTACAGATCCTATCCTCTCAAGATTTGTTAGGTTTGATGGGGAGCAATGCTGCACAGTTATTTTCAGGTCTCTCCAGAAATGGTAGATCGGGTTCAAGTCCAGCCTCTGGTTGGGCCACTCAAGGACATTCAGAGACTTGTCCCGAAGCCACTCCTGCGTTGTCTTGGCTGTGTGCTTAGGGTCGTTGTCCTGTTGGAAGGTGAACCTTCATCCCAGTCTGAGAACCTGCTCCAGAGTGCTCAGGACTTCATCAAGGATCTCTCTACTTTGCTTTGTTAATCTTTGCCTTGATCCTGAGTAGTCTCCAGTCCCTGCTGCTGAAAAACATCCCCACAGAATGATGCTGCCACCACAATGCTTCACTGTAGGGATGGTGCTAGGTTTCCTCTGGACATGCTTGGCATTCAAGCCAAATATTTAAATCTTGGTTTCATCAGACCAGAGAATCTTGTTTCTCATGGTCTCAGTCTTTAGGTGCCTTTTGGCAGACTCCAAGCGGGCTGTCATGTGCCTTTTACTGAGGAGTGGCTTCCGTCTGGCCACTCACCATAAAGGCCTGATTGGTGGAGTGCTGCGGAGATGGTTGTCCTTCTGGAAGGTTCTCCCATCTCTACAGAGGAACTCTAAATCTCTGTCAGTGACCATTGGGTTCTTGGTCACCTCTCTGACCAAGGCCCTTCTCCCCCGATTACTCATTTTGGCTGGGCGGCCAGCTCTAGGAAGAGTCTTGGTAGTTCCAAACTTATTCAATTTAAGAATGATGGTGGCCACTGTGTTCTTGGGGACCTTCAATGCTGCAGACATATTTTGGTACCCTTTCTCAGATCTGTGCCTCGACAAAATTATGTCCCTGAGCTCTACGGACAATTCCTTCGACCTCATGGCTTTGTTTTTGCTGTGACATTCACTGTCAACTGTGGGACCTTTTACAGGCAGTTGTGTGCCTTTCCAAATCATGGCCAATCAATTGAATTTACCACAGGTGGACTCCAAGCAAGTTGAAGAAACATCAAGGATGATCAATAGAAACAGGGCGCACCTGAGCTCAATAGCAAAGGGTCTGAATAGTTATTTAAATAAAAAATCTACATTTGGTAACATTTCTAAACCTGTTTTTGCTTTCTTTATGGACGGCAAGTAGCCTAGTGGTTTGAGCGTTGTGCCAGTAACTGAAAGGTTGCTGGATTGAATCCCAGAGCTGACAAGGTATAAATCTGTCATTCTGCCCCTGAACAAGGCAGTTAACCCACTGTTCCTAGGCCGTCATTGTAAAATAAGAATTTGTTCTTAACTGACTTGCCTAGTTAAAGGTTACATTTAAAAAATAGGGTATTGTGTGTAGATTGAGATTTATTTATTTAATCCATTTTAGAAAAGGCTAAAACCGAACATTTTGTTTAAGTCAGGGGTTCTGAATACTTTCCCGAAGGCATTATGTTGTGACGTGTGTTTAACTGTCCATTCTCCTGAAACACACAGCAGTGGCAGGCACACTCTTGTGTCCCAACTAATGTCAATGTCTGCTTTGATCAGAGGAGGGTGGTGCACACTGCCCAGGATGGACCTTTTATCCCAAAAGCCTCCTGTACTGAAACACTCCTTCCTGTAAGACACACCGAAAAAACTAGACCTTGAATGTGACTGTGTGTGTATATATTGAAGGATATTTGAGTGTGGGCTTTTAATCAATACTGTTGTGAATTTCAGATACGGTATGTATAGGCTTGTAAATTAGTACTCAAGACCTAACTCAATGTTTTCAAATACCATGAGAATAAAGTAACTGTTCAGTCATTTTTCACTAAAACACCTCTGTCCTGTGAATGCAATGCTTCCTGCTTTTGTGTGACTTTTGAAAAAGTCACTCGCTGTCTCAGAGGAGCAAAGTAGGTACGTGTTAGTGGCACTAAGACCCAAATGGTGAATCATGTGATCTTGATTAAAACATTGACTGCCTACTGTGCAAATCAATTTGAACTCTAACATTGTTGATAAAGAAATTGCACTTTGAGCTTCTGACAAGGAAGTCATGACCATTTTTGGATACTGTATCTTGTCAATTGCTCAAATAACTTTTTCTGTCTGTGGATGTGAGACTTAAAGTACAAACAATCTACAACAGAATTTAGGTTAATTCATTTTGCCTTTAATAAAAAAATTAAAATTCTGAAAAACAAATGGCAAACAATTTTTTCCTTAAATGATTGAGAATAATCATGGTAATGACACAGTAGTAATAATATTCATTGTTTCCTGTCATGTTCCACCAAAATCATATCAGCATCCTTCCTGTAGACATTATGGCACTCAGCTCAGTGGCAACACTTTTAAATATTCACACTTAGCAGAGCTGTGAACAGGTACCCCATAGAAGCAAAACAGTTCATAGCACTGCTGAAAAATATGCTCCATTGGTACTGCTGTTGCACTGCCAAGGTGATGCTGAATCTCAAACTGACCCATAGCTAGCCCTGTCACTAGGCACTTCTCGGATCGGCTAGGTATGGCTTATGGTAATTGCTTCACCCTGCCTTCTGATTGGTTCGTTTGAATTTTCCTACATTACATACGCCAATGGAGATGATAGGGGTTGATAATTTAGCACAGGAGTGAAATCATTCTAAAATACTCATGCTCTTAGACCATGTAAGTGTCTGTCTGAGCGAAATGGGGAAGTGAACGTTATGCTGCTGCATTGAGGCGGACTATAAGGAGTATCCCTAGGCCCTTCAAACTCAACTATGGACCCCGAAGCCAGTACCACTGCTTGTTTTCATTGTTCCCTTTTAATCGGGAACTGATTTAGATCTGGTACACCAGGCAGGTGCAATTAATTATCAGGTAGATCAGAAAACCAACAGGCTACAGACCTCGTAGGGTAAGAGTGCCCTAGGCTTTACAGTGAGGGTCCATATTGTGCACATTTACTTAAGTGGTAGTGTATAGTCTGTCCTCATATTGCAGAAGAGGGTGAATCAAACTTCCTCTAAAACATTTTTTTTACAGAATGGATGACATGGTAGAATTTCAGAGGAATGAAAAGATGGGGCAGATGAAAGGTGTCAGTCTGTTTTCCTTTCTCTCCCCTCTTAAGCAGGTACTCAACTTTGTTTTATATCAATACTTGACCAAGGTGATCAATATTTGTACAAATACTTATTTAATCATTATTGGTGGAAAAATAATGATATAAAGCGCGCTTCCTTTTTAATGGCACTATTTCTTCCTCGGTATGAACAGCCATGACATTTCAATCAGTCAGCATCGCCATGGCACAACATTAAGTCACCATTTACATGGTGCTGTGTTTGCCACCCCCCAAATGAACACTGAGTGACATCAGGATCTTTTCAGCAGACCACGAGGCCACCACATCTCTCCGTCCACATGCCTTCATTCCACTGTGTGTGTGTACACACACACACACACTCACACACGAGCTCTAGCAGTCGTCGTCCTTGTCGTCAGCCATTCCTTTGAGCCGCAGGCGAGCAAAGTCCTCGAACACAAAGTCGTCGTCTTGGGAGAAACTACTGCAGGACGAGAAGCAACAAGGAAACATGGAGCGTTTTAGATCTGACGGAATAGTTTTAGGGTCTCTGATCATAGTAAAGCAGCAGTGCTTACAATGGCCAGACAGACCAGAAGAATACTCACTTTGTTTCAAATTCTATCAGGTTGGTGTCGATGGGAGGGTCCGAATCCGGCACAGCTGTTAGAACACACAGATAATGAAATGTCAGCGTGACGTCACTATGGGAACGGCTTAGTGTCTCCATGGCAACTTACAGGCAGGAAATACCAGAGTGAGATTATGTATTTGAGGGGCTTGTGTATGTGAGGGACTGTTGTCCAGGGCTGAACTAAACTACTGACAAATATTTCACAAGACTGTGTCCATTTTTTCAGACCCTTTTCAAGACACTGCATAGGCCTAGTAGAAGTTTCCACTACACAATTCACTGCTTCCCAATCAGTCTAAAAAAGCAAGCTTCGAAAATACTCATCTTCCGCTCTTAATTTGAACTGATCTAAATGTTTGGCTATGTGAATTTAATATGGAAGAATAGTTCAACTCTCAATTCAATGCAAATGAAGGGAAGGAGAAGAGAGGAACTGAGATAAAGCCTTGATTGTGGGCTTCTGGAAAGGTGGTAGAAGTCTGTAGGTACCTGACTGTGGGCGGGATATGGGCAGTTCTGTGGGTTTAGGGTGCATTAAGACGAAGGGCAGCTCCACCGACACATCTCTGGAAACGCACAGAATATAAACAAGATCCATTGATTACATAGGATCAATAATATGCATGTCAATCAATAACAATTTGATTGTTATTCTATGGAAACATCCATATGTACAGTACCAGTCAAAAGTTTGGACACCTACTCATTCAAGAGCTTTTCAATATTTTTACTGTTTTCTATATTGCGGAATAATAGTGAAGACATCGAAACTATTAAATTACCCATATGGAAACTTGTAGTAACCAAAACAAGTTAAATCAAAATATATTTGATATGAGATTCTTCAAAGTAGCCACCCTTTTACTTTGACAGCTTTGCACACTATTTGCATTCTCTCAACCAGCTTCACCTGGAATGCTTTTCCAACAGTCTTGAAGGAGAACCCACATATGCTGAGCAATTGTTGGCCGCTTTTCCTTTCTGCGGTCCGACTCATCCCAAACCAGCTCAATTGGGTTGAGTTCGGGTGATTGTGGAGACCAGGTCATCTGATGCAGCATTCCATCACTCTCCTTGGTCAAATAGACCTTCCACAGCCTGGAGGTGTGTTGGGTCATTGTCCTGTTGAAAAACAAATGATAGTCCCACTAAGCGCAAACCAGATGGGATGGCGTATTGCTGCAGAATGCTGTGGTAGCCTTGCTGGTTAAGTGTGCCTTGAATTCTAAATAAATCACTGACATTGTCACCAGCAAAGCACCCCCACACCTCCATGCTTCACGGTGGGAACCACACATGGAACCAAAAATCTCACATTTGGATTCATCAGCCCAAAGAACAGATTTCCACCAGTCTAATGTCCATTGCTCATGTTTTTTGGCCCAAGCACGTCTCGTCTTCTTATTGGTGTCCTTTAGTAGTGGTTTCTTTGCAGCAATTCGACCATGAAGGCCTGATTCACAGTCTCCTCTGAATTGATGTTGAGATGTCTGTTACTTGAACTCTGAAGCATTTATTTGGGCTGCATTTTCTGAGGCTGGTAACTAATGAACTTATCCTTTCTTTCCTGTGGCGGCCCTCATGAGAGCCAGTATCAACATAGCGCTTGATGGTTTTTGTTTTGCATTTGAAGAAACGTTCAAAGTTCTCAATTTTCCAAAATGACTGAACTTCATGTCTTAAAATAATGATGGACTGTTGTTTCTCTTTGCTTATTTGAGCTGTTCTTGTCATAAAATGGACTTGGTCTTTTACCAAATAGGGCCATCTTCTGTATACCACCCCTACCTAGTCACAACCCAACTGATTGGCTCAAATGCATTAAGAAGGAAAGAAATTCCACAAATTAACAAGGCACCCCTGTTAATTGAAATGCATTTCAGGTGACCTCATGTACCTTATGAAGCTCATTGAGAGAATGCGAAGAGTGTGCAAAGCTGTCATCAACGCAAAGTGTGGCTACTTTGAAGAATCTCAAATATATTTTGATTTAACACTTTTTTTGGTTACTACATGATTCCATGTGTGTTATTTCATAGTTTTGATGTCTTCACTATTATTCTACAATGTAGAAAATCATAAAAATAAAGAAAAAACCTGGAATGGGTAGGTGTCCAAACTTTTGACTGGTACTGTACATGATGATGATATACTATTGCACCATGAATAATCCAATATCTGACAGGAAACAACCCATAGGAAATAGTGATTCGTGACGTTTGATCAGTGAAGGGGGAAATAAAGCACATCAACCCTCCTTTGCTGTCAATTGTTTTTCTCACCCAATTGGAACTCTTCCGTGCTGGGTTGCACTTTATTTTACATAAGTTATTTTTTTAGAAATAACCAATGAATTGCCCTAAATCAAAGCCTAAACACCAAGATGTGCAGTGTTATTATACTCAAGATTTGACACACACAATAGCTGGTATGTAAAATCATCACACTCACACTTAAGAGGCACAGATGGCGATAGGGCATAAGATCACCACACACACACGGCGGTGGGGAGTAAGATCACCAAACACACACAGATGGCGGTGGGGAGTAAGATCACCACACACACACAGATGGCGGTGGGGCGTAAGATCACCAAACACACACAGATGGCGGTGGGGAGTAAGATCACCACACACACAGATGGTGGTGAGGCGTAAGATCACCACACACACAGATGGTGGTGAGGCGTAAGATCACCACACACACAGATGGCGGTGAGGCGTAAGATCACCACACACACAGATGGCTATAGGGCGTAAGATCACCACACACACAGGTGGCTATAGGGCGTAAGATCACCACACACACAGATGGCTATAGGGCGTAAGATCACCACACACACAGATGGCTATAGGGCGTAAGATCACCACACACACAGATGGCTATAGGGCGTAAGATCACCACACACACAGGTGGCTATAGGGCGTAAGATCACCACATACACGCAGGTGGCGGCTGGGATATCATATTACCTTTCTAACACGCCACTCAGCAGCCTGACACGACCCAACGCAGGAGCAGACGCACGGATGGAGAGAGAGATGCACAGACGGGCGGACAAACACAGGAGCGGAGAGACGAGCCACAGGAGGGGAGAGATGAAATGAGGCGAGAACTCAAAACCAAGGCAACCGCAACCGAGAGGGGAGACGACAAAGCAATGGCGACTAGGGAGGGTCTGGCAGACGTGATTACAGAGTTTATACACGCGTTGGAGTGGCAGAGTATCAGGAGTGTTCGTGTGTATGAGACAGGAGAGTGTAAATGTGTTTTTGAGTATGTGCTTGTCTGTGTTTGTAGAATACAGCATGTCTTTGGGCAGTAAAAGTTTGTGAGTGTGGGTGTGTGAGGACCTGCACATAATCCCCCCCATACACCATGCATATTAATATTGACCACTGACTCCTGTAGAACTCACCCTCCACGAGATATTACCAGTTTGACTTTGACCCTGTAGGACACCAGGATTCCAAGAACCTCCTTGTTAGTCACATCCTTAACACTGAAACACACACACACACACACGCGAAAGAAAGATGAAAAAGGTTCTCAGTAAGGAATGGGTTCTTGCATCTTCTAGGGTGCTGTGCTCAAAACATAAATCACAATGCATTTACGAGCTCAACCTCTATCCTAGCATGTGTATGTAAACTTGTAGGGTGGCCAAGTTAGAGTGTGTGTGTGGTGTGTGATATCTCGCAATAGTGAGGGCTAGTGAGTGTTCTTGTTATCTAACACGGTCCTGGATGCCAGACTACAGCGTTTGTGTGAGTGTGCGTCGGTCATCGTCAACACAGTGCTGGAGGGCAGGTGTGTGTGTACATGCGGGTCAACATACATGGTGCTGGAGGCCAGGTTGGTGTCCTCGTGTTTGAGCTTTCCGTCCAGGGCAAGGCCTCTCTTCTCTCGGTTCTTGTCTAGCGTGGGTGTGAGGGTGTACACCTTACAGAACGTAGAGCTAGACGACACCTGGTCACTGGGGAGAGGAACACACACACTTATCAGCACACCTGGGCCATAACTGGAATTTCAATAGATCTGGACAATAAGGTATGAGAAAACATAAGATCACAAGCTAGACATTATTAAGAGAGATGTCTTGGAAGCCTGGAAAAGGATAAATGGAATCATGTATAAAAGGAAAGGCAAAGGAGAAATAAAGTAACAAGAGATGTAGGCATAATAGTCAGGTAAAATACTCACTCTGCCTCCACCTGAGCCACTGGACACTTGTACTGAGCCGTACTGAACAGACAGATATCAGCATACTGTCGCACTAGAGAGCGAGGGATAGAAAGAGTTAACCACACACACACAAACTGAATGGAGAAGAGTGAATAGAGCCTAGAGTCATAAAAAAACATGATTGATGAAACTTTGATTAAAGACAGGTAGACAGGTACCTGAGATTTTGAGTCTTTTGACAGTCTTGGTGGAGTTGTTGGTGACATGAACATTCACGCTGATGGGTTCTCCATGGTAGTAGAGCTCTTTATCCAGAGAGGCCTCCAGGTGTAGTGAGCGGTCCGACATGAGGAAGCTCCGTGTGGTCTCCACCATGGGCTGAGGCCCAGGCTTCTCTGGGGCATACTGCACCTTACGGATCACCAGCCGCACAGAGTTCCTACACAACACACACACCCGTTATTCTTTACAGATCACCACCTTTGCTGACTAACTAAAAACACACAGAATAGACATGCATATCACACACTTTCAAGGACAGCAGACCCTAAACAGCTCCTGCAGAAGACACACACACACACAAAGTAAAATGGCTTTCGTACCGTTTATGAATCTTCTCCTCTATCGATTTGGCACAGAACGCTCTGATCTCAAAGTCAACCCCACATGCCTAAAGAGGGAAAGGTGGAGGAAAGGAAAAGAGGAGAGACAGGGACATCAATTATAGAATAGGCATTATTAGTGTGATGTGGGTCTGAATTGTTGACTCTACAGGCATGAAAATTCCTATGTTTAGATAGGAGTCATATATTATAATGTGTACTATTGCATAAAGTGATGCTGAAGCTTCTGTACCTTCCCTGTGTCCTCTGGTCCTGGCTGTAAGGTGACTGAGCACGGCAGGTTCTGGGGAATCTGAGACAGACACAGTTGCCATATTGTTGGAATTATTTTACAGGCTCAAAGTATATGTGTGTGTGTGTCAGGCAGACCTGGGTTCATATACACGTGTATTTGATCATTTAAATACTTTTTTCTGTGTATTTGAGTATTTTCAAATAATGTGGCTAGAAACAACTACTTCTATTCGAAGTATTTTCAAATACTCTGCTATAAACAGCCTACTATTTGAAAGTATTTTCAAATACCCATTTCGAATACTATTTTCAAATACCTAGATTAAATGCATGTGAGTGTATTTTAAAATACTTTCCAAGTGTATTTCCAAATACATTCCAATATTCAACACTATTTAAATACCCTAAATCATGGATGAGCAACTGGCTGCAGGCAGGTCGCAGACCAATTCAAAATAAAATACTTTAAAAATAAATAATAATAAAAACATTGATAGTTAGAATAATAGAATACACAATGTGCAATTTTCGAAATTTGGTTGTGCATCATCAGTCACTCATTTTGGGGGGATTTGTAAGTTAGTCTAGCGGCCAGCTATCTAAACATGTCGTAAGCATGATCAAATTACTGACCAGCGTGAGGCCCATTGATCATCAGTTATCATTTAAAAACTGCAAACATTTGCCTCCACCCTATGGCAAAGTGTATAGCCTCCACCCTATGGCAAAGTGTATGTGGCCCCCACCCCTATCAACATTGTCCATCCCTGCCCTAAATAGTATTTGAACCCAGGTCTGGTGCGTGTGGGTGTCTTCTTGACTCACAGTGAAGTAGAAGGGGTGTGCCTGCTGGCCCAGTTTCTTCAGGAGTCTCTCCTGCAGGCGGCTGTTGGCTTTGCGTTCCTCTGCGATGGGGGGGAAGGCCTGGAAGGTGGAGATGTACAGATCTTTCCGGAAAGACAGGCCCAGCACATCCAGGTCCTCACGGCCGTAGCGGAACGCACACGTCAGGGTCACAAACACTGGGGGGGAGGATTTGGAGAGGGTGATATCAAATGTCAAACAATTGAGGAGACAATACAGTGTAGAGAACGAGGAAGACGCCATACCTTTCCTGTCTTTCAGATAATCAGGGTCCACTAGGATCACACCATCTGTAAGAAAGGAAAATGTAAAGAGGTGAAGTTTTGCTGAGACAATATTTATTGTTTGAAACACTATTTACAAACAAGAATTTGGCCATTTTAGGAGTGATCATCTGATTCCTCGCTCCCCCATTGCCGACCCCTCGTGACCCCGACTAGGGGGGCGCGCCCCCAGTTTGGGAACCACTGCTCGAACCAGTAAATTCATTGACCAGTCCTACACCTACCGACTGGGTCCACCTGGTCAAGGTGATCCACAAAGTCTCTCTTTCCCAGGTATACTGTGACCTGCAGACAGGAGGGAAGTAGAGGTACTTAGACAAATATATCACAATGAATAACAAAGTCAAGCATCAAAGGATACAACTAAAAATGCAATACTCGTGTCCTTTACCTTGCAGTTGGGGCTTGACTTCTTAAAGACTCTGGGAAAGGATAAGGAAGATAGAAAGCGAGAAAGAGATTATCAAGCAGGAAGATCTAGTTCATAACAGGGGGTTTTCAACTCTTAACCTACGAGGTCCGGAGCCTGCTGGGTCTGTTCTACCTGATAACTAATTGCACCCAACTGGTGTCCCGGGTATAAATCAGTCCCTGATTAAAGGGGAACAATGAAACAAAGCAGTGGAACTGGCTTTGAGGTCCAGAGTTGAGTTTGAGGCCCCTATAAAGTACGGGGTGTGATTTTTACACCTCTGGGCCCAGTTTTTCTAAACTCTTTATCTGGATCAGAATGATCCGGACTCTAATCCTCTTTTTTGCTATCCAGGATCAGATCAATCTGGCTGTTGAGGTTTTTCATTCTGATCCATATACCACAACATCAAGATAACAGAATCCGGATTTGTTTTTCAATGCTTTGAACAGTCCTACACCTTTCCATCTACTGGAAAGGTTGTGATACTACTTCACGCTGTCATAAGGAAACAGAGATGAGTAAACTACATGAATAAAGGTATGTTGATTAAAATAGAGCCTGCATAAAAGTAAGTAAATGCGTTTGACACTTCAATATAACAACTGACCACAAACAACTGACCACAAACAACTGACCAGTCCTACACCTACCGACTGGGTCCACCTGGTCAAGGTGATCCACAAAGTGCTCTAACCAGTAAATTCTGGTTGTAACACAGTGTGTGTGTAAGAGGAAAGCGGATATTAACTGGCGAGCATTGAACAACTATTGTCTCTGTCATAAATGAAAATATCTAGATAGAATATCTTTGCATCGAACCTTCCAGTTACTGCCACTGTCTGATAAGGACAAGTCAACAAGTCACAACTCATTGACAATATGGGAATGAAGGGGGACCACTGACTAGTCTATTTCTGAGCAAGACTAGCGGACTAGGGGACGTGAATGTTCCACTCTTTCCGACCAGTGATGGAGAACATTTTACCCTATGCTTCTAGTGTGCTTAAGTTTGACTTGTATATTATTTAACCTTAGTGAGTGTGTAGTGGACACAGAGCATGGTGCATTCTCTATATAGACAGCAAGTTTGCCTCCCACAATGTGCTTGATGTTCTGGCTTATATATCTGTACGATAAAATGTCAGTTTGAAATAGTGGAACTTTACTGAACAAAAATATAAACAACATGCAAAAATGTCAGAGATTTTACAGAGTTACAGTTCATATGAGGAAATCAATGAATTGAAATAAATTCATTAGGCCCTAAATCAATGGATTTTACATGACTGGGAATATAGATATGCATATGTTGTTCACAGACACCTAAAAAAATGGCCTCAGTGGGCCTCAGGGGTATATCTGTGTATTCAAATTGCCAACGGTAAAATGCAATTGTGTTTGTTGTCGGTAGCTTATGCCTGCCCACACCATAACCCCACCATGGGGCACTCTGTTCATCATTTTGACATCAGTGATTAATTTGAGCCATATCTTGCCGGAACAGGATCCGGCACCTCTCTGTTTTGGACTGTTTCGTTACAGAACATATTTGGCCGGATCCGGTACTTCTCGTGGAATTAAAAATAATTGTCACTTTTTGCAATGTAAAAATTAAAATAAATGCAATCTAAGTTCAATCGAGTTGCCTCTTCGTTAATTCCTCAACCCCGCCTCCCCTCATGCGTTCCGGTACCTCAGAGCTCCCCAGGTCACCCCCATCGTGTGCTCACTTTTTGTTTCCGGCACTTCCCGATTTACAAATGAAGCACTGGTTGACATCAGCAAATTGCTCGCCCACACGACGCCATACACGCGGTCTGCACTGCCAAATTCTCTAAAATGACGTTGGAGGCGGCTTATAGTAGAGAAATGCACATTCAATTATCTGGCAACAGCTATGGTGGACATTCCTGTAGTTAGCATGCTAATTGCACACTCCCTCAAAACTTGAGACATCTGTGTGACAAAACTGCACATTTTAGAGTAGCCTTATATTGTCCCCAGCACAAGGTACACCTGTTTAATGTTCATGCTATTTAATCAGCTCCTTGATTTGCCACACCTGTCAAGTGGACAGATTATCTTGGCAAAGGAGAAATGCTCACTAACAGGGATGTTAACAAATTTGGGCACAGAATTTGAAAGAAATAAGTATTTTGTGCATTTGGAAAATTTCAGGGATCTTTTATTTCAGCTCATGAAACATGGGTCAAAGACTTTAAATGTTGCGTTTATAGGTTTATTCAGTGTACTTCACTGCCTTATCCGCTCATTGCCCACATCCCCCGGATACAAATAGTAGCTAGCAAGCTAGGGTCTGGGTTTCTGAGACTACATGGTGCATATCCCCTTAGCACAGGTCCAGGGTGAATGTGTCTTCTCTGCAAACACTCAGTTTGGATCTCCTTGGCCTAGAGCTCTGCCGTCTCTTCATTTACGAGCCAGTGGTATATTTCATAACTAACCACCAGATATCAGCCAAACCCGACCCCTCAAACACGCCACAGGCCCACTACCTTTGCCAGTGCTGCTGACGCTTCAGAGACCACAACACAAAAATCATCTACTAACCTGGACTTACTCAACCACAGGACCTTGACCCTAAACACAACCTGACCATTTATTTCAAACTATTGTGAATAAAGGGACTCTGCCCACAGCAGAATAACCAGGGAATTTCAACATCAAATCAATTAATGTCAGTAGTGAATCATGCTGCACAACCACCAACTCTATTCCACATTATTTAGTCACTTGCAGAAGACACTGATCCAAAATAACCTAGTGGGGAAGTACAGATGCTCAGAGTCAGACTGTACATACTGAGGCAGATGCAAGCAGCTGATTACCAAGAGCAAAATACTTTGAAGTGATCAAATGTGTCAGGCAGGCAAGTGTATGAATAGTTGCATGGTAAATTGCCCTGGCCTGATATGGACAGTGCACAGCAGCGGCTTTACAACATCATGCTATATACAGTAACCATCACGTGTATGGCACATGATATCAATAGCTGGACAGACGTGTGTGCTTGTTTGTTTACATTTCCATGCAGGATATTTATAAAATAACAATGTGGGCGATTATGCGTAAAACCTACGTCAAATACACGTCACTGATGAGGGCCAAATAATCATCAACATTCAACACTTGTGTCAAGCAAGAGAAACGACGGCTAATTATACGCTCGTTTACTCAAAACAGCATAGCTATCAATCATATGGTCAGCTCATTTATTCATTTTGAGCTAGCTTGTTGTTGGTGTGAGAGAACTTAACCCAAACACCACGCTGGCCATCAAGGCTGACCCCACCCTGCAGCTAGCTGTTAGAACATGTTTGTTAAAACTACAAAGATGATATCGCCATTAGTATGTACAAGGCATTCAAGAGGAAAGCGACGTCTCCCGCGCGAACAATTCTAGCTAGTTACCGCTGCTAACTAGCTAGAGAACACACCTGTTTCTGTTTTGTATACTGTAATAAAAGCACGGTCAACGAAATGTTACGAGTATAGGAGTTTTGTCTTAATAATCTAGCTACTCTCCAATGTTTCATTAAACAGCTAGGTCCTCTTCTTGGCTTAGTAAATACCAATATGATGTTGATGCATGTGGAGAAGGCTGAGTAGTCCAATGTCTCGCTAGTTAGCTCAAATGCTAGTGTAACTAGCTCGCTGTACCCTCGCCTCCACACAAGGCACCAGCAAATACGAGATTGCGGGGGAATTAATCCTTACCTGGTGCCGGCCTTATCCCCCATCTCCTCGACGGGCTTTCGGTAGATGGATGTACCTTTCTTATTTTTTTTAACTTAATTTTATGGTGTCTTTTCTTCCACCGTTGCAAGCTTATTTGCTCTCTAGCGCTAGCAATTTCGCTTCCGCAAAAGCAGGAACTCATCCGATCCGTGCAGCCATAAAGATGCGCTTTTGGGGAAGAGTACTGTAGCATTGCGCAATACCCACGCACTATCAGAAGGCGCTACGCCCAAATGGTAGTGCTTTTTGGGATGCAACGTTCAGAGCATTGCAAACAGAATTGCAATGTGTAGAACAGAGCTCCTTTTTTTTAATCTTTTTTTACAATATAGTGAAACATGTCTGTTCTACAATTTTATATATGAACATTCTGGAAATAAGTTAGATGTAGATGACAACTATTACATCCTACATTCTAAACTTGATGCCCTCAATCTCACACAAATTATCAATGAACCTACCAGGTACAACCCCAAAACCGTAAACACGGGCACCCTCATAGATATCATCCTAACCAACCTGCCCTCCAAATACACCTCTGCTGTCTTCAACCAGGATCTCAGCGATCATTGCCTCATTGCCTGCGTCCGTAATGGGTCTGCGGTCAAATGACCACCCCTCATCACTGTCAAATGCTCCCTAAAACACTTCAGCGAGCAGGCCTTTCTAATCGACCTGGCCAGGGTATCCTGGAAGGATATCAACCTCATTCCGTCAGTAGAGGATGCCTGGTTATTCTTTAAAAGTGCTTTCCTCACCATCTTAAATAAGCATTCCCTATTCAAAAAATGTAGAACCAGGAACAGATATAGCCCTTGGTTCACTCCAGACCTGACTGCCCTTGACCAGTACAAAAACATCCTGTGGCATACTGCATCAGCATCGAATATCCCCCGCAATATGCAACTTTCAGGGAAGTTAGGAACTAATATACACAGGCAGTTAAGAAAGCAAAGGCTAGTTTTTCAAACAGAAATTTGCATCCTGTAGCACACACTCCAAAAAGTTCTGGGACACTAAAGTCCATGGAGAATAAGAGCACCGCCTCCCAGCTGCCCACTGCACTGAGGCTAGAAAACACTGTCACCACCGATAAATCCACGATTACTGAGAATTTCAATAAGAATTTTTCTACGGCTGGCCATGCTTTCCACCTGCCTACCCGTATCCCGGTCAAGAGCCCTGCACCCCCCACAGCAACTTGCCCATGCCGCCCCCATTTTTCCTTCGCCCAAATCCAGATAGTTGATGTTCTGAAAGAGCTGCAAAATCTGGACCCCTACAAATCAGCCGGGATAGACAATCTGGACCCTCTCTTTCTAAAATTATCCGCCCAAATTGTTGCAACCCCTATTACTAGCCTATTCAACCTCTCTTTCGTATCGTCTGAGATCCCCAAAGATTGGAATGCTGCCGCGGTCATCCCCCTCTTCAAAGGGGAGACACTCTAGACCCAAACTGCTACAGACCTATATCTATCCTACCCTACCTTTCTAAGGTCTTCGAAAGCCAAGTTAACAAACAGATCACAGACCATTTCGAATCCCACTGTACCTTCTCTGCTATGCAATCTGGTTTCCGAGCTGGTCATGGGTGCACTTCAGCCACACTCACGGTCCTAAATGATATCATAACCGCCATCAATAAGAGACAATACTGTGCAGCTGTATTCATCGACCTGGCCAAGGCTTTCCAGTCTGTCAATCACCACATTCTTATCGGCAGACTCAACAACCTTGGTTTCTCAAGTGACTGTATCGCTTGGTTCACCAATTACTTCTCAGACAGAGTGTGTCAAATCGGAGGGCCTGTTGTCCGGACATCTGGCAGTCTCTATGGGGATGCCAGAGGGTTCAATCTTCGGGCCGACTTTTTTCTCTGTATACAACAGCGATGTTGCTCTTGCTGCTGGTGATTCCCTGATCCACCTCTACGCAGACAACACCATTCGGTATATGTAACGGATGTGAAACGGCTAGCTTAGTTAGCGGTGCGCGCTAAATAGCGTTTCAATTGGTGACGTCACTTGCTCTGAGACCTTGAAGTAGTAGTTCCCCTTGCTCTGCGAGGGCCGCGGCTTTTGTGGAGCGATGGGTAATGACGCTTCGAGGGTGACTGTTGTTGATGTGTGCAGAGGGTCCCTGGTTCACGCCCGGGTATGGGCGAGGGGACGGTTTAAAATTATACTGTTACATATACTTCTGGCCCTTCTTTGGACACTGTGTTAACTAACCTCCAGACGAGCTTCAATGCCATACAACTCTCCTTCCGTGGCCTCCAACTGCTCTTAAATGCAAGTAAAACTAAATGCATGCTCTTCAACCGATAGCTGCCCACACCTGCCTGCCTGTCACTACTCTGGACGGTTCTGACTTAGAATATGTGGACAACTACAAATGCCTAGGTGTCTGGTTAGACTGTAAACTCTCCTTCCAGACTCACAGTAAGCATCTCCAATCCAAAATTAAATCTTGAATTGGCTTCCTATTTCACAACAAAGCATCCTTCACTCATGCTGCCAAACATACCCCTGTAAAACTGACTATCCTACCAATCCTTGACTTCCGGGATGTCATTTACAAAATAGCCTCCAACACTCTACTCAGAAAATTGCATGCAGTCTATCACAGTGCCATCCGTTTTGTCACCATAGCCCCATATACTACCCACCACTGCCACCTGTATGCTCTCGTTGGCTGGCCCTCAATTCATATCCATTGCCAAACCCACTGGCTCCAGGTCATCTATAAGTCTTTGCTAGGTAAAGCCCACCAAGCTCACTGGTCACCATAGCAGCACCCACTTGTAGTATGCGCTCCAGCAGGTATATTTCACTGATCACCCCCAAAGCCAATTCCTCCTTTGGCCGCGTTTCCTTCCAGTTCTCTGCTGCCAATGACTGGAACGAACTGCAAAAATCACTGAAGCTGGAGACTCATATCTCACTCACTAACTTTAAGCACCATCTGTCAGAGCAGCTCACAGCTCACAGATCACTGCACCTGTACGTAGCCCATCCAACTACCCCATCCCCATACTGTTATTTATTTAATTGATTTTTTTTAAATTGCTCCTTTGCACCCCAGCATCTCTACTTGCACACTCATCTTCTGCACATCTATCACTCCAGTGTTTAATTGCTATATTGTAATTATTTTGCCACTATGGCCTATTTATTGCCTTACCTCCGTTATCCTACCTCATTTGCACACACTGTATATAGACGTTTTCTATTGTATTATTGACTGTATGTTTGTTTATTCCATGTGTAACTCTGTGTTGTTGTTTGTGTTCCACTGCTTTGCTTTATCCTGGCCAGGTCGCAGTTGTAAATAAGAACTTGTTCTCAACTGGCCTACCTGGTTAAATAAAGGTTAAATAAAATAAATGTAAAAAACAGGAAGGGTGCTGAAAGTTTCTATGCACATTCATAGATTTTCCTGAATAGTTTCCCATATGACATAATATAATGTAGGTGTAGCTTTTTTGGTGTAGTAGATGCATTTCTATTGGGTCACTCCAATACACAGAAATAACATGTCAAACAAAAGTCTCTTGACTTTATCAGGCAGTCAAGATCAGGGTTCACATCCATATTGAGAGTAGACCAGATTCTGAGTGATCAATGGTTTGTCTGTGTGCACTGCATGTCCGCATCAGATACGGATGGGACACGAGTCTGAAGGGGACGGGCAGAGGAATCTCATTTGCAGTCCTGGTCAGGTGTACTTCGATAGCTCAAAGCTCAGACTGACCGGTCCTACTTCCTGTAATGAGGCAGAGCTAAGGCCAGGGACCTCCAGCTGAATGTACAGGGAGAGAGGAAGTGGACAGCATGTTGGTCAATGCTATGCATAGTTGTCTATCTATTACATGTCTATAAGGGTCAAATAGTGTACCTTGAACTACAGGATTATTTTGTACTTGCTAAGTTTTCACTGAAATATGTTTATTCATATAATGCTGTCTGCAGATGCCTCATTCCTCTATGTGACCTGCAAATGGCTCATGGATTTTGAGAACCTGGTCTATATATAACAATCTGATCTACAATCTATCTGATCTGTAGCAAACAAGTGTGCAGAGATGTGATTCTTCCTCAATGATAAGACATTCCTGATTTCCTGACATCGGCATCACCGAAACTGACCTGTTTTACCCTCACATTACCAGACCTGCTATCTGCTATTATGCTGATAGTGTTTAGTCACCTTGAATAGGGCGGAGAGCTGGGCGCCCCCCAGGGAAGCCAGGGATCTCCCAGTGGACAGCCTTGTTTTTTGGCTTCAGTTCAGCACTCTGGTCTGGACTGCTCAACTCCTGAGAGAAACTGGAAAACAACAGGGGTGAGAAGAGATGGAGAGAGCGAGGAGGGGAAGGTTGTTATGTACTGAGAGGGTACACATGGTGAGAGACCGAGAGAAGGATGGAAGGAACATGAGATAGAGAAATTAGTTTCTCCGCACCTAAGCGAGCCCTTGGGGACCGGTATTGTAATGGAAACATTAATAGCAGCGCTGTAAGAGAGAATAGATTGCTTAATTGACAGATAGCGACCTAGGTTGCAGCCCAATCAGAAAATGCAAGAACAATCACACTGACAGACTACATTGAACTATTATAAAGTACTCATAAAGCATTATCAAGTGTTCAATGACTACCACATATGCTACATGCAAGCTCTACATTCTCAACATAATGTACATGCGTATCAGCATTCCCTATTATTAAAGAACTGACCTCTTTGGGGGCAGGTCACACCGCAGCTTCAAGTACAAGTTCATCATTAACCTACGAAAAGAGCAATTGTGTGTTGAGGGTGGTGGTTAGGATGTTTAAAAACTTGATTTCCTAACACTCAAGTTAGTAAAATGGGGAAGTTAAAATGACAGTTTTCATCATGAGTTAGAAGAAGTGAAATTTGTGTGTTCTATATATTTTGAGATGGTTCTAATAAAGGGTTCTCTACCCAAAAGGAATGAACAACTGTCACTCTCTATAGTAGGGAAAAGTGAGCAGGTCATCACACAAGTGGTATTGCATCACTGTTTGCTTGAGAGCGAAAAAGTGTGTGTGAAAAACATTGAGGGAGAATACATTTGTATATGTAACAGAGAGATACAAGTCTTGGTGTACAGTCGCGGCCAAAGGTTTTGAGAATGACACAAATATACATTTTCACAAAGTCTGCTGCCTCAGTTTGTATGATGACAATTTGCATATACTCCAGAATGTTATGAAGAGTGATCAGATGAAGTCCCCCTTTGCCATGCTAATGAACTGAATCCCCCAAAAACATTTCCACTGCATCTCAGCCCTGCCACAAAAAGACCAGCCGACATCATGTCAGTGGTTCTCTCGTTAACACAGGTGTGAGTGATGACGAGGACAAGGCTGGTGATCACTCTGTCATGCTGATTGAGTTCGAGTAACAGACTGGAAGCTTCAAAATGAGGGTGGTGCTTGGAATAATTGTTCTTCCTCTGTCAACCATGATTACCTGCAAGGAAACACGTGCCGTCATCATTGCTTTGCACAAAAAGGGCTTCACAGGCAAGGATATTGCTGCCAGTAAGATTGCACCTAAATCAACCATTTATCGGATCATCAAGAACTTCAAGGAGAGCAGTTCAATTGTTGTGAAGAAGGCTTCAGGGCGCCCAAGAAAGTCAAGCACCAGGACCGTCTACTAAAGTTGATTCAGCTGCGGGATCGGGGCACCATCGGTACAGAGCTTGCTCAGGAATGGCAGCAGGCAGGTGTGAGTGCATCTGCACGCACAGTGAGGCGAAGACTTTTGGAGGATGGCCTGGTGCCAAGAAGGGCAGCAAAGAAGCCACTTCTCTCCAGGAAAAACATCAGGGACAGACTGATATTCTGCAAAAGGTCCAGTGATTGGACTGCTGAGGACTGGGGTAAAAATCATTTTCTCTGATGAATCCCCTTTCCGATTGTTTGGGGCATCCGGAAAGAAGCTTGTCCGGAGAAGACAAGGTGAGCGCTACCATCAGTCCTGTGTCATACCAACAGTAAAGCATCCTGAGACCATTCATGTGTGGGGTTGCTTCTCAGCCAAGGGAGTGGGCTCACTCACAATTTTGCCTAAATAACACAGCCATGAATAAAGAATGGTACCAACACATCCTCAGAGAGCAACTTCTCCCAACCATCCAGGAACAGTTTGGTGACAAACAATGCCTTTTCCAGCATGATGGAGCACCTTGCCATAAGGCAAAAGTGATAACTAAGTGGCTCAGGGAATAAAACATTGATATTTTGGGTCCATGGCCAGGAAACTCCCCAGACCTTAATCCCATTGAGAACCTGTGGTCAATCATCAAGAGGCGGGGTGGACAAACAAAATCCCACAAATTCTGACAAACTCCAAGCATTGATTATGCAAGAATGGGCTCCCATCAGTCAGGATGTGGCCCAGAAGTTAATTGACAGCATGCCAGGGCGGATTGCAGAGGTCTTGAAAAAGAAGGGTCAACACTGCAAATATTGACTCTTTGCATCAACTTAATGTAATTGTCAATAAAAGCCTTTGACACTTATGAAATGCTTGTAATATACTTCAGTATTCCATGGTAACATCAGACAAAAATATCTAAAGAAGCAGCAAACTTTGTGGTAATTAATATTTGTGTCATTCTCAAAACTTTTGGCAACGACTGTAGTGTGTGTGTGTGTGTGTGTGTGTGTGTGTGTGTGTGTGTGTGTGTGTGTGTGAGTGTGAGTGTGAGTGTGAGTGTGAGTGTGAGTGTGAGTGAGTGAGTGAGTGAGTGAGTGAGTGAGTGAGTGAGAGAGTGAGTGAGTGAATTCCATGAGCACCTCTCCTTGGCTGGGACACACTTCCTGGATTCTGTAGGTAGGAGCTGTTTGAAGTTTGGAGTTTTGGCCTGTCTGGTGACATCCCCAAGCGGTAAATTACAAATAAGACCAATAAGAAAGAGTTCCAAATCTCTCTGCCAATAACAGCTAATTTTCCGTTTCACCCCTCCCCACTCTGACCACTGATAGACAGTCCTAGCAAAATTATCTACATAGGCGTCCAGAGGCCCATTATCAGCAACCATCCCTCCTGTGTTCCAATGGCACGTAGTGTCAGCTAATCCAAATGTATCATTTTTAAAGGCTAATTGATCATGATAAAACCCTTTCGCAATTAAACTTTTGTTCTGATTAAAGAAGCAATAAAACTAGCCTTCTTTAGACTAGTTGTGTATCTGGGGCATCAGCATTTGCGGGTTCGATAACAGGCTCAAAATGGCCAGAAACAAAGAGCTTTCTTCTGAAACTCGTCAGTCTAATCTTGTTCTGAGAAATGAAGGCTATACCATGAAACTGAAGATCTCGTGCAACGCTGTGTACTACTGCCTTCACAGAACAGCGCAAACTGCCTTTAACCAGAATTGAAAGAGGAGTGAGAGGACCTGGTGCACAACTGAGCAAGAGGACAAGTACATTAGAGTGTCTAGTTTGAGAAACAGACACCTCCCAAGTCCTCAACTCGCAGCTTCATTAAACAGTACCCCACAAAACACCAGTCTCAACTTCAACATTGAAGAGGCAACTCCGGGATGCTGGCCTTCTAGGCAGAGTTGCAAAGAAAAAGCCATATCTCAGACTGGCCAATAAAAAGAAAAGATTAAGATGGGCAAAAGAACACAGACAATGGACAGAGGAAGATGGGGAAAAAAGTGTTATGGAAAGACGAAGTTTGAGGTGTTCGGATCACAAAGAAGAATATTCGTGAGATGCAAAAAAAATGAAAAGATGCTAGAGGAGTGCTTGACGCCATCTGTCAAGCATGGTGGAGGCAATATGATGGTCTGGGGGTGCTTTGGTGGTGGTAAAATGGGAGATTTGTACAGGGTAAAGGGGATCTTGAAGAAGGAAGGCTATCACTCTATTTTGCAACCCCATGCCATACCCTGTGGGCGGAGGAAAATTGGAGCCAATTTCCTCCTACAACAAGACAATGACCCAAAGCACAGCTCCAAACAATGCAAGAACGATTTAGGGAAGAAGCAACAGCTGGTATTCTGTCTATAATGGAGTGGCCAGCACAGTCACCGGATCTCAACCCTTTTTAGTTGTGGGAGCATCTTGGCCGTATGGTACGTAAAGTGCCAATCAAGTCAATCCAACTTGTGGCAGGTGCTTCAGGAAGCATGGGGTGAAATCTCTTCAGATTACCTAACAAATTGACAACTAGAATGCCAAAGTTCTGTAAGGCTGTAGTGGAAGGAGCAATCACTGCAAGGCTGTAGTGGAAGGAGCAATCACTGCAAGGCTGTAGTGGAAGGAGCAATCACTGCAAGGCTGTAGTGGAAGGAGCAATCACTGCAAGGCTGTAGTGATTGCTGCAAATGGAGAATTATTTGATGAAAGCAAAGTTTGAAGGACACAATTATTACTTCAATTAAAAAACATTATTTATAACCTTGTCAACGTCTTGACTATATTTTATATTCATTTTGCAACTCATTTCATGTATGTTTTCATGGAACACAAGGGCATTTCTAAGTGACCCCAAACTTTTGAAAAGTAGTGTATATACTGTATACACTACCGTTCCGGACTACGACATTTCTCATCCTAATTTTGTTAGATATTACTGCACTGTTAGAGCTAGGAACACATGCATTTCGCTACACCCGCAATAACATCTGCTAAATGTGTGTCTGCGATCAATAAAAAGTGATTTGGCACCAATGACTACAGACACCCTTTCAATCACATTCACAAATATCTTGTTTTGGCCTCCCTGAAGACAGAAGGGAAAATACAGAGTTTTGAATACATACATACATACATACATACATACATACATACATACATACATACATACATACATACATACATACATACATACATACATACATACAGTTGCAGTTGGAAGTTTACATACACCTTAGCAAAATACATTTAAACTCAGTTTTTCACAATTCCTGACATTTAATCCTAGTAAAAATTCTCTGTCTTAGGTCAGTTTGGATCACCACTTTATTTTTTAAGAATGTGAAATGTCAGAATAATAGTAGAGATAATGATTTATTTCAGCTTTCATTTATTTCATCACATTCCCAGTGGGTCAGAAGTTTTCATACACTCAATTAGTATTTGGTAGCATTGCCTTTATATTGTTTAACTTGGGTCAAACATTTCAGGTAGCCTTCCACAAGCTTCCCACAATAAGATGGGTGAATTTTTGTCATGTCTTGTTATGTCTGTTCCTGTCCTTTCTCTTCACTCTGTCTCTCTCTGCTGGTCTTTTTAGGTTACCTTCTCTGTCTCTCATTCTTCAGCTGTTCTACATCTCCCCTAACTAGCTCATTCACTCCTTCCCACCTGTTCTCTCTTCCCCCTCTGATTAGGTCTCTATTTCTCTCTCTGTTCCTGCTACTTTCAGTGTCTGATTCTTGTTTGTGTTTTTGATGCCAGAAGCAAGCTGTCGTCCCGTTTGCTTCCACCTTGTCCTATCCTGTCGGAGTCCGCCTGGCAGGTGCATCCTGCATTATACTAACGTTCTTTTTGTTCCATTGACTACGTTGGAAGAGGATTTATGCCATTCCTGTTTTTCATTAAAGAACTCTGTTTTCTGTTAAAACCGCTTTTGGGTCTTCACTCAAGTACATAACAGAAGAATCAGACCAAGAATGGACCCAGCGGCTCCGGACCCTTTTCACTCCGCCGTCGAGATCCAGGGAGCGATGCTAGGCAGACACGAGGAGGAATTGTCTGCTGCTCGACATGCCGTTGAAACCCTGGCCGTCCAAGTCTCCGACCTCACAAGACAGGTTCACCAACTCCACCTCGATCCACCGCCCACTTCCAGGGTTTCCGAGTCTCCGGAGCCCAGGATCAACAACCCGCCGTGTTACTCTGGGGAGCCCACTGAGTGCCGCTCATTCCTCACTCAGTGTGATGTGGTGTTCTCTCTCCAGCCCAACACTTACTCCAGGAGCGCAGCCCGCATCGCCTACGTCATTTCTCTCTTTACCGGACGGGCGCGTGAGTGGGGCACGGCAATCTGGGAGGCGAGGGCTGAGTGTATTAACCAGTATCAGGACTTTAAGGAGGAGATGATACGGGTTTTTGACCGTTCTGTTTTTGGGGAGGAGGCTTCCAGGGCCCTGTCTTCCCTATGTCAGGGGAATCGATCCATAACGGATTATTCTATTGAGTTTCGCACTCTCGCTGCCTCTAGTGACTGGAACGAGCCGGCTTTGCTCGCTCGTTTTATGGAGGGTCTCCTCGTCGAGGTTAAGGATGAGATCCTCTCCCGGGAGGTTCCTTCCAGTCTGGACTCCTTAATAGCTCTCGCTATTCGCATAGAGCGACGGTTTGATCTTCGTCGCCGAGCTCGTGGAAAGGAGCTCGCGTTCTCCGTTGCTCCCCTCTCCACATCACTGCCACCTGCCGCATCACTGCCACCCTCCTCCGCCGGCTCGGATGCTGAGCCTATGCAGCTGGGGGTATCCGCATCTCGGCCAAGGAGAAGGAACGGAGAATCACCAATCGCCTCTGTCTCTACTGCGGCTCCGCTGGTCATTTTGTCACCTCATGTCCAGTAAAAGCCAGAGCTCATCAGTAAGAGGAGGGCTACTGGTGAGCGCAACTACTCAGGCCTCTCCTTCTGGATCACGCACTACCTTTCCGGTCCATCTCCGCTGGCCCGGTTCATCTGCTTCCTGCTGTGCCTTGATAGACTCTGGGGCGGAGGGCTGTTTTATGGACGAGACCTGGGCTCGGGAACATGACATTCCTCTCAGACAGTTAGGGGAGCCAACGGCCTTGTTCGCTTTAGATGGTAGTTCTCTCACCAAGATTCAGCGTGAGACGCTGCCTTTAACCCTCACTGTCTCTGGTAATCATAGCGAAACCATTTCTTTTTTAATTTTTCGTTCACCTTTTACACCTGTTGTTTTGGGTCATCCCTGGCTAGTGCGCCATAACCCTTCTATTAATTGGTCTAGTAATACTATCCTATCCTGGAATGTTTCTTGTCATGTGACCTGTTTAATGTCTGCTATCCCTCCTGTTTCCTCTGTCTCTTCTTCACAGGAGGAGCCTGGCGATTTGACAGGGGTGCCGGAGGAGTATCACGATCTGCGCATGGTGTTCAGTCGTTCCAAGGCCACTTCTCTCCCTCCACACCGGTCGTATGACTGTAGTATTGATCTCCTTCCGGGAACTACTCCCCCGGGGTAGATTATACTCTCTGTCGGCTCCCGAACGTAAGGCTCTCGAGGATTATTTGTCGGTTTCGCTCGACGCCGGTACCATAGTCTCCTCCTCCTCTCCCGCCGGAGCGGGGTTTTTTTTTGTTCAGAAGAAGGACGGGTCCCTGCGCCCATGCGTGGATTATCGAGGGCTGAATGACATAACAGTTAAGAATCGTTATCCGCTTCCTCTTATGTCTTCAGCCTTCGAGATCCTGCAGGGAGCCAGGTTTTTCACCAAATTGGACCTTCGTAACGCCTACCATCTCGTGCGCATCAGGGAGAGGGACGAGTGGAAGACGGCGTTTAACACTCCGTTAGGGCACTTTGAATACCGGGTTCTTCCTTTCGGCCTCGTTAACGCTCCAGCTGTCTTTCAGGCACTAGTTAACGACGTCCTGAGAGACATGCTGAACATTTTTGTTTTCGTTTACATGGACGATATCCTGATTTTTTTCACCGTCTCTCTCGATTCATGTTCAGCACGTGCGACGCGTCCTCCAGCGCCTTTTGGAGAACTGTCTTTATGTGAAGGCTGAGAAGTGCACTTTTCATGCCGCCTCTGTCCCTTTCTCGGTTCCGTTATTTCCGCTGAGGGCATTAAGATGGATCCCGCTAAGGTCCAGGCTGTCATTGATTGGCCCGTTCCTAAGTCACGCGTCGAGCTGCAGCGCTTTCTGGGCTTCGCTAATTTCTATCGTCGTTTCATCCGTAATTTCGGTCAGGTGGCAGCTCCCCTCACAGCCCTTACTTCTGTTAAGACGTGCTTTAAGTGGTCCGTTTCCGCCCAGGGAGCTTTTGATCTTCTTAAGAATCGTTTTACATCCGCACCTATTCTTGTTACACCTGACATCTCTAGTCAGTTTGTTGTTGAGGTTGACGCGTCAGAGGTGGGCGTGGGAGCCATTCTTTCTCAGCGCTCTCTCTCTGACGGCAAGGTCCATCCTTGCGCGTTTTTCTCTCATCGCTTATCGCCGTCAGAACGTAACTATGATGTTGGTAATCGCGAACTGCTCGCCATCCGCTTAGCCCTAGGCGAATGGCGACAGTGGTTGGAGGGGGCGACCGTTCCTTTTGTCGTTTGGACTGACCATAGGAACCTTGAGTACATCCGTTCAGCCAAACGACTTAATGCGCGTCAGGCTCGTTGGGCTCTGTTTTTCGCTCGTTTCGAGTTTGTTATTTCTTATCGTCCGGGCTCAAAAACACCAAGCCTGATGCTTTATCTCGTCTCTTCAGTTCTTCTGAGGTCTCCACCGACCCCGAGGGGATTCTCCCTGAGGGGCGTGTTGTCGGGTTGACTGTCTGGGGAATTGAGAGGCAGGTAAAGCAAGCACTCGCTCACACTCCGTCGCCGCGAGCTTGTCCTAGGAACCTTCTGTTCGTTCCCGTTCCTACTCGTCCGGCCGTTCTTCAGTGGGCCCACTCTGCCAAGTTAGCCGGCCACCCCGGCGTTCGGGGTACGCTCGCTTCCATTCGCCAGCGTTTCTGGTGGCCCACTCGGGAACGTGACGCGCGTCGATTTGTCGCCGCTTGTTCGGTCTGCGCGCAGACTAAATCTGGGAACTCTCCTCCTGCCGGCCGTCTCAGACCGCTTCCCATTCCCTCTCGACCGTGGTCTCACATCGCTTTAGATTTTATCACCGGACTGCCTTCATCAGCGGGGAAGACAGTTATTCTTACGGTTGTCGATAGATTCTCTAAGGCGGCTCATTTCATTCCTCTCGCTAAGCTCCCTTCTGCTAAGGAGACGGCTCAGATCATTATCGAGAATGTTTTCCGAATTCATGGCCTTCCGTCTGACGTCGTTTCCGACAGAGGCCCGCAGTTCACGTCTCAATTTTGGAGGGAGTTTTGCCGTTTGATTGGGGCTTCCGTCAGTCTCTCGTCCGGCTTTCATCCCCAGTCTAACGGTCAAGCCGAACGGGCCAATCAGACTGTCGGTCGCATTTTACGCAGTCTTTCTTTTCGTAACCCTGCGTCTTGGTCAGAACAGCTCCCTGGGCAGAGTACGCCCACAACTCGCTTCCCTCGTCTGCTACCGGTCTATCTCCTTTTCAGAGTAGCCTCGGGTACCAGCCTCCGCTGTTCTCATCTCAGCTCGCCGAGTCCAGCGTCCCCTCCGCTCAGGCTTTTGTCCAGCGTTGCGAGCGCACCTGGAAGGGGGTCAGGTCGGCACTTTGCCGTAATAGGGCGCAGACTGTGAGGGCCGCTAATAAGCGTAGGACCAAGAGTCCTAGATATTGTTGCGGTCAGAGAGTATGGCTCTCCACTCAGAACCTTCCCCTTAAGACAGCTTCTCGCAAGTTGGCCCCGCGGTTCATTGGTCCGTTCCGTATTTCTCAGGTCATTAATCCTGTCGCAGTGCGACTTCTTCTCCCGCGCTATCTTCGTCGCGTTCACCCGGTCTTCCATGTCTCCTGTGTTAAGCCCGTTCTTCGTGCCCCCGCTCGTCCCTCCCCCCCCATCCTTGTCGAGGGCGCACCCATCTACAGGGTTCGTAAGATTTTGGACATGCGCCCTCGGGGTCGTGGTCATCAGTACCTAGTGGATTGGGAGGGGTACGGTCCTGAGGAGAGGAGTTGGGTTCCCTCTCGGGACGTGCTGGACCGTTCGCTGATCGATGATTTCCTCCGTTGCCGCCAGGTTTCCTCCTCGAGTGCGCCAGGAGGCGCTCGGTGAGTGGGGGGGGGTACTGTCATGTCTTGTTATGTCTGTTCCTGTCCTTTCTCTTCACTCTGTCTCTCTCTGCTGGTCTTTTTAGGTTACCTTCTCTGTCTCTCATTCTTCAGCTGTTCTACATCTCCCCTAACTAGCTCATTCACTCCTTCCCACCTGTTCTCTCTTCCCCCTCTGATTAGGTCTCTATTTCTCTCTCTGTTCCTGCTACTTTCAGTGTCTGATTCTTGTTTGTGTTTTTGATGCCAGAAGCAAGCTGTCGTCCCGTTTGCTTCCACCTTGTCCTATCCTGTCGGAGTCCGCCTGGCAGGTGCATCCTGCATTATACTAACGTTCTTTTTGTTCCATTGACTACGTTGGAAGAGGATTTATGCCATTCCTGTTTTTCATTAAAGAACTCTGTTTTCTGTTAAAACCGCTTTTGGGTCTTCACTCAAGTACATAACAATTTTGGCCCATTCCTCCCGACAGAGCTGGTGTAACTGAGTCAGGTTTGTAGGCCTCCTTGCTCGCACATGCTTTTTCAGATCTGCCCACAAATGTTCTTTATGATTGATGTCAGTGCTTTGTGATGGCCACTCCAATACCTTGACCTTATTGTCCTTAGGCCATTTTGCCACAACTGTGGAAGTATGCTTGGGGTCATTGTCCCTGTGGAAGACCCATTTGCGACCAAGCTTTAACTTCCTGACTGATGTCTTGAGATGTTGCTTCAATATATCCACACAATTTTCCTGCCTCATGATGCATTCTATTTTGTGAAGTGCACCAGTCCCTCCTGCAGCTAAGCACCCCCACAACATGATGCTGTCACCCCTGTGCTTCACGGTTGATATGGTGTTCTTCGGCTTGCAAGCCTCCCCCGGCTGGTGCGTTTGCACACACACAACTGGCTGTTTGACCTGTCTGAAAACAGCTTGTACTGTAGCTTTGTCTATAAAAAATGATCTTATCTGTATGCAACTGAACAAGTCACAGGAATCACGTGATGTTTCGTCATCATCCTTGTTGACATGGGCAGATTACTTGAAAATTGTACTCGCCCAATCCGTAAGCCTTCTAATACATTCATAATAAATTACAAATGTAACATAGATGTCACAAGGGGGCAGTGGAGTGGTTTCTCTTAGTTAGACAATCTTGTCCAAAAGGAAAACCTTTCACAGACAAATGCCTGGATAAATAGATTCAGTTTTTCCCAAATATAGCAACACTTTGTTGTCAACCAACCAATCTCTAACAGAATGCAATTCCTTACTCTAGGTCTCCTCTATATAAGCAGTACCCTTCCCTGATAGGGCTGAGTCATCAGCATAAAGCATGAGTCTGCACTTTATTGCAGATGGCATATCATTGACATACAGTATATAAGGAATAAGAGTGGCCCTAAGATTGATCCATGCGGTACGCCACAGGATATTTATTATAACATCAATAACATTACATCCTTGTGTTCTGTTAGTCAGGTAAGACCTAAACCAAACCATTGCTATATCATTTAGACCTATGCATTTCAGTTTCATCAGAAGAATGTCATTGTCCAGTGTCAAACGCTTTTTGCAGGTCTAACATACCTGTATAGTTCCCCTTCTCACTTTCCTGCTTGATGTGCTCAAAAAGGTGTATAATGTAAGTATCAGTCTCCGTAGTTTATGCTTGAGAAGGTATACTTCAAGTTGATAAAACACTAATCTCAGTCTCAACAACTTTAGATAAGGTGCTGAGGAGTGACACAGGCCTGTAGGAGGAGGATACAGTCTTTGTAGATGAGGTCATCGCCTTCGGAGGAAAATATGAACACCTGGGATTTCATCTTCCTGGAGAACAATAATAAGAAAACAATGCATATTAACTGTAATGGGTAACATCAACCTAGATCCAATTTAGCTGCTTTTTGCAATGATAGTATTTACACACTAGCATTGCTGGGAATAAGCTTGAAAAAAAACGGAATAGTCCGCCGGAAGTTACATCAAACACAAATTGAGATTTAAAAAAAATAGATCTACTAGATTGTGTAATTAAACAGCATTTCCAAACGTTAGTCTGTTGTAGACCCATGCAGTACCTCAGCAAGGTCAGTTCCTATTTGCTTACCTCATGTCAATATACAATTCCCCAACAAGTTATTTTTTTCAGGTATTATGCACGCGTGGGACTTTTATTTTGACATGAGGTAAATGGAGAGGAATTGGGTCTACAACAGACACCCGTTTGGAAAGTCTTTAATTTATTTTCTATTACAATTTTTTCTTTCTTCAATTTACTCCCTTCCCTGCTTAAGGACCAACCTTAACGAGTAAATTGAAATTGAATTGTATTTAACTTCTGGCTTTCGTAGGACATTATTTTTTTTGTAAGCTATTTCCTATCAACGCTAGTGTAAATACTAGCGTTGCTAAATGCAGCAAGGTCCAATAGTATAAAGAGCTTGACATCAACTAAACTACTGTGTGCTCAGACTGTCAATGATCAGCATTTCCAATGGTTGTGATTCACAATTATTGAGATTAATGTACCAGCAGCCAAAGAACAACCTACTCACTTGACTTGGCTAGAATGTGACTCCTAGTCTTTGACGTTACCACATTACAGTAGCTAACTGTAAATTCAAATGTCATGATTTAGTATGGAGTGGAACTTTGCTTTCCTACAGGATGCTTGCTTATTTAATAATACAAAACAAAATCCCTTTATATATATATATATATTTTTTTTTAAATTAAACAGTAACATGCAAAACACAAAAACAGAACATAATACAAATCCACATTATATCAATTCAAATACAGACATGTAGTGAATCATTTTTTGGGACATTTTTTTTGTATACGTTTTAATGAATCAAAATAGTTTTCCAAATCAGATAAAAAATAAAGGGACCTTTTCTTCATAAATGTTGATTTGTGTATCCTGATGAAATAAAGAGATTTGACGTACTCAAGTTCAATTGTGGAATCAGTGTAGTAAAATAATGTCAAACTTAGGTTTTCTTTTGCCAAGATATAGTTTTACATCAGTCCAGAAAACTTCAATATGTAAACAATGACAGAATAAGTGTTCAATAGATTCAGTTTCTCGTTCAGAAAAACTGCATTCACTGGTAACTTCAGCTTTATATTTAGAAATCAAGCTATTACACAGATAGAATCTATGGGTAATCTTAAAGGAGATCTTCTTTCCTTTATTGGTCAGCATAAATGTGTGTGGAGTGAGCCAAGCACAGCATCAGTTTACATCAAACAATAAAGCCCAAACAAAATTTCGCAGTGGGAATAGACTTCCTGAAGAAAATATTCCTTAAACGATTGTTGAATTTCTTATCTAGTAAACCCATGCCATTCACCTGGATATTGCTTACAATAGGAGATATTCCAAAATATGTATTATTCTGAAGTAAAGATTTTATCCCACTAGGTATAGCTTTTCTAACAGTGTCATATTTTGTGCTTGAAAATTCAAAGTTGTATCTTTCCATAAATTCTCTCAGCGTAAAAAGATTCCCACTAATACTAACTGATTGGCTGACAAGAACCAGTTACGGTAAAATAACATCTTGTTTCTATGTAATATCGTCCCATTATTCTATATCAAACATTTGAGGTAAAAAGTTGTTTATTAAACAGCAATGATCAGCATATTAAAGCCTGCTTGTCAAAATCCAACAATTTCACAAGAAGTTAACCCACAATATATGGACATTGTAGTAAAAAATAAGCCCTACGAGCTTCTGGAGAACAAAATGATGTATAATATTCCATTCAAGCAAGACTTGAATGGAATAATTAAGGCTATAATTTTGTATTCGTTATTTAGGAGTGGGATTGGACGCCAATTATAAATATTTAAGAGATCCTTGTGTGGTTTAGGTATAAGAGTAATAACCCCTTGCTTCAGAGAGGCAGGTAGTTCGCCCTTCTTTTTAGCCTCCTTAAAGGTTTCAAGTAAAAAATGTGCTATTTCTTCAGAGGTTTTGTCAAATTCAGAGGTTAATCCATCACATCCTGGAGATTTGTTATTTTTTAATTGAGCAGCTGTCACGGCCATCGAAAGAACTAGACCAAGGTGCAGCGTGGTGAGCGTACATTTCTTTTTATAAATGTCGCCAAGAAAACGACCATGAAGCTCAACAGGGCTAAATGCCACAAACAAAGTTAACTACCCACAACCACAGGTGGGCAAAAGGGCTGCCTAAGTATGGTTCCCAATCAGAGACAACGATAGACAGCTGTCCCTGATTGAGAACCATACCCGGCCAAAACAAACAAATACAAAACATAGAAAATAGAACATAGAATGCCCACCCCACATCACACCCTGACCTAACCAAATAGAGAATTTAATTCTTCACTAACCAGTTAACATTCTCTATAGAATCAAGGCGATCCTTAGAGTCACTAAAATTGTTATCTAAGGAGTAAAGATTCTCATAAAACTTAGTGTTAAAGTCTGATTACAACTCTCCATTCTCAGTGGTAAAAAAGTATCTACTGTTCTTTTCGCCTTTTTCAAACCATTGTTTTCTGGATCTTACGAAGGATCCTCTAGCCTTTTCCTCATAAAATGTATCTAGTTGATTCTGTGAATCCTTCAATTTAGCTTTCTCATTAAGATCAAGATTCCCAATCTCTGTGATATCCGCAACTGTCTTAGAGAGTTCAGCTACCTCACATTTCCTTCTTAAAGCAAGCCGTTTTCCACAAGTAATACAGGCTGAGCGGATTTGAATTTTCAGCAGTTCCCAATATTCCCCATATTCTGCATGAGATGTAGATAGATTCCAGTAAACAGAAATTAGATTCTTAATCACATTTTCTAAATCATCATGCAATAAAAATGAGTTGTTTAATTTCCAATAACCACCAGAGTATTTTTTATCATCATTACTGCACATTCTGAAAGTCAGCCATATGACTTTATGATCTGTTAGGACTGCAGGCAGTATTTTTTACCTCTACAGAGTTGGGCTCAAGACTAGAGGTTATCACCTACAAGTCAATTCTTGATTGTAGTGAACAATCTCTATTACTCCATGTGTATTGTTTCTCTCCAGGGTTTTTAACTCTCCATATGTCAATTAAGTTCAGTCTTTGGCAATCAATATGTAAATAGGTAGAAGTCATTTGTATACACACACACACACACACACACACACACACACACACACACACACACACACACACACACACACACACACACACACACACACACACACACACACACACACACACACACACACATCAATTCTTCTTTGATGATTGTTGAAGGCCAGCTAAATTAACCTCAAGTTTCACAGCGCCACCTAGTGAGATTATTTAGTTCATTGCACTTGGAAATTTACCATATTTTTGCAACAAAGAATAGCTTTATATTTTATAAGAGCAATGTATTCACAGTAAATGTGTAGTTTTCATTTCAAGAAGCCACTGCTCCAAAACCGCCATGAAAAAGCCAGACTACGGTTTTCAACTGCACATGGAGACAAAGATCGTACTTTTTTGGAGAAATGTCCTCTGGTCTTATGAAACAAAAATAGAACTGTTTGGCCATAACGACCATTGTTATATTAGGAGGAAAAAGTGGGAGGCTTGCAAGCCAAAAAACACCAGCCCAACCACGAAGCACGGGGGTGGCAGCAACATGTTGTGTGTGTGCTTTGCTGCAGGAGGGACTGGTGCACTTCACAAAATAGAATGCATCATGAGGCAGGAAAATTATGTGGATATATTGAAGCAACATCTCAAGACATCAGTCAGGAAGTTAAAGCTTGGTCGCAAATGGGTCTTCCACATGGAAAATGACCTCAAGCATATGTCCAAAGTTGTGACAAAATGGCTTAAGGACATCAAAGTCAAGGTATTGGAGTGGCCATCACAAAGCCCCGACCTCAATCCTATAGAAAATGTGTGAGCAGATTTGAAAAAGCATGTGTGAGGAAGGAGGCCTACAAACCTGACTTAGTTATATCAGCTCTGTCAGGAGGAATGGGCCAAAATTCACCCAGCTTATTGTGGGACGCTTGTGGAAGCTACCTGAAATGTTTGACCCAAGTTAAATAATTTAAAGGAAATGCTACCACATACTAATTGAGTGCATGTAAACTTCTGACCCACTGGGAATGTGATTAAATAAATAAAAGCTTAAATAAATAATTCTCTCTCTACTATTATTCTGACGTTACACATTCTTAAAATAAAGTGGTGATCCTAACTGACCTAAGACAGATCATTTTTACTCTGACTAAATGTCAGGAATTGTGAAAAACTGAGTTTAAATGTATTTTGCTAAGGTGTATGTAAACTTCCAACTTCAACTGTAGGTTGGGAAGAAGTTAGGCAAAAAAATAAATAAAGTGGAACATATTAAGAGTAAATATGGAATGCTACAGAAGGAAATTGAACTTGATGAGAATGAGGGTAAATTAACTGCAGTGGCAGGTGCAGTGAAGCTAGGTTTGATCCTCATCCCAATAGTGATAAAGGTGATTTTTGGCCCAGTGGGAGTGAGATATTTGAAAAGAATGGACCCTTGCCTCCTGGCTTATCCATATGTGTTGTCAGGTTGGGTGGAGAAGAGATTGGGGAAGTTTTGGGTCGGTAAAAGTAACTCCAAGTGGAGTTGTGTTGATTTTTTGTGTTTCTGTCATCCAGAGGGAGCGTGTGCTTCAACCACGTGACTGGGGACAAGAACTGTGACTTGCTTTCCTCTCTGGAGCAGGGCGCTGTTGAATGGAGTGATAACTGGAGTGGCGTTAAGTGTTGAGGATGGTCAACTGAAGTTGAAAATTCCCGGTGTCTGTGACCTCCGTCGTTTGGTGCAACACAGACCTGCTGAAGAGCTTGGTGAATCAGATAAGACACTGTCTGTACTACTGAGTTTTGATGCAGAGTCGTTACCAGATGAAGTCAAGTTAGAATGTGTCAGTTTTCCCATGAGAGCTTTTGTCCCGAACCCATTATGGTGTTTTAGGTGTCAAGCATATGGTCATGTGGCAGCAATGTGTGGGAGGGAGATTCCTAGATGTGAGAAGTGTGCAGGAGGACATGATACAAAGGAATGTGTAGTATCTGTGAAAAAACTTGTGTGTGTAAACTGTAGGGGTACCCATGGTGCTGGAGATCAGAGGTGTCCGGTGAGAGAAAGGCAGGCGGTGTTATATGCTGAAGAGAGCCCCAGGACAGCAACACAATTAGACCCAACCAAATCATGAGAAAACAAAAAGATAATTACTTGACACATTGGAAAGAATTAACAAGAAGAACAGAGCAAACTCGAATGCTATTCGACCAAAACAGAAAGTACACAGTGGCAGAATACCTGACCACTGTGACTGACCCAAACTTAAGGAAAGTGACTACGTACAGACTCAGTGAGCATAGCCTTGCTATTGAGAAAAGCCGCCGTAGGCAGATCTGGCTCTCAAAAGAGTCAGGCTATGTGCACAATGCCCACAAAATGAGGTGGAAACTGAGATGAATTTCCTAACCTAATGCCAAATGTACGACCATATTAGAGACACATATTTCCCTCAGATTACACAGAGCCACAAAGAATTCGAAAACAATCCCGATTTTGATAAACATCCATATCTACTGGGTGAAATACCACAGTGTGCCATAACAGCAGCAAGATTTGTGACCTGTTGCCACAAGAAAAGGGCAAGTTGTGTAGATCAAACACCATTGTAAATACAACCCATATTTATGTTGATTTATTTTCCATTTTAATCATTTGCACACCTTTACAACACGGCATATATACAGTGCCTTGCGAAAGTATTCGGCCCCCTTGAACTTTGCGACCTTTTGCCACATTTCAGGCTTCAAACATAAAGATATAAAACTGTATTTTTTTGTGAAGAATCAACAACAAGTGGGACACAATCATGAAGTGGAACGACATTTATTGGATATTTCAAACTTTGTTAACAAATCAAAAACTGAAAAATTGGCCGTGCAAAATTATTCAGCCCCTTTACTTTCAGTGCAGCAAACTCTCTCCAGAAGTTCAGTGAGGATCTCTGAATGATCCCATGTTGACCTAAATGACTAATGATGATAAATACAATCCACCTGTGTGTAATCAAGTCTCCGTATAAATGCACCTGCACTGTGATAGTCTCAGAGGTCCGTTAAAAGCGCAGAGAGCATCATGAAGAACAAGGAACACACCAGGCAGGTCCGAGATACTGTTGTGAAGAAGTTCAAAGCCGGATTTGGATACAAAAAGATTTCCCAAGCTTTAAACATCCCAAGGAGCACTGAGCAAGCAATAATATTGAAATGGAAGGAGTATCAGACCACTGCAAATCTACCAAGACCTGGCCGTTCCTCTAAACTTTCAGCTCATACAAGGAGAAGACTGATCAGAGATGCAGCCAAGAGGCCCATGATCACTCTGGATGAACTGCAGAGATCTACAGCTGAGGTGGGAGACTCTGTCCATAGGACAACAATCAGTCGTATATTGCACAAATCTGGCATTTATGGAAGAGTGGCAAGAAGAAAGCCATTTCTTAAAGATATCCATAAAAAGTGTTGTTTAAAGTTTGCCACAAGCCACCTGGGAGACACACCAAACATGTGGAAGAAGGTGCTCTGGTCAGATGAAACCAAAATTGAACTTTTTGGCAACAATGCAAAATGTTATGTTTGGCGTAAAAGCAACACAGCTCATCACCCTGACCACACCATACCCACTGTCAAACATGATGGTGGCAGCATCATGGTTTGGGCATGCTTTTCTTCAGCAGGGACAGGGAAGATGGTTAAAATTGATGGGAAGATGGATGGAGCCAAATACAGGACCATTCTGGAAGAAAACCTGATGGAGTCTGCAAAAGACCTGAGACTGGGACGGAGATTTGTCTTCCAACAAGACAATGATCCAAAACATAAAGCAAAATCTACAATGGAATGGTTCAAAAATAAACATATCCAGGTGTTAGAATGGCCAAGTCAAAGTCCAGACCTGAATCCAATCGAGAATCTGTGGAAAAACTGAAAACTGCTCTCCATCCAACCTCACTGAGCTTGAGCTGTTTTGCAAGGAGGAATGGGAAAAAAATTCAGTCTCTCGATGTGCAAAACTGATAGAAACATACCCCAAGCGACTTACAGCTGTAATCGCAGCAAAAGGTGTCGCTACAAAGTATTAACTTAAGGGGGCTGAATAATTTTGCACGCCCAATTTTTCAGTTTTTGATTTGTTAAAAAAGTTTGAAATTTCCAATAAATGTCGTTCCACTTCATGATTGTGTCCCACTTGTTGTTGATTCTTCACAAAAAAATACAGTTTTATATCTTTATGTTTGAAGCCTGAAATGTGGCAAAAGGTCGCAAAGTTCAAGGGGGCCAAATACTTTCGCAAGGCACTGTACATAGTTTGGCATTTGTAATGTCTGTATCCTTTTGGAGTGTAATGTTTACTGTTCATTTTTGTTCATTTCAATATTGTATATTATCTACTTCACTTTGGCAATGTTAACATATGTTTCCCATGCCAATAAAGCCCCTTGAATTGAGTAGTAGAGGAAGATGTGTTCAAAGAGGATCCCTGTGAGTAGGCCAAGGCCAATAGAAAGTGATAGGAATTACGTGTGGTTCAATAGGTATATATATTTTTTACATTCATGGCCATGGTTGTCAACTGTACCTCAGGAAGGGAATGTTTATCACAGAGGATAGATATTGTGGTGGCAGCTGCAGAGAAGTACTTGGGTGTATGAGATTTTACTGCAGAAGAGTTACAATGTGTTTTGAACATCCTCCCAGGCTGATGGACTGGTGTAGCATCAGAGCCAAATTAGTGGAATAATGGTGAGGTTTTAATGGCTGTAGGGTAAATTGGTAGGGATTTTTTTTCTCCGCAAAGTGTAATAAAATCATACTGCAGAATAGTAGGTTGATACAATAGGTGGCGTCTTGCACCTACAACATCTGTTTCCGGACCGGCATAATACAGAAGATTATTATTATTATTATCATTATCCCATCTTCAACCTAGATTTTAGTGCGGAAGTGGATGCGCGGGAAAGGAACAAACGTGAAAATGGCTACTCCGAAAACTGTTCCTAAAGATGCACAGGTAGGAGTAAACCACCTAGTTACAATTTGTGAAATGTCATAGTCTCAATCATTCACAGTAATGATGAGTGTTTCGTTAAATATCTACTGTGGCGTTGTCTTAAGTAGATTTTTGCAGGATTTTCAGCACATTATCTCGCTAGCTAACGTTAGCTAGGTGGCTAACATTAGGTAAGTTACGGTAGCTTGCGAGCTAGGTAGCTTGACAGTTATTTATCTTTTAGGTAGGTAACGTTAGAACTAGAACATAAGGCTTTCTTTTCCAAAGTACATTTATGTAGGGTGCTGTTCAGAAATATAACCCCATGTCATGCTATTTGGATGTATTTACATAATACATCTACTTGCCTATTGTATTGGGAACAGTAACTTAACTAGCTATAGTAGCTAGTTAACGTTAGCCTGTTAGTTATCAGTACAAACTAACGTCAGCAGCTAGCATAGTTTTTATTGTTGTATCTAGCTATTAGCTAGTTTATTTATCTTTATTTCAACAAGGAAGTCATATTGAAACTAAAGTTTCTTTCACAATTGAGCCCTGCACAATACACAAACAAGCACATAAAACAGGTAGGTATAGATAAATATACACAATGTAACGCATTAATAACAAAAAGTCAATTAAAACCAACACATACTTTATTATAAAAATCCTGTCAACTGTCTGAATTGCCCTTGGGACTTCAAAGCTAAAGTCTGCATTGACGAGTTGATGACACAGTATACTGCTTTTCTAGCTTCTTATCCTCTAATTCTTCCTTTGCAAAGGTTATGATTCAAATCCTCAAAGACATGGGGATAACAGAGTATGAGCCCAGAGTGATTAATCAAATGCTGGAATTTACCTACAGTAAGTATACATTCAACTCTCCCTTGTTTGTTATGCTCTGTGTGCAATATTGCATATATGCAGCTACAAGACAAACGTTAATGTACCAAAACAATAGTGCTGAGGGATTAGTGCTTTTTGTGGTCGTTTCGGTGGATTTCAGAGTCTATTTTTTTACACACTAAATGTATTATGTGGGTTGAATGCTGTAATGACACAGAATAAAACAATTAATAAAAACAATGACTATGATGGTTGTGATTGATTGCCCATTACTGCTTATCAGTTATTAACCATCATTTATTCACATGAGTTTACTTTAAATAAACAACTGAAATATTTTTTAAATGTGTTTTAGGCCTATTTGATGACTTTATTATTTCATATCTCTATAGAGCTGCTGTCTGACGAAATCACTATTTTAGTAGTTTTTGAAAGTAAATGAGGCATATTTTTATGACTGCTGAATACCAACTATTATTCTTATATAATGTTTTTTCAGGTAGAGAAGATGCCTCACGAAGCAAGTGCTCTATCCATCTCGATCGCTCGTTTTTCTATCTCTTCTCTCCGTCTCAGACCAGACAAGTAGGCGTGCAATGCATTATGGTCATTGTAGTTCATTACCACGATTTCTGGGCTAAGCTATTTATAATATTGGCCTGTTGGAAATTACAACCCTGTACTACATCGCACAGATCGGACTTGACCTGATTCATCTCTAGAAAAACTGCACGTTGCGCTCACAAAAAAAATTTAAGAACGAAATGGAATTTAAATAATTTAACAGACGTCGGTCTATACATTTTTAAAACCCCAAAATAACCAAAATGTTGGTTGATCACTGAGCACTACAAGAAAATAAAGTAATTTGATTTTACAGGATATGTGACAACCATTATCGAGGATGCCAAAATCTATGCAACACATGCTAAGAAGAACAATGTGGATGCTGACGACATAAGACTGGCGATCCAGAGTCGCATGGACCAGTCCTTCACCTCCCCACCACCACGAGATGTAAGATTGAGTAGCAGTGTCAAGGCCGACATCATTATTTGCCTATTCAGGTGTTCATATATGATCAAGACTAACTTCTGACTATGTTGACTTTGTGTAGTTCCTGCTGGAGGTAGCTAGGCAGAAGAACCAGACCCCTCTGCCTTTGATTAAGCCATACACTGGGCCCCGCCTGCCCCCAGACCGTTACTGTCTAACAGCTCCTAACTACAGGCTCAAATCCATACAGAAAAAGGTAACCTCATGATCTGCACTTGCAATTCATCTTTATTGTATTCCATTCTGTTCTATTTTGTGAATCTTTCTGATTGTTCCTCCTGTGCAGATGTCCTCATCCGCGGGGAGAATTACAGTGCCTCGTCTCAGTGTAGCAGCTGTATCCAGCAGGTCCAGCACACCTACCTTTGGTGAGGGACCCTTTAGTGCATTAACTTTTCAGTTATATCTCTTCATTGCATTACATATTTTTCGAACACATTGTCCCAAGCATGTACATTTGACATTAGGATTTGGGTTGGCCTTTTGGTGTGCAGCCCTGTTGCTACCATATCTGATGTATTTTCTGTTTCATTACAAAAACATTGACTCCTTTCTTCTTGCATGTTTCCAGGCACTCCCTCAGTTCAGTCAGTCACTACCAAAGTAGGGACGCCAATGTCTCTGTCGGGGCAGCGCTTCACCGTTCAGATCCCATCCTCACAGACTGCAGCCTCTAAGTCCTGTAAGAGACTATCCTTCATTTCACACTGCTAACTTGTTTCAGACGGCTGTAGTCCTATTAAGTTTATACTATGTACACTGAAGAAAAATATCAATGCAACAATTTATGATTTTACTGAATTAGTTAATATAAGGAAATTGGTTAATTGAAATACAATCATTAGGCCCAAATCTAAGGTTTTCACAATACTGAGAATACAGATAACTTAAGTAGGGGTGTGGATCAGAAAACCAGTCAGTATCTGGTGTGACCACCATTTGCCTCATGCAGCGTGACACATCTCCTTCGCATCGAGTTGATTAGGCTGATTGTGGCCTGTGGGATTTTGGCCCACTTCTCTTCAATGGCTATGCGAAGTTTGTGTATATTGGTGAGAACTGGAACATGCTGTCGATCCAGAGCATCCCAAACATGCTCAATTGATACATGTCTGGTGAGTGTACAGGCCATGGAAGAACTGGGACATTTTCAGCTTCCAGGAATTGTGTTCAGATCCTTGACATGGGACCGTACATTATCATGCTGAAACATGAGGTGATGGCGTCGGATGAATGGCACGACAATGGTCCTCAGGATCTCGTCACAGTATGTCTGTGCATTCAAATTGCCATTGATAAAATGCAACGGTGTTCGTTGTCCGTAGCTTATGCCTGGCCACACCATAACCCCACCGGCATCATGTTCACAACCTTGACATCAGCAAACCGCTCGTTCACGTGGCGTCATACACTCTGTCTGCCATCTGACCGGTACATGTGAAACCTGGATTCATCCATGAAGAATACACTTTTCCAGCGTACTAGTGGCCATTGAAGGTGAGCATTTGTCCACTGAAGTCAGTTATTATGTCAAAGTGCATTCAGGTCAAGACCCTAGTGAGGACACAGAGTACGCAAGTGAGCTTCCCTGAGACGGTTTCTGACAGTTTGTGCCGACATTATTCAGTGTCATCAGCTGTCCGGGTGGCTGGTCTCAGACGATCCCGCAGGTGAATAAGCCGGATGTGGAGGTCCTGGGCTGGCTTTGTTACGTGTGGTCTGCGGTTGTGACATAGGTTGGACGTACTGCCAAATTCTCTAAAATTATGTTGGAGGTGGCTTATAGTAGAGAAATGAACATTAAATTCTCCGGCAACAGCTCTGGTGGATATTCCTGCAGTCAGCATGCCAATTGCACACTCCCTCAACTTGAGACATCGGTGGCATTGTTGTGACACCACTGCACATTTTAGTGGCCTTTTATTGTCCCCAGCACAAGGTGCACCTGTGTAATGATCATGCTGTTTAATCAGCTTCTTGATATGCCACACCTGTCAAGTGGATTATCTTGGCAAAGGAGAAATGCTCACTTACAGGGATTTCAACAAATTTGTGCATCTATTATTTGAGCTCATTAAACATGGGACTAACACTTTTTAAATGTTGCATTTTTGTTCAGCCTGAATTTAGAGATTGTGTCACTGGCCTACACACAATACACCATAATGTCCAAATGGAATTATGCGTTTAGACATTTTTACAAATTGATTACAAAAAGCTGAAATGTCAGTAAGTATTCAACTCCATTGTTATGGCCAGCCTGAAGTTCAGGAGTGCAAATTTGTCATAAGTTGCATGGAAAAAGTCATAAGTTGCATGGACTGATTTTTGAATGACTACCTCATCGCTTTACCCCACACACTCTAAGGTCCTTCAGTCAAACAGTGAATTTCAAACACTGATTCAACCACAAAGACCAGGGAGATTTTCCAATGCCTTGCAAAGAAAGGCACCTATTGGTCGATTGGTTAACAATTTTAAAAAGCAGACATTTAATATCCCTTTTGACCGAAGTTATTAATTACACTTTGGATGGTGTATCAATACACCCAGTCACTACAAAGATACAGTTGTCCTTCCTAACTCCGTTGCCGAAGAGGAAGGAAATCAATCAGGGATTTCACTGTGAGGCCAATGGTGACTTTAAAACAGTTGCAGGGTTTAATGGCTGTGATAGGAGAACTGATGATGGATCGACATTGTAGTTACTCCACAATACTAACCTAAATGACAGAGTGAAAATAAGGAAGCCTGTACAGAATAAAAATATTACACAACTTGCATCCTGTTTGCAATAAGGCACTAAAGTGAACTGCAAAAAAATGTGGCAAACATATGTACTTGGCAAAGACTAGTGAGTTTTTCTATTTTATTTTTAGGATAAAAAGAAAGGAGAACCTGGTTGTCTGCTTTCCAACAGATAATGGGAGAGATTCAGTTTCAATCTCTTCCAATACACATTGCCTGTGAGCATCAGAGGTGAACCAGTTGCATACACAGCTTGAGCAAGACATTCATCAGTATTTCTCTGACTACGTTCCTCCATTGAGTCAAAAACTTCTGATTCCAGGAGGACCATGAGCTGTTATCAATACGGTGTCTGATTTATCATTTTCACCCCAAATAGAAGTAGAGGGACTTTTGTCAGAGGTTGCTTGTCGTGGGAACTTTATGCACTTGGCCAGATGATTCTGCATCTTTGTTGCATTCTTTACATATGATTTGGCACAGTATTTGCAATTGAACAAGCTTTTCCTTCTACATTAGCTGCAGTGAAATGTCGCCACAAATCAGAGAGTGCCCATGGCATTTTCCTGTAAAGATTAGAAAAAAATGAGTAAAAAAACCCAAATACAATTCCATGTACAAGTAAATAGTTAAGCAGTTAAACAACTCATTTTGTAAGATAAATGTTTTAAAATTAAACATGTATGGAAACAGGTGAATTAACACTCCTTACTTAGCAGGCTCAAGTAAGCTAAAACCCACATGGTAGCAAAAACTAACTAGCAGAAATTGTTAACAAGTTAGAAATTATTTAAACACACTTTGCTGTAGGGTACTATTTACTAATTAACAAATAATGCATGTCATATAAAATAGATTCACCCCATCCAGTATTGTAATCAACTTTCCAGAAAGCATTTAGTCCTTTGTTTAGACAGTGTAGTAGTGTGGGCTCGATAGCATCTCATTAGTGTGCAAGATCTTCAGAATCAGCTGTACATGTGATGGAAGAAATGCACTGTGCATGCGAGGGTTGCAATTCCATTGAATTGGGGATAGTTTAACCAAAATATGCCACTAGACCTAGAATTGCCATGTGAATCCCACACAAAAACGTTATAAGCTAACTTTTCTTTGATGAATTGAAGTAAAATTCCCCAAATTCCCGGGCTTAACTTCCCATAGAAAGTTTCCGACCCTTGGAATACTTCAATGGGTATGAATACTTTCTGAATGCACTGTACATCGTTAGAGTAATTCAGGTCTCTGAAGCTTCAATTCAGTAGTTTGTGGGGATTGTCTTAGCATTTATTCAGTGAATAAAATGTAAATTCAAAATGTTAATAATAAATCATTATTTTTGTCTTGTTTTCCGACAGCCACACCATCCACCCCAACGGTTCAAAACGTCCTAATCAATCCCTCCCTGATCGGCTCTAAGAACATCCTCATCACCACCAACATGGTGTCACAGAGCTTGGCCAGTGAATCGCTGAAAAGGAAGCACGAAGATGATGACTATGATGCATTATGACCTCATGGATAAGTAGATAAAACAGGGAGGAGTCGGCTAGATGAAAGCTGTGTGCTGTAAATATTGTAGAAGTTAGTTTTGAGGTGAGCCAGCCAGTTTACAATTCTCCCATCACATTGTGTAAAATGATTAACTGTCATGCCTGTTTGCCACAAATTTTTGTACATACAAATAAAGATATTTGTGACAAGAAGAGAATAAATTTGTAATTTAGCAGACACTCTTATAAAAAGCAACTTATAGGAGCAATTGGGGTTAAGTGCCTTGCTGAAAAGGGTACATTGACAGATTTGTTTCACTTAGTCTGCTCAGGGATTTAAACCAGCAACCTTTTTTTCAGTTCACTCTTAACTGCTAGGCTGTCTGCCACCTCCAATAGCAAGTCTAGTCCATTATAACTTATGGGACTTGAAATGAAGAAAGCAAGAAGTGAGTGAATACAATAGGGGTTTTCCAGTTGTTTGGGCATAGTTCAGATGTATTCCATTTAGTGGCCAATAGAGGGAGACTTCAGTCTATTGGCTCCCTAATCTGATTATCATTTTATTGGCAATATACACTTGAATATCAAAGCAGTAGGCTGGTGCTCTTTTTTTATATAGTCCTGAGATGAACAGTAAGAAACGACTGTCCTGTCAAACCTTACCCAGCTACTAGGATACAACAATCATATTGCACATGAATAACTTGGACTTCAAACTGTCCAATAAATTATGCAGCATTCTAAATGTTTTACACGATATGTTCTTTTACGATCAAAACCTCTGATCCCAACGTTAATTTTACCTCATGACTAAGGTCGCAGTCCACTGCTCAGGCGTTGCATGCATCAACCATTGGTTGCTTGGCACGTCGACTGTCAGCGACTGACAGATTGCTATAACATGTGGTTAGCTGATACATAAAATGCTTATCCAGGCGTTGTAAGATCTGGGAAGCGTCAGCAAAGCCTGGGCAGAAGGAAGTGCACGTTATATAACCGCCCAGGCTCACTTTCTAATTGGCGCAGAAGCTGTCAGTCCAAACCATGCTCTCCAATGGACTACTTGCTTTCTGTCAAACACAGGCCGCCATGTTCTGTCCCCAGGGGCTTGTAGATTTCTTGGAGCGGAGTCTGCCACGCCGAGGAGTGCGTAAACAGTGTTCTGGGCTTCAAACTTCGCGCTGGGTTTATCCTAAAGAACTGAACTAATCGCTATGAGCCACCCGTCCTCTGCGGGCGGCGGGGGCGGAGGACTTGGTGCCGGGAAAGCAGGAGGAGGAAAGCACGGAGGTTCGGGAGGAGCTGCGGCCGCCGCTGCTGCAGTCGCCGCCGCGGCCGCCGGAGTAGGATCTGTGGCCGGGTCTGTCTCGGCTCTACCTGCCGCTGTTGTTTCCTTGCCCTCAGCAGTACTACCTGGACAATCTGCTGAACTTACAGCCTTGTTTGAGTGCCCGGTTTGTTTTGACTACGTTCTGCCACCGATTCTGCAATGCCAGGCCGGGCATCTAGTTTGCAACCAATGTCGTCAAAAGCTGAGTTGTTGTCCAACTTGTCGAGGCCCTCTTACCCCGAGTATCAGGAACTTGGCTATGGAAAAAGTTGCCTCTACTCTACCGTTTCCTTGTAAGGTAAGAAAATACAGAGATGCATGGAATCCGAAATACTCAGATATCTGATTTGAACTAGCTTGTTGTACCTATTGCCAATTAATAACTAGATTGACAGATAAGAGAGCTCGTAGTGACTTTCACGAGTGTGTGTGCGAGTCCCTCGTGCGCTCCGGTAACTAGATCAAAACGAGTTCTGATGATACAAGGTCCAGGTCTGTACATCTCCATACTGCATCTTTCCCAGCATATATCTTCCAGTGTATTGTACATGGGTAACGTTACATTAAATTAGTCTAAAGCAAACAAAGTGTATTCGAATTGAAGGCTTGGACGTTGATGCCACGCAGGGGTTACTATTGCATCTCTGCTTTTTAAAATATTTTTTTTTAATACTGGGAAGTAGCTAGTTATGATCTGTACTGTGTTGTCGTCATGGTTAGTCACTTGTCATGTAATTGTCAGAGAAGACCAGAATTGAATGGACCACAACATTGAAGAATGCTGGCCTGGCAAAGAACAAGAAGCCCTTGTCTGAACTAACATTATCAGATAAAGTATCTGGTGTTGACAAAAGGATGCCTTACTGTTTGATTTGAGAAGGGCTCTCCTCCCTCCCCGCTTTCAACTGATGACATGACAGGCTTTTGCCCGGTTCAAACTGGGCCAGCGTAAAATAACTCCCTCAATGTCCCAGGGTCCTGAGGGTCTTGAATCCCTTTTGGATTCCCCACATTCAAAATGGAGCAGAGGAGGCTTAATGTGTACCATTAAATTGGCTCTCACTACTCTCATTCATTCATGCTTGCTTGGATCCACTCAGTCAAGCCATCGCTTGACTTCATGGTAGTGTGAAACACAGAAACACATGTATTCCCTCTCTCTGTCAGCCAGGGCAGTAGCGCCTGCCTCTTAATGGTGCTGTGATTGCATTGTGGCTGCATTAAAGATGTATCAGCGCTCTGTGGTGCTACAATCCTTTGAAAGGGGATCCGTGCTTCATCTTCTCATTCTCTGGCTGAGGCTAAAGGCAGTGTCAGAGAGAAGCGGGGATAAAGAGACTAAGGTCAGTAATTTGGTATTTAATACTTGCCTGTATATCCATATGTCCTCATGTGTTTTCGTTGGGGTGCTAAGGCCTCTGCGAGACCCAGGCCTCCTGAGACAAACATTTGAAAGCTGTATGAAGCCCTGCCCAGCCATGTCCTTCCCAGTCATGCCTCAGTCGTCAGCCGAACCATCTTCAGCCCTCATCTCTCAGTAGTACCAACAACACAGTACCCTTAACCCTCCTTGTCCTTCCCAGCCCTGCCTCAGTTGTCAGCCGAACCATCTTCAGCCCTCATCTCTCAGTAGTACCAACAACACAGTACCCTTAACCCTCCTTGTCCTTCCCAGCCATGCCTCAGTCGTCAGCCGAACAGTCTTCAGCCCTCATCTCTCAGTAGTACCAACAACACAGTACCCTTAACCTTCCTTGTCCTTCCCAGTCCTGCCTCAGTTGTCAGCCGAACAGTCTTCTGCCCTCATCTCTCAGTAGTACCAACAACACAGTACCCTTAACCTTCTCTAACTTCCACTGAGGACAGGAATCACTATGACCGATAACAGCATAGGACTAAGCAGACCCTTGACCCAAACATGACAGCTCTTGTTCTTCCAGTAGTTTTTCCTCTGAATGTCTGTGTTTATCTACTCTAAAGCCTCAGCCCACTGCTCCACTGCACATAGAGGTGTTATATGGTGGTTTTATGCATGCCCATTTCCTCAGGAGCAGCTCAATGTTTAGGCTACATCACTGATGGTCTTTCTGGACATCGTCCCTCTATTCAGTGAGCTCTGTTTTATGCAGCTACTTTTGATGTATTTTGGACTTTTCCCAACCAGGTCCTCTCCTTGTGTTCGTGTTGTAACGGTCTCAGCGTTGGCCTGCAACCGCGTAATGGGATTAGACACGGATATGCTGAGCCCCAGGCCTGCATGGGCTGACAGTTTATTTCGGTAGGAGTCAGTCTATTCTGGACCGGTTCCTGTTTTTTTTGGTTGTTCACACACACACTGCCAAATGCCGGCACTCAACTGCCTTCCTGACGGTTTGTTGGCTACGAAAGCTGATTCTAACAGGCGCTCGGGTGCGGACAGACAAACGCACACCTTTTTGGACCCCTCTAATCACACCCCTTATCTGAGTAATTTAGAATGGCAGAGCCTCATTGCAGCAGATGGGGAACAACACACACAAACATCATTATACACACTAGGAGTCGCTTATGCATCATAATAGTAATGTCTCCTATTCTCTCTTTCTCTCACACACACACACACACACACACCACACACACACACACACACACACACACAACAGGTAGGCCTAATCACAAATCCTCTCACACACATTCCCTCCCACACACACTTACCTCCACTTCCCTCCACTCTCATAATGGAGATTTTATTGAGAAATCAGCAACATTTCACACTTCAGCTGAGCATAGAAGCAGATCAAAAGCCCATACACACACACACACACTCTTGCTCATTCATTTTCTCTCTCTCATTAGCCTATCTCTTTCTCTCCCACACAAACACATGCAAACATGGTTTCCCTCCTTTCTGAGGTGTGTTCCCTCCATAATATGGCTGAGGGAGTGAGGTTGCCTAGCCTGCTGCCTCTAGCTAATTTCACAGTTTCGCTGATTGCAGGGTGACCCATGTGCCCTTGCAGCTTTTGTCGAAATCAGGCATTGGGCCATATGAACAGACACACACACACACACACACACACACACACCATGAGACAATTGTCTTAGCAGGAAAGATGCACTATTTCCTGTTTATCGAAGAAAACAAAATCCTCTTAGGGAATTCTGGTTACTCATTTTCAGGAAATGAGTTGACGACTGAATAAACACACTTGAATGGAGAGGAACTTGAACATGGTTAATTCCACTCATGATATTTGGCATTTCCACTCAATAAAAAACCTTAAGCTTAAAACTCAATTTCAGGGTGCAGGTGTTGTTGGGACATTCTCTTTTTAGGAGCAGTAAAACTGTTAGCAGGTTGAGAATCGTCTTCCCCTTAATTCATGATTGGTTATCCCAATACAAGTACAGATTTTAATTGGATGTGTCAGGTCTGTATTGATGGACTATTTATGAAATGCTAACTATGTCTGGTCCTTCCACCCTACAGCATCCCCCTTGCGGTTGCATGGCCTGTGGTGCTGCGCTGGCCTGGCGCATCACTCCTGAGCATGTGATTACTCACTTCAGTTCTGCCTCTATGGCCCCATGTTATTTTTAGAAGCAGGCTATGTGACATCTGCTTTGCATACTCCTCTGCCTCCGAGCTGAGACCTCTGCTGGGAGGGAGCAGGCAGTCTGTGTGTGTGTGTGTGTGTGTGTGTGAAGTGTGGTTAAAGTTGTGGCGTGGTTAGTCGATAAAGCAGGACGCCTGCTGAGACGTGTGTGTTAGAGAGACAGCAGGGCTGATGTATGACAGATGGTAGTCTAGCTCAGTTGTGGTGTGGATGGAATGGCTGTTCATTTGGTGTGTTTTACAGTATTCGTGTGAGAGCTGCTTCCTTACTTTGGTTGTTTTTGTATTAGCAGTCTTGTTGGTTGCATACTTTTGCATGACCTTTTATTCATTCATTATTTGTTTTCATTTGTTAGGATGTCAAGTCAAGGGAGGTGTTTGGAAGTAGGACGGTGCAATGTTTGTTGTGGTTGTTTTTCAGTGAATATATCAACTGCTCTGTACAGCAACATATCTGTAGTGCCGCTATCCCCTAAAGGGAAACGGAACTGCAGTGTTTATTTTTTAGACTATCAATTTAAAATGATAGACATCATTTGGAGATGAAATGGAATTGCCAATAAAATGTGAGTTTAATGCAGGCAGGATGTAGTAGATCCTGCGAGTCAGTATATCCGACCTCTACTAGCTATTACAGCTGATGTGATGTCTCACCATGGGGGTTTCTAATGGGGATTTGATTAAACCAGCATTAGCTGTCTGGATCGCACTACTGCAGTCTTGTTAAGTGTGTGATTTAATGAAGAGGATCGTGAGCAGACTCTGGGGCATTCTATCTCCTCAGCTCTCCTCTCCTCAGCTCTCCTCTCCTCAGCTCTCCTCTCCTCAGCTCTCCTCTCCTCAGCTCTCCTCTCCTCAGCTCTCCTCTCCTCAGCTCTCCTCTCCTCAGCTCTCCTCTCCTCAGCTCTCCTCTCCTCGTCAGTCTTTCCCTGCGTCTCCTCAGCTCTCCTCTCCTCGTCAGTCTTTCCCTGCGTCTCCTCAGCTCTCCTCTCCTCATCAGTCTTTCCCTGCGTCTCCTCAGCTCTCCTCTCCTCATCAGTCTTTCCCTGCGTCTCCTCAGCTCTCCTCTCCTCATCAGTCTTTCCCTGCGTCTCCTCAGCTCTCCTCTCCTCATCAGTCTTTCCCTGCGTCTCCTCAGCTCTCCTCTCCTCTCCTCATCAGTCTTTCCCTGCGTCTCCTCAGCTCTCCTCTCCTCATCAGTCTTTCCCTGCGTCTCCTCAGCTCTCCTCTCCTCATCAGTCTTTCCCTGCGTCTCCTCAGCTCTCCTCTCCTCATCAGTCTTTCCCTGCGTCTCCTCAGCTCTCCTCTCCTCATCAGTCTTTCCCTGCGTCTCCTCAGCTCTCCTCTCCTCATCAGTCTTTCCCTGCGTCTCCTCAGCTCTCCTCTCCTCTCCTCATCAGTCTTTCCCTGCGTCTCCTCAGCTCTCCTCTCCTCATCAGTCTTTCCCTGCGTCTCCTCAGCTCTCCTCTCCTCTCCTCATCAGTCTTTCCCTGCGTCTCCTCAGCTCTCCTTCTCAAAGCCATCATCACATTTTCACACTCAGTCAACCTGAAAATATCATCCTATCCACAAATACATTTCCTCATGTCTCCAGTTGGTGTGTTTCACTGTGTGTGTGTCAGCGTTGTGATTGACACATGTGCTTCTGTGTTGCGGTCTTGGGGTTCTAGCTGAGGGGAGAGTCTCTAGCCGGAGCCATATGATAACATGTCTACCTGTCTGTCGTGTTGATTGTTCCAGTAGTGTGATATGCTTTCCCTTGCATAAATGTATAGAACTGTCTTGTGTATCTGAAAAATACCATTCCATCTCAATATCTCATTCTACTGATGTTTGCTGTAGGATTAGTGGTCACCAACCTTATCTGAGTCAAGATCACTTTCTGAATCAAAATACAAACCGAGATCTTCCGCTTAGACTTTATTAAAACATGACTTAAAAAATGTAATCCTATGCCACATGAAGCTATTAAAAACATTACTGTCGCAATGAGGTTTGTGGAGTAGGTTCCAGTCAAATTTATCCCATTCAGGGACTTGGTGAACACACACAGGCCCAATACATTATCACCGCATATTGGCTTTGCTTGAATTGCCCTGCCAATGCATTATTGTCCTGACCATTTTTTGGTTGTCTATTTGATCACACCGGCAATTGATCAGTTGTAATTACTTATGAGGCACAGCTGAGTGAACATACATTTTAAATCATTTGCTTTTTATTTTTTATTTTACTGGGCTGATGGTGCCTGCATCTGATGGTCAGTCTCAGCGCGGGAGAGAACAGTAATGCGCTCTATTGCCTTCCCGGCAGGCCCGGAGAACCAGAGTTTGTACCTTCAGACACATGAAATGGTTCAAAAATCAGAACCCGCAGGGCTGAATCGTGTGCCCCCAACCGCCAACCGCCAACTGCGCCAGAAATATAGTTTTTTGAGGGGAAGTCTGCTTTATCGTTTATTTTTTTAATTTATTTTTTTACACAGATGTTTGGCGACTAGCAATGCCTTGGAGATCGACCTGTCGATCACAATCACCCGGTTGGTGACCACTGCGGTAGGGTGTGTATCGTTGCTGTGTGTGTTCACCAAGCCCCTGAATGAGATTTATTTGAGTGGAACCTGTTTTCATCATGCTGAATTAGCAGCCTGGGCTCAGTGGGGGTGAGATGTACTTGAATGAATGTCGTCATGAAAACAAAAGGACATGATTTATCTGCTTTGAGCTCCTAGCCCAGCTACCACCACACCAGTCCCATTCTATTATACTGCTGAATCACAATGACCAGATCTTCAGTGTGTCCTCTACTATTCCTCCCTCTCCTTCCCCTTATCTCTACTCCTCCTCCTCCCTCTCTCCTGTGTGAGGAGTCATTCACACCTGACTGCACCATAAACCCGTCAGCACTTAATTGAATTGCCTGGTGATTAAGAGCACTGAGCACCCGTCTGTCTCTGCGCGATGTGGGTCTTTTTAATCATGCCTTTTCTCACTCGTCATTCTCTTCCTCTCTCTCTCATGCTTTTTCTTGTTATTTCCTCATTCACTATCACTCATTTATAATTTATTTATCTATTGATTTAACCTTTTTATTTAACTAGTCAAGTTGGTTAAGAACAAATTCTTATTTACAATAACGACCTGGCAAAAGGCCTCATTCTCTCTTTCAAATTAAATGCTATTTGTCACACGCGTCAAATACAACGGGAGTAGACTTGACCGTGAAATGCTCACGAGCCCTTCCAACGATGCGGAGTGAAAGAAACAATTCTAGAAATAGTAACAGGAGAAATAAAATCCAGAAGGATGAAGCTAATATACAGGGAGTACTTTCCCTTCCTGTTCTAGTCTTGCTCCCCATCTCCTTCCCTTTGCTCTCACTCTTTAATCATCCATTATTTGGCAGTAATGGAGGCTCCTGGTCCTTTTTGGCTTCAGGGGCATCCTGTTTGTCCTTGTCCATGGCGCTTGTCCATGTTGCACTGCAGTGTATGGGTTTGTGTGTGTGCATGCGTGTGCCTCATTACATCACACGACTCCAGCTGTCTGATTCAGAGGGGTTGGGTTAAATGGGGAAGACACATTTCAGTTGAAGGCAATCAAGGCATACAGTTGTACACCTGACTAGGTATCTCCCTTTCCCCTAATTGTAACCTCACCTGATACTGTCACCCACAGCTAACACTATAAGTATTTAGCCATGTACGCTGCAGGGATGCTGACAGTTAGCTATGCAGCTTATGTAGGGGTGTGGTTGTCTGTGTCTGCACATCTATCCATATGCATTTCGGTGTCTTTATGAGTGTGTACACACTATGTATGTGTGCCTACTGCCATACCGCTTGTTTATAAACTTGGAGGTGGTGGGTGTTCTGAAGGCATTGCATTAGCAGAACCTCTCCTCTGGCAGGACCTGCTGCTGAATCTGTTGTGTTGTTTTTAGACTGAGGTGTGTCCCTAGCCTCCAGACACAAGTGCACACGCATACATGTACCTCCGGCATCTCATCCACATCCCGTTGAGGGAGGTATTAGAGGCTGGCCTTGGATAGGGGAGACACAATGGAAAAGATGCTGGGGAAATGGAAAGTCAGTCGGCCAAGGCCAGCTGCTCTTCGATCAGCTACCTGCCAGAATCAATGAAACCAGCCCACACACACACACACACACACAATCTGCAAGGGAAAGGCCAGAGGATGGTGAGTCTGCTCTGGAGTCCAAACAGTCTGTCCTACAGGGGCAGCTGGATGCAGATGGAAAAAGAGAAGGACAAAGAAAAACATGGTAGAGGAAGGCCAGGGGTTGTTGACATAGACAATGTACAAACTGAATAGACACATAGTCAACATATAGAACATTCAATGGAAATCCAGTAAACAAACTCTGGAGTATAAACTGATTTACACTGAGGATGTATCTCAATATGCAGAGGGAGGGATGCTGCCGTGACGAATACAGCCCCCCCCCCCACACACACACACACAGGCAGTGTGTCTCCCCGCCTCCTCCATTCGTGTGTGTGCTGCAGTCGTTCGATGGGAGAATGTTTTTGCGCGGCGCCTTGTCTGTCACCGCACTGAGCTGAAAGGAGAGCACAGCAGAGTGTGTTTGTGTGTTATGCGGGCATTCCTCTGTCCAGCTTCAGGTGATTCAGTAGGCGCTTTTGCTGTGTGTGACAGCCACTATTCTGCTGTTGGTCGTGTGTGTAGCTCGGTAAGCCATCGAGGAGGAGCTGTCATTGAGGGCTGTTTGTATTTGACTGCAGCAGGAGATCGCCAGGAAGGGAGGGAGCAGGAAAGGGGGAGCGCTGGAACGAGTGAAAGAGAGACAGATGTTACCCTCCATGTCCATTGGTCTGTTCATCTTCTCTAGAGATGCTGCTTGCTAGTGTTTTGCTGTGTGGCTGATACAGCACATGCGTGAGCCAGGCTGAAGTCATACAATGGCGGTACTGAATGTTCTCTCTGGGTAGAGGACAGACGGCGAGGTAGCTAGTCAGCTGGGATCCATGCCGCTGTGTGCTTCGCATCAGACTGTGTTTGTGTGAGAGAGAGAGAGAGAGAGGAGACTGAATTCCCCCACAGCAGAGAGGTTCGGAGCTCCTCGTGGCTTTGTTTAGGCTGTCTGGCAGGGGAGAAACATTGGGCTGATTTCAGTGTGTTCAGTCAGAGGCACAATAAACGTGTGAGCTGAGCTTGGCAGGTGCCTGAGTACTAGAGGTAACTTAGTGTGACTGTGGACCGGACAGACACAACACCCATTCATTCACACTTAGAGGGACATGCATACCATTGACTGTGTGGAACCGATATTGGGGACTTTGTGTATTTTCAGCCGTTACTGCACCATTAGAGCAGTCAGTTGGGCAGGCAGCTCTCCTTACACCTCAGGCTGCCGTTACATTACAGCAGTGTGCTTTGGGGACTGATACTCAGATTGCTTTATGTAGCCAGCAGGCCAGTTGTGGAGCCCCTCTTCTCTCTTACCTGGCTTATGGTGGAGCCGGAGAGGTATTCTATCCTTAGAGTGCTGAAGGGATTTAGCACCTAAACTACTTGAGACTGTCAATTCAGCAGGACTTTGGTATACAGGAATTGAGATTTGGATTGGATCCGCTTGTGAAGGAAGAGCGCGGCCATTGATGGGTCTCGTGGGGGGGTATAGTAAAGACTCAGTGGTGTGTGAAATTGGTTGAGGGATAGTGTGTCAGACGGGGGGGGGGGGGGGTTGTGTGTGTGTCCATTCTCACACGTCATGCTGTGCCCTGCATCCTGCCTGCCTCTCCTGAGGGAGATGGCTCAGTGGCGCTGCCTGCTGGGGTGGCACCGCCATCACGGGGTCAGCACGGGGGTCACGGCAGGGGCTGGGCTGGGGTCAGAAGTCAGGGTTGCGGTGGGGGACACGACTCGACCAATCTGCCGCACCAATCCTCAACAGGGGCACAAGGTGAGTACTTTAATTTACTCAGCAACCTTTCAGACATTTTAAACCTAGTATTTTTACACCACACTTTAGATCAGCTAGATACTGCTGAAAGAGCAATGAATAATTTATAAACCCCATCTTTTAGGTGTCTCTCCCCTCAGAGAGTTCTGTATTCTCTTGAGAAGAGTTTGTTATTGGGGGTCTTGCTGCTGATGTGAGGGTTGTTATGCCCACAACCGTTTTACCACCAGAATGTAACTCGTTTGATGAAATTCTTGCCTCTGTTCTGCATGATGTTGAATATTTAGCAGCAGATGAAGGAAAGTCTTGTACTAAAATTAGAAGCGCTCTCCTCTCACCATGGCATCAAAACAATGTTGCTATATCTCATTTTGAAGCCTGCTATTGCAGCCAAGTGAGTGTGACTGAAGGAAAAACAATTGGATGAGAAGAACAGGTAATGGAACGTGGGGTGTTCAATCCGGGAAATTTGATGCCTTTAACCCAATTTACTAGACAGTCTCTCACTGCCAGCCAATCTCATCCCAAACTTTTAGCCAGATTGCTATTGATCCTAGTGTGGGAAGAGGAATGGAGAGGAGGTGGTGGGTGTAATGGCTGGGGTTGGAGGGGTGGGGGGAGATGGAGAGAATGCAGATGGCCCTCTGTGACCCATTCCCTGGCTAAGAGGGTAATCAAACACCCCTGGTCCGGCAGCTGGATGACTGTTCGGGACACATGAGCCTCTGGGTACTCTGTTCAGTAGTCTGTCATTATGACCTCATCACGCTTCCCAGGCAGAGAACCATGAGGTCACTGCCTCTCACTGGAACTACAGGAGAGGACCACACCTGTTCTCTTTCTATTCCTCACCAGCTTCTTGCTTTTCTTCTACAGTTCACCATTGTTTTTTCCTTTCCCTTTGTTTTTCTCTCCGGTCTACCTCTACATCCAATGTTTCCTCTAAGCTGCGCGCAGAAGAAATATCAGCTTCCGCGGAGAAACATGAGCTTGAACTTCACTCAGCTTTCTAGAGTTTTCCATGTTAACACTATCAACGTTTCCTTTTACTGTGGGAATTGTGATCGAATCAGCGCAATGTTATCCACTTTCAATGCAACATACCAAAACTAACTATGCCAGACTGAGTATACAAAAGTAAATATGCAAGAAATTTTGTTGTAGGCAGAACGCATCGGAGAAGGATTCTACACAGACCGGCGCAGGATAACCAATCAGAGCTGCAGTAGGCCTATGCAAATGGACCATTGCCATATATGAATCTGTGCCATTTACTTTGAACTGGACTGTGTTTACAGCATGAGCAGTCATGAGTAGATGTGCTTGATTTGAGATCAAAGCAAGAGCTGCATGTAGCCACGTGTGAGATATTAGCCCAGTTATAGATCATTTGTACTGATTGCTTCCTACAAGAGCACAAAACGTGTACATTTCTAGACATCTTTGAAAATCAAGTCAAGTAAAGGGGTCGTGTTGTATTTTGAGTCGGACTTGAATAAGCTAAATAGGTAGAGGGAAGCGTCATTTGTCTGATTCTATATAATAATGGTATGAGAATGATGCATTTTATTTTGTAAAGTGGTTTCTTGCACCAAACAACATTTTCACTGACCTTGTCTGAAGGACAAGTAGGTTCATGTCAACAGGTTCATGTCAAGCTCTGCATGGTTTTGTTCAAACGTCTCATGGAATGTAGGCCTACAATAAACACCACACTTTGGCTGCTACTGTGAGCTATTTCCATTTGGGATGCATTTTCTCCATTGATGATGGTAGACCACTCTGTTAGGTCTACATTTATGATCAAATAGCCACAGTAGCCTACTTGGCCACTGTTAAAACTAACTTAAAGTGGGTACAGCCTCAGTGTTCACAGTAAACACGCACTGGAATTTTCACAAAGTTCAAGTTTGTGCTCAGTAGACCTGAAATTTTCTGTGGGATTTGTTTTATTTTTTAGGGAACGTCTACATCCACTTGGTTATTCACTTGATCTCGCCACCCTCCTTGCACTTCTCTTGAGCTCTTCCCTCTCCTTTTTTTGCTTACTTCATCCATCTTCTCTCTCCCTTTTGATCATTATTTTCCCTCCCTCTCTCTGTCTCGTGGGACATTCCAGCCATCCGTGGAGAAGAGAGAGAGAGAGAGAGAGCTGCAGGATGGAGGCGAGCTAGCAGGGTTTGTGTTCTGAGTCTGATGGCGGTTAATGATGCAGTCAGGCTCCAAGGAGTTAAGTCCCCTCAGCGCCACCATCACCCCCCCCCAGGGCTCTGTCTCAGAGGATCTGCCTAGACAACAGACACAAATGTACAGTATCTGTACCACCAACTCACTTTCTCCAATCTGCTCTGTCAACATCAATATGAAACAAATCGTTCCGTTTATAGTCGAAGAACCGATTTTAATCAGCATGGCCGATTTAATTAGGGCCGATTTCAAGTTTTCATAACAATTGGTAATCTGCATTATTGTACGCCGATTACATTGCAATCCACGATGAGACTGCGTGGCAGGCTGACCACCTATTACGCGAGTGCAGCAAGGACCCAAGGTAAGTTGCTAGCTAGCATTAAACATACCTTATAAAAAAACAATCAATCTTAACATAATCACTTGTTTGTCCTGGTTTGCATATAATCAATGTGGTGCCTGTTAGTTCATAATCGAATCGCAGCCTATTTTGCCAAACGGGGGATGATTTAACAAAGCGCATTTGCGAAAAAAGCACAATCGTAGCACCAATGAACCTAACCATAAACATCAATCCCTTTCTTAAAATCAATGCACAAGTATATTTAAAAAAAAACGGCATATATAGTTAATATTGCCTGCTAACATTCATCTTTTAACTAGGGAAATTGTGTTACTTCACTCGCGTTCAGTGCAAGGAGAGTCAGGGTATATGCAGCAGTTTGGGCCGCCTGGCTCGTTGTGAACTGTGTGAAGACCATTTCTTCCTAACAAAAACTAAATAATTTGCCAGAATTGTACATAATTATGACATAACATTGAAGGTTGTGCAATGTAACAGCAATATTTACACTTAGGGTTGCAACCCGTTCAATAAAATATGGAATGGTTCCGTATTTCACTGAAAGAATAAACGTTTTGTTTTCGAAATTATAGTTTCCAGATTTGACCATATTAATGACCTAAGGCTCGTATTTCTGTGTGTTTATTATAATTAAGTCTATGATTTGATAGAGCAGTTTGACTGAGCGGTGGTAGGCAGCAGCAGGCTCATAAGCATTCATTCAAACAGCACTTTCCTGCATTTGCCAGCAGCTCTTCACAATGCTTGAAGCACAGCACTGTTTTTGACTTGAAGCCATTCACCTCCCAAGATTAGGCTGGCAATACTAAAATACCTATTAGAACATCCAATAGTCAAACGTATATGAAATACAAATGATATAGAGATAAATAGTCCTATAAAAACTACCTAAAACTTCTTAACTGGGAATATTGAAGACTCATGTTAAAAGGAACCACCAGCATTCATATGTTCTCATGTGCTGAGCAAGGAACTTAAAAGTTAGCTTTTTTACATGACACATATTGCACTTTTGTTTTTGCATTATTTAAATTGAATGTTTCATTATTTATGTGAGACTAAATTGATTTTATGTGTATTATATTGTTATATTCAGTATTGTTGTAATTGTCATTATTACAAATATATATATATATATATATAAAACACTCAATCAATTGGCTGATTTAATTGGTATCGTCTTTTTTTGGTCCTCCAATAATCGGCATCAGTGTTGAAAAATCATAATCGGGCATCCTCTAGTTTATAGTTATGTTTTTAAGCACAACGACTAAAATGGCACTAATGTACACTACTCCACGGCTGTGATCCCAGACTCCAATTGACTGCCCTGTAAAGTCTTCCATCAGCTTAGTCTGAGGCCCATTAACCCAGGTACCTTGTAGTGTCTGGACCAGGTCTCCCAGCCAGCCCTGCTGCCTTGTGAAGAGTAGCCACTTAGCCGGACGGATGAGTCTGCAACTTCACAGGCCTGATGGAACACATCCTGGAGGGAGGACAAGACACCTCTACCTCAGAAGGAGTGCTTTCAAAGTGCCTCAGCCAGTCAGTCGATACCAACCCAGCCCGGCACAGCAGTGAGGAAGTTGCCCAGGTGAACGTTGTCTCAGTCTGAGAAGCTGTTCAATAATTCAGTGTAGCTAACAACTTTTAACTGTTAGAACAGGCCTGACTGTTCCACTCCTGCACAGCCAGTGAGGTAGTTTGTGTACTTTGAGTTGGTCATCTCGAGGTAGTGGTGGGAGAGAAGCTGGGTCTCTCAGCTGAATTGAGGTGGGGTTGGCAGTGTTTTACTGCTGCTTCAGGAGGTTGTCCGCCAAATAATTTTCTAGCAATGCCCTCACAGTTAATGGTCACACAACTGGGTGTTTATATTCATCTTCTCAAATTTGAGATGGTTACATGTCATGTGTTAATTGATTGCTGACCAGCTTATAATTGAGGTTGGCTGTGTTGGGTTTTGGACAGAATTTAAGAGTGAGAATCATGGACTCTTTTTTTTTTTTTTTTTACTTTAAAATGTATTCCAAAAAAACACCGTTGATTTCATAGTAAACCATACATAAACCATACAACTCCATACACAATGACTACTTTTGAAAAAAATGATTTTGTGGTTGAACTGTGCAAATGTAAACTTTGGTAATGGAATCTCCCTTCAGTTTTATATGCGAACGTGGTTTCCAAAAAACTTAAATATATCTGCTTCGATTTAAGATTCACATATGTCTGCAGAAAGAATACGGTGTCTGCTATTTATTTTTTATTTCACCAGGTAGGCTAGTTGAGAACAAGTTCTCATTTACAACTGCGATCTGGCCAAGATAAAGCAAAGCAATGTGAACAGACAACACAGTTACACATGGAGTAAACAATAAACAAGTCAATAACACAGTAGGAAAAAAATAAAGTCTATATACATTGTGTGCAAAAGGCATGAGGTAGGCAAATAATTACAATTTAGCAGATTAACACTGGAGTGATAAATGATCAGATGGTCATGTACAAGTAGAGATACTGGTGTGCAAAAGAGCAGACAAGTAAATAAATATAAACCGTATGGGGATGAGGTAGGTAAATTGGGTGGGCTATTTACTGATGGACTATGTACAGCTGTAGCGATCGGTTAGCTGCTCAGATAGCAGATGTTTGAAGTTGGTGAGGGAGAGAAGTCTCAAACGTCAGCGATGTTTCCAATTCGTCATGGCCATGCTATGTCATGGCACCATGTGTTTGAAGTGGATTAACACCTGCTAACGGAATTAAATCATGGGTCCCTGATGTGTAAAACACAAATGCATAATTGGACATCGCAGAACACAGTAGAGTACAGTACAATAATTGCCTTTTATTTTTTTACATTACATTTACATTTAAGTCATTTAGCAGACGCTCTTATCCAGAGCGACTTACAAATTGGTGAATTCACCTTCTGACATCCAGTGGAACAGCCACTTTACAATAGTGCATCTAAATCATTTAAGGGGGGGTGAGAAGGATTACTTATCCTATCCTAGGTATTCCTTGAAGAGGTGGGGTTTCAGGTGTCTCCGGAAGGTGGTGATTGACTCTGCTGTCCTGGCGTCGTGAGGGAGTTTGTTCCACCATTGGGGGGCCAGAGCAGCGAACAGTTTTGACTGGGCTGAGCGGGAACTGTACTTCCTCAGTGGTAGGGAGGCGAGCAGGCCAGAGGTGGATGAACGCAGTGCCCTTGTTTGGGTGTAGGGCCTGATCAGAGCCTGGAGGTACTGCGGTGCCGTTCCCCTCACAGCTCCGTAGTCAAGCACCATGGTCTTGTAGCGGATGCGAGCTTCAACTGGAAGCCAGTGGAGAGAGCGGAGGAGCGGGGTGACGTGAGAGAACTTGGGAAGGTTGAACACCAGACGGGCTGCGGTGTTCTGGATGAGTTGTAGGGGTTTAATGGCACAGGCAGGGAGCCCAGCCAACAGCGAGTTGCAGTAATCCAGACGGGAGATGACAAGTGCCTGGATTAGGACCTGCGCCGCTTCCTGTGTGAGGCAGGGTCGTACTCTGCGGATGTTGTAGAGCATGAACCTACAGGAACGGGCCACCGCCATGATGTTGGTTGAGAACGACAGGGTGTTGTCCAGGATCACGCCAAGGTTCTTAGCGCTCTGGGAGGAGGACACAATGGAGTTGTCAACCGTGATGGCGAGATCATGGAACGGGCAGTCCTTCCCGGGAGGAAGAGCAGCTCCGTCTTGCCGAGGTTCAGCTTGAGGTGGGGATCCGTCATCCACACTGATATGTCTGCCAGACATGCAGAGATGCGATTCGCCACCTGGTCATCAGAAGGGGAAAGGAGAAGATTAATTGTGTCGTCTGCATAGCAATGATAGGAGAGACCATGTGAGGTTATGACAGAGCCAAGTGACTTGGTGTATAGCGAGAATAGGAGAGGGCCTAGAACAGAGCCCTGGGGGACACCAGTGGTGAGAGCGCGTGGTGAGGAGACCGATTCTCGCCACGCCACCTGGTAGGAGCGACCTGTCAGGTAGGACGCAATCCAAGCGTGGGCCGCGCCGGAGATGCCCAACTCGGAGAGGGTGGAGAGGAGGATCTGATGGTTCACAGTATCGAAGGCAGCCGATAGGTCTAGAAGGATGAGAGCAGAGGAGAGAGAGAGTTAGCTTTAGCAGTGCGGAGCGCCTCCGTGATACAGAGAAGAGCAGTCTCAGTTGATTGACTAGTCTTGAAACCTGACTGATTTGGATCAAGAAGGTCATTCTGAGAGAGATAGCGGGAGAGCTGGCCAAGGACGGCACGTTCAAGAGTTTTGGAGAGAAAAGAAAGAAGGGATACTGGTCTGTAGTTGTTGACATCGGAGGGATCGAGTGTAGGTTTTTTCAGAAGGGGTGCAACTCTCGCTCTCTTGAAGACGGAAGGGACGTAGCCAGCGGTCAGGGATGAGTTGATGAGCGAGGTGAGGTAAGGGAGAAGGTCTCCGGAAATGGTCTGGAGAAGAGAGGAGGGGATAGGGTCAAGCGGGCAGGTTGTTGGGCGGCCGGCCGTCACAAGAAGCGAGATTTCATCTAGAGAGAGAGGGGAGAAAGAGGTCGGAGCACAGGGTAGGGCAGTGTGAGCAGAACCAGCGGTGTCGTTTGACTTAGCAAACGAGGATCGGATGTCGTCGACCTTCTTTTCAAAATGGTTGACGAAGTCATCTGCAGAGAGGGAGGAGGGGGGGAGGAGGATTCAGGAGGGAGGAGAAGGTGGCAAAGAGCTTCCTAGGGTTAGAGGCAGATGCTTGGAATTTAGAGTGGTAGAAAGTGGCTTTAGCAGCAGAGACAGAGGAGGAAAATGTAGAGAGGAGGGAGTGAAAGGATGCCAGGTCCGCAGGGAGGCGAGTTTTCCTCCATTTCCGCTCGGCTGCCCGGAGCTCTGTTCTGTGAGCTCGCAATGAGTCGTCGAGCCACGGAGCGGGAGGGGAGGACCGAGCCGGCCTGGAGGATAGGGGACATAGAGAGTCAAAGGATGCAGAAAGGGAATTATTGTATTTGACTCTACTGTGCTCTACTCACTTACCTGTACTGTGATATCCAAAATTGTGAAACATTTGTCTATGATGGGTTCAGATTTGGTACAATCCATTAACATCAAGGCCAGGGTAGACTGACCAAATTTCAACTACCTTTCAATGGTAATGGACTTCCAGTGTCGGTTGGTGCTCAGTGGGTGAGGATGCTGCTTACAGTAAATGGAAAGAGGGGGCTCATGGGTAGGTGTCAGTAAGAACTGGGAGAAGTGACATTAACTGGGGAGAGGCAGAGAGGGGGTGATTGACTGTTTAAACACTTTTGGTTTGACCAACAGAAAGACAAAGAAAACAGTTATGAGCTGTCACCAAAACCCCATACACTACCCACCATTGCGACCTGTACGCTCTCGTTGGTTGGCCCTCGCTTCATACAGGTCGCCAAACCCACTGGCTACAGGTCATCTACAAGTCTCTGCTAGGTAAAGCCCCACCTTATCTCAGCTCACTGGTCACAATAGCAGCACTCACTCGTAGCACGCGCTCCAGCAGGTATACCTCACTGGTCACCCCCAAAGCCAATTCCTCCTTTGGTTGTCTTTCCTTCCAGTTCTCTGCTGCCAATGACCGGAACAAACTGCAAAAATCTCTGAAGCTGGAGACTCATATCTCCCTCACTAGCTTTAAGCACCAGCTGTCAGAGCAGCTCACAGATCACTGCACCTGTACATAGCCCATCCAACTACCTCACCCCATACTGTTATTTATTTATTTATCTTGCTCCTTTGCACCCCAGTATCTCTACTTGCACATTCATCTTCTGCACATCTACCATTCCAGTGTTTAATTGCTATATTGTAATTACTTCGCCACCATGGCCTATTTATTGCCTTAACTCCCTTATTTTACCTCATTTGCAGTCACTGTGTATAGATGTTTTGTTTTTTTCTACTGTATTATTGACTGTATGTTTTCTTTATTCCATGTGTAACTCTGTGTTGTTGTATGTTTGTTTATTTTATTTATTTAACCTTTATTTAACCAGGTAGGCAAGTTGAGAACAAGTTCTCATTTACAATTGCGACCTGGCCAAGATAAAGCAAAGCAGTTCGACACATACAACGACACCGTTACACATGGAGCAAAACAAACACACAGTCAATAATACAGTATAAACAAGTCTATATACGATGTGAGCAATTGAGGTGAGATAAGGGAGGTAAAGGCAAAAAAAGGCCATGGTGGCAAAGTAAATACAATATAGCAAGTAAAACACTGGAATGGTAGATTTGCAATGGAAGAATGTGCAAAGTAGAAATAAAAATAATGGGGTGCAAAGGAGCAAAATAAATTTAAATACAGTAGGGAAAGAGGTAGTTGTTTGGGCTAAAATATAGGTGCTCTATGTACAGGTGCAGTAATCTGTGAGCTGCTCTGACAGTTGGTGCTTAAAGCTAGTGAGGGAGATAAGTGTTTCCAGTTTCAGTGCTTTTTGTAGTTCGTTCCAGTCATTGGCAGCAGAGAACTGGAAGGAGAGGCGGCCAAAGAAAGAATTGGTTTTGGGGGTGACTAGAGAGATATACCTGCTGGAGCGTGTGCTACAGGTGGGAGATGCTATGGTGACCAGCGAGCTAAGATAAGGGGGGACTTTACCTAGCAGGGTCTTGTAGATGACATGGAGCCAGTGGGTTTGGCGACGAGTATGAAGCGAGGGCCAGCCAACGAGAGCGTACAGGTCGCAATGGTGGGTAGTATATGGGGCTTTGGTGACAGAACGGATTGCACTGTGATAGACTGCATCCAATTTGTTGAGTAGGGTATTGGAGGCTATTTTGTAAATGACATCGCCAAAGTCGAGGATTGGTAGGATGGTCAGTTTTACAAGGGTATGTTTGGCAGCATGAGTGAAGGATGCTTTGTTGCGAAATAGGAAGCCAATTCTAGATTTAACTTTGGATTGGAGATATTTGATATGGGTCTGGAAGGAGAGTTTACAGTCTAACCAGACACCTAGGTATTTGTAGTTGTCCATGTATTCTAAATCAGAGCCGTCCAGAGTAGTGATGTTGGACAGGCGGGTAGGAGCGGGTAGCGATCGGTTGAAGAGCATGCATTTAGTTTTACTTGTATTTAAGAGCAATTGGAGGCCATGGAAGGAGAGTTGTATGGCATTGAAGCTTGCCTGGAGGGTTGTTAACAGTGTCCAAAGAAGGGCCAGAAGTATACAGAATGGTGTCGTCTGCGTAGAGGTGGATCAGAGACTCACCAGCAGCAAGAGCGACCTCATTGATGTATACAGAGAAGAGAGTCGGTCCAAGAATTGAACCCTGTGGCACCCCCATAGAGACTGCCAGAGGTCCGGACAGCAGACCCTCCGATTTGACACACTGAACTCTATCAGAGAAGTAGTTGGTGAACCAGGCGATGCAATCATTTGAGAAACCAAGGCTGTCGAGTCTGCCGATGAGGATGTGGTGATTGACAGAGTCGAAAGCCTTGGTCAGATCAATGAACACGGCTGCACAGTAATGTTTCTTATCGATGGCGGTTAAGATATCGTTTAGGACCTTGAGTGTGGCTGAGGTGCACCCATGACCAGCTCGGAAACCAGATTGCATAGCAGAGAAGGTATGGTGAGATTCGAAATGGTCGGTAATCTGTTTGTTGACTTGGCTTTCGAAGACCTTAGAAAGGCATGGTAGGATAGATATAGGTCTGTAGCAGTTTGGGTCAAGAGTGTCCCCCCCCTTTGAAGAAGGGGATGACCGCAGCTTCTTTCCAATCTTTGGGGATCTCAGACGACACGAAAGAGAGGTTAAACAGGCTAGCAATAGGCGTGGCAACAATTTCGGCAGATAATTTTAGAAAGAAAGGGTCCAGATTGTCTAGCCCGGCTGATTTGTAGGGGTCCAGATTTTGCAGCTATTTCAGAACATCAGCTGAACGGATTTGGGAGAAGGAGAAATGGGGAAGGCTTGGGCGAGTTGCTATGGGGAGTGCAGTGCTGTTGACCGGGGTAGGAGTAGCCAGGTGGAAAGCATGGCCAGCCGTAGAAAAATGCTTATTGAAATTCTCAATTATGGTGGATTTATCAATGGTGACAGTGTTTCCTATCTTCAGTGCAGTGGGCAGCTGGGAGGAGGTGTTCTTATTCTCCATGGACTTTACAGTGTCCCAGAACTTTTTTGAGTTAGTGTTGCAGGTAGCAAATTTCTGCTTGAAAAAGCTAGCCTTGGCTTTTCTAACTGCCTGTGTATAATGGTTTCTAGCTTCCCTGAACAGCTGCATATCACGGGGGCTGTTCGATGCTAATGCAGAATGCCATAGGATGTTTTTGTGTTGGTTAAGGGCAGTCAGGTCTGGGGAGAACCAAGGGCTATATCTGTTCCTGGTTCTAAATTTCTTGAATGGGGCATGTTTATTTAAGATGGTTAGGAAGGCATTTAAAAAAAATATCCAGGCATCCTCTACTGACGGGATGAGATCGATATCCTTCCAGGATACCCCGGCCAGGTCGATTAGAAAGGCCTGCTCGCTGAAGTGTTTCAGGGAGCGTTTTACAGTGATGAGTGGGGGTCGTTTGACCGCTGACCCATTACGGATGCAGGCAATGAGGCAGTGATCGCTGAGATCTTGGTTGAAGACAGCAGAGGTGTATTTAGAGGGCAAGTTGGTTAGGATGATATCTATGAGGGTGCCTGTGTTTAAGGCTTTGGGGAGGTACCTGGTAGGTTCATTGATAATTTGTGTGAGATTAAGGGCATCAAGTTTAGATTGTAGGATGGCTGGGGTGTTAAGCATGTTCCAGTTTAGGTCGCCTAGCAGCACGAGCTCTGAAGATAGATGGGGGGCAATCAGTTCACATATGGTGTCCAGAGCACAACTGGGAGCAGAGGGTGGTCTATAGCAGACTGCAACGGTGAGAGACTTGTTTTTAGAGAGGTGGATTTTTAAAAGTAGAAGTTCAAATTGTTTGGGTACAGACCTGGATAGTAGGACAGAACTCTGCAGGCTATCTTTGCAGTAGATTGCAACACCGCCCCCTTTGACAGTTCTATCTTGTCTGAAAAGGTTGTAGTTTGGAATTAAAATTTAAGAATTTTTGGTAGTCTTCCTAAGCCAGGATTCAGACACAGCTAGAACATCTGGGTTGGCAGAGTGTGCTAAAGCAGTGAATAGAACAAACTTAGGGAGAAGGCTTCTAATGTTAACATGCATGAAACCAAGGCTATTACGGTTACAGAAGTCGTCAAAAGAGAGCGCCTGGGGAATAGGTGTGGAGCAAGGCACTGTAGGGCCTGGATTCACCTCTACATCGCCAGAGGAACAGAGGAGGAGTAGAATAAGGGTGCGGCTGAAAGCAATAAGAATTGGTTGTCTAGAACGTCTGGAACAGAGAGTAAAAGAAGGTTTCTGGGGGCGATAAAATAGCATCAAGGTATAATGTACAGATAAAGGTATGGTAGGATGTGAATACAGTGGAGGTAAACCTAGGTATTGAGTGATGAAGAGAGAGATATTGTCTCTAGAAACATCATTGAAACCAGGAGATGTCATTGCATGTGTGGGTGGTGGAACTAATAGGTTGGATAATGTATGGTGAGCAGGACTAGAGGCTCTACAGTGAAATAAGCCAATAAACACTAACCAGAACAGCAATGGACAAGGCATATTGACATTAAGGAGAGGCATGCTTAGTCGAGTGATCAAAAGGGTCCAGAGTGGAGAGGTTGGTTGGGGGTCACGGCGATCCAGACAGCCAGCCAGGCCATCGGTAGCAAGCTAGCATAGGATGGACGTCTGTTATTAGCCACCTCTTGCGCCCCGTCATTAGATTAGTGGGGTTCCGTGTGGTAGAGGGGACCAATCCAAATCACACAACAACAGAAATAAAAACAATAGATATAGCTAGAGGCCCAGAAGAAGAAAAAAATAACAATAAAAATAAATAAATAAATTGTCCGATTATCTATTCAGATATCAGCCGATAAGACAGCTAATGGCTAGCAGGCCGCAGATGGGCGCCCAGGCAACGTCGGCAGTTCAGCCGTGAAGGCCCGGCGGGGCTCCGCGCAGGCAGCAAAACGGGTCCGTACAGGTGACCGCACCCCAGGAGTGATTGATGGAACTCCTCAGCTGGCTAGCTCCGGAACAACCGATGCTCGCTCCGGAATCAACAAACTCCAACTAGCTTCCGATTAGCTTCTGGATTAGCTTCTGGCTAGCTCCTAGCTAGCTTCTGGCCAGTTTCCGGCCAGCTCCAGACCCAGCTTGTGATTAGCTTCTGGATTAGCTTCTGGCTAGCTTCTGGCTAGCTCCTGGCTAGCTTCTGGCTAGTTTCTGGCTAGCTTCTTGAAGTTTGGAGTTTCTGGCTAGCTTCTTGGATGATTTCAGACTTGAGGTAAATAATACTTTTTTATATACTTTTTTTATAAATATAAATTGGTGAGGCGGGTTGTAGGAGAGTGTTTTGAGGATGAGTTTATGGAAAATTTAAATAAAAAAATGTATGAAAAAGTGTGTGTATGTATATATATATATGTATATATGGTGGACTGGGGACAACAAGGAGTCATCATATATATGGGACAAGACGAGGACAAATGACGTCTGAACTGCTATGCCATCTTGGTAAGAATGTGTGTCGAATAACTATGCTTTATCTTGGCCAGGTCGCAGTTGCAAATGAGAACTTGTTCTCAACTAGCCTACCTGGTTAAATAAAGGTGAAATAAAATGAAAACATAAAAAAAAACATATGCCAGTGAAAGGATGGTAGAAGGTGGCCCAACAGTGGTTTGTGTCTTATGATTTTCCATTGCAGCCAATTCAGTTGCAGTAATGGCGTTACTGATTTTTTTGTTGTTGTTGGTAATTCAGTAACCAAATTGGTAACGGAATTACAAGTTTTAATCACTTAATAAACCATGTATATCAGTAGAATCACCAATTTATTGGTAGGTCTACCATTACTTGTTAATTCTGTGAACTTTCATTATCCTCCCCCATGAGGTGGAGAGATTAGAAAATATCTTTAGATATGTGGTGGTTTTCGTTAATGGAATTACAAGGCAATATATCAAATGTATTTATATAGCCCTTCTTACATCAGCTGATATCTCAAAGTGCTGTACAGAAACCCAGCCTAAAACCCCAAACAGCAAGCAATGCAGGTGTAGAAGCACGGTGGCTAGGAAAAACTCCCTAGAAAGGCCAGAACCTAGGAAGAAACCTAGAGAGGAACCAGGCTATGAGGGGTGGCCAGTCCTCTTCTGGCTGTGCCTGGTGGAGATTATAAACAAACATGGCCAAGATGTTCAAATGTTCATAAATGACCAGCATGGTCAAATAATAGTAATCACAGTGAACAGGTCAGGGTTCCATAGCTGCAGGCACAACAGTCGAAACTGGAGCAGCAGCACGGCCAGGTGGACTGGGGACAACAAGGAGTCATCATGCCAGGTGGTCCTAGGGCTCAGGTCTTCCGAGAGAGGGAGAAAGAAAGAGAGAATTAGAGAGAGCATACTTAAATTCACACAGGACACCGGATAAGACAGGAGAAATACTCCAAATATAACAGACTGACCCGAGCCCCCCGACACACACAAACTACTGCAGAATAAGTACTGGAGGCTGAGACAGGAGGGATCAGGAGACACTGTGGCCCCATCCGATGATACCCCCGGACAGGGCCAAACAGGCAGGATATACCCCCACCCACTTTGCCAAAGCACGGCCCCCACTCCGCTAGAGGGATATCTTTAACCACCAACTTACCATCCTGAGACAAGGCAGGGTATTTCATTAACTCATAGAAGGTAAACAGCTTCTCCAAAACTAAATATGTGTTGATGTTAGTTGGCAGGGGTCTTTACGTCAACATTATTGTGTTTTGATGTATTTCTGATACCTTTTTAAGACTTTCTGGCAGATGTTTTCTAAGACCCTTTTTACACCTGTTTATCCAGAAATCAAAGCCTTTAATTATGCCAAATTCTAAACATGGGAAATGGTTGAAAATGTTATATATGCCTTAATTTCCCCCAAAATATATTTGCATTTAGCTTTTCGACAAGCTCCTTTGAACTTCATGATGAAGCTCATGGTTCCTTTTTGATGGAAATACCCTCAAGTCAAAAGCTGTCATCAAACCAACAAAGAAGCATACAGAATTTCAGAAAATATATGTACATTTAAGAATGTCAAAGCAGAGGGATACAAGCCAAGGCGGTTTATCGAACTTCTGTTTTGATTTAACGTGAACACATAAGTCTAGGAAACGTTCACCGCCAGCTCCAGTCAGACTCCCCTCGCTGGCCAAGCTCACTGCACATGATTTGCAACTTAAATGTGGAAGTTCATTAATTCAGCAGCCAGCGGCTGGGCTGACCTTTGTGCCTCTTCAAAGGTTTGGCCCGTTTCCTGGCAGGAACCCAGCCCCATCTCTCTAGACCAGGGATCATCAACTAGATTCGGCCGCAGGCCATTTCCTTTTTTAAATAAAACCACCCGCCAGTTGGGAAACCCTGCTCTAGACCTTGGCCCCATGCCTCCGCCCCAGCCCACGTACCCTAGTAGACCTATCTCCATCCCCATCTCCCCAGCCTCAACCCCATCTCTATCTGCCCAGCACCAGTCCCATCCTTATTGCTAGCCCTATCCCCCAGCCTCCGCCATATCGCCCCCCACCATGCAGTTATCCCAAGCCAGCCAGTACTAGAAAAATAATGCTTTAGTTAGGATTTTAGCAGGCCTCCAGAGCCCAGGCCCGGGCTAGATTAGGTTTAATTAAAATGAGTGCGAGGAAGAAAATAGCATTTACCACCACTGGGTGAATTTACCAGCTTTTGTTAATGTCAGGGGATTGCCAACAAACCAGTTGGTTTTTCACTCCCTGGTTTAGAGAGCTAAATAGATTTTTTTTTTTTTATTGTGTGGGTGAATAAGTGTCAGGGGGTTGTGTGTGTGTGCACTACGTCATTGACAGTGTAGAGAAGTGTAGTTGACATGAAAACCCTGAGACTCTGCAGCACCCCACAGAGAGACGCCGGGCTATGACTCTGGTCCGACACACACACACACACACACACACACACACACACACACACTGGAGGAGGAGTAGATGGAGGTAGGACAAGGTGTACAATCACTGTTATTGTATTCCGAGATGAAGAGGAGAACAAGGGGTTTGATCCAAATGGAGCAGGGACACGCTACATTCCATGAGATGTAATGTGAGCGCTGCTCAGTTGTTTAGCGTGTGTTAATGTTTTGGTGGCTCTGAGGAAATGTGACCATTTTTGATGGACAAGGTTTTTCAATTATATTTGCCTAAATTAATTGGCAACATTGGGGCACTCTTCCAGAGGTCCTCATTTACCCATTCTCCCTCCCAACCCCCGAGCACACACACCCCTCATCGAGGAGGGAGCGAGCGTTATCACAGACGGCCTGCCGACAGGATTACGGCAACAAATCCTGTCAATCACTCATTAATAAAGGTGGATAAGAGGATCAGCTTCCCCCAGGGACTCAACCAGTGAAACAGACTGACTTCTATACAAATATTTGGTCTGGGGGAGGGTGAGAAAGGATACAGAGGAATTTGCGTGACTGCAAGTAGGCCCATTTGAAAATCCGAATGGAATGACGTTTAACCAGATTGTTAGGTTAATAATTGGGAAACTTTTAATGGAGAGGGGAATCAGTATTTGATTTTAACCAACATGTTCTAACCCAAACAGTTGCAGTTGTGCATGTCTGGCCCCTGATGGTTGTAATACCCAGCTAGCCTATATATAACGCACGGTTTGTCGGTCATGCTTCTATCCTCTCAAATGGTCCAGAGGGTCCAATAGCTATGTTAGATCACACCAAGTGGGAAAGCCTCTAATCTGCCACACAGATTAATAATTAATGGGGCAAATATTAAAACTTGCCCCCTAGGGCAGTTAACTGCAGGGTTGTGCGCAATTCAGAATTTTGAATTGACTCTCATTCAATTCATGAGTTGAAATTTGACTTGATTGACCACACCCCACAGGATGTAGAATTTGAGGTTCAGGAAGTAGAATTTAATTCCGTGCAATTCAAAAAAATTCCACTCTGTCATAGAACATGAGATTTTCATTGTATCTGACACACTTCCAGATACCAAAGAATATATCACTTTTCTATGGAAACAATGTTCATACTCTTTTGACCTTAGTGCTTAGAATAGCCCATTATAATTTGAGGGTTACTAATGCATTCTGGAAAATGTCAACCATATTTTATATGCATGTGTATAACGGCATGTTTTATGTACAAGATGTGTATTTGAATAGAAGAGGCATTTGAATTTCATTGCATTCTATTTCCTTTTAATTCATGTTTACTATTTTTAAAATTAAAATCCAATAATTTAATTGGAATTTGAGTCATTCTCTATTAAATTCTGAATTGACCACAACCTTGGTCAACTGGGGCCAAAACACAAGCATCTCTCACACCATGTCACCCCACATCCTCCCTCGGTCCTCCTCCTTCACACGCTCCCATCCTTTCAATCCCAGGTTAAAAGGAGGACACAGCACATAGGCCCTGTTGGAATGCTTAGAAAAATGATAATTTATTCCTTCCTACCTTGCTTGGAGTAATGACTGATCTAACAGAACTGAGTGGGTATATAGTGACATTTGCTTCAATTCCTTCCTGATGGAACTTCCAATTCAAGCTTTCCATCATAGACAATAGGTTGTCTATCTATCCCAGGTTTATCCACCTTAATGACATCAAATGGATCTCCTGGCCTTGTGTTAGTAGCCCTTCAGGACGTGAGTCCCGCTCTAGTTCAGCAGAAGCCCTCTCCCTCCAGTCTCATCAAGGCCAAACAGCCAGATCCGCCTCCTCTATGCATCTTTCATTAGATAATCCATTTATTACTCCAACCATTCAATACCTCCCCAGCACTCCCAGAAATGGAGGAGCTACGCACATGACATGTCTTCCCATACTGTCTCTCCTCTCCTGCTACACTCGATCTTTACTGTTGTCTGCTGATGACTCAGATTGTGCATTTCTTTTAAAAACATCCCTGCTAACGATGTCATGTGTCTCATTTAGTTGAATGGCCTTGTATTGCATTGCTTTCGTGCATTGTTTCATTACCATCGAATCTTCTAAGATTTGTCCTGCCTAACATCTCCGCTGATGTTTGGAAGCTGTAGTAGTGCCAGAGGGTTTGTCTAGAGAGGTGCTGCTGCTGTTGAACTAGATTAAGCAGCCGTATGAGGAGGAGAGGGAGGGAGAGCATACCAGTATGACCTTCATTGATATTCCCTGTCGAAGATGATCAAGGAGAAAGCCCTGTACTGGAGCCATGCAATTCATCTCGTCTTGATTGACCTGAGCCTCTCCTCCTTTAAAGAGCATGCATGCATGCCTCACACCAGCTCATAAGCATGCACACACAAACATCTATAGGCAGCTGCTTCGTCGTCAAACACGCACACCACACACGCACACATCACACACTCGTACCCTGACACTTTCACCGAAAATGGAATGCAGTTGGCATTTACACTCAACCTTGGCTCCCATCATCTGTATAGCCTTAGTTTTCTATGCATAACATTGGTTGGACAGTAATGTCTCATGAATGGTAATTGGTGATATTACAATGTCATGGGTCTTTTGATGAACATTTATCTTGATCATGTTCTTCTCCTCCCCCACTCCTTACCCTCCTCATTTTATCTACTACTCTTCACATGCTCTCCCTCACACCCCCTCCCTCCTCCATGTCTTTGTTCCCTCTCTCTTGCACTCTTTCCCTGCCTCTTTTCTCTCTCCTCCCCCACATTTTTCTTTCTCTCAATTTGTTCTTCTTTTGTTCCCTCTCCACCATCATTCCTTCATTTCCTCTCCCCCCATATCCTTTTCTTTTCCCTCTCCCATTCTATCTTTCCTCTCCCATCTGTGGCTCATTCAACTCCATTCCACTTCAAGCTTATTGTCATAAACAAGAATAGGTTATCAATCAACATACCTAAAACCAAATTGTAAACAATTGTCATTCTCGCTCTCCCCCTTCCAGTACGCATCAGCCGGCTGCCTGTTGTCCCTCCACCACAGTGAGAAGCCTGAACACGAGGAAGTGTGTGAGTTCCGTCCCTACACCTGCCCGTGCCCCGGAGCTTCCTGTAAGTGGCAGGGCTCCCTGGAGGCTGTCATGCCCCACCTGATGCATGCCCACAAGTCCATCACCACCCTGCAGGGAGAGGACATCGTCTTCCTGGCCACAGACATCAACCTGCCGGGGGCTGTGGACTGGGTCATGATGCAGTCCTGCTTCGGCCACCACTTCATGCTGGTCCTGGAGAAGCAGGAGAAGTACGAGGGCCACCAGCAGTTCTTTGCTGTGGTGCTGCTCATCGGAACGAGGAAGCAGGCCGAGAACTTCGCCTACCGCCTGGAGCTCAACGGGAACCGGCGGCGCCTCACCTGGGAGGCCACGCCCCGCTCCATCCATGACGGCGTAGCGGCCGCCATCATGAACAGCGACTGTCTGGTGTTTGACACGTCCATTGCTCACCTGTTTGCTGACAACGGCAACCTGGGGATCAACGTCACCATCTCTATGTGCTGAGCTGCTCAGATGTGGAAACACACATACCCGTGCGTAGAAGTTACACACCTCTCGTTCTCAGACTTACACACAAACCAGTATACAGTTACTGACTGCTGTGTGATGCAGTAGAGTGTGTGTGTGAGAGGACAGGTAGGAGATCGAGAGGATATATGTGTGTGTGTGTTGCTGCTTGAGCCTTGTTGGCTCCCCATAATGCTTGAATGGAGACTGGCCTGTAGTGTAGTTTCAAGGTGTGTGCCTGTTCTCTCATTGTGTGTGCTGGAGACAGTGTACAGTAGCTTACATGTGGTGGGCTTGTAATGATTGATTCCCTACCTGTGCCCAGGTGAGTTTGCCTTGCTCCCAGGACCCCACATCCCTCTTCAACTGCTCCCACCCCGCTCACCCCCACCACCTCTTCTGCCCAGCCAACCGGTGCCAGGCAAGGAGGGCACTGCCCAGGGTAAGAAGAGGCGGTCCGTCAATCTGCTTCCACCCGGCAGATTCAGAGAAGCTCCACTTCAACAGCCAGTGGCCCCTGCAGATGCAGCTTTCTAATCCTCACAGCAAATCAAGTTTCAGTAAATTGGACAGTGGACAAATCGGGGCTTCAGAGACACATGTGGGCAGAGTCGGGGCCTGATGGTGACCAATGCGCTGCCTCCCAGTCTGGGTTAGTGTGAGCTGAGGGGTTGCTCATGCTCTGCTAAAGGATTACACAGACTACAAACCAACTCCTTACTGTTCAAAACAGTAAGCTGCAAAACGCAACCATTTCCATAAGTATGTCATGCTTATTAAAACAAGCCTATTGTATGCCCAGAGTGTCTATGAAATGAAGATGACACTGTAACTGAGAAGTTGTGTGTATAATATACACTGAGTGTACGAAACATTAGGAACACCTTCCTAGTATTGAGTTGCATCCCCTTTTGCTCTCAGAACAGCCTCAATTCGTCTGGGTATGGACTCTACAAGGTGTTGAATGTGTTCAACAGGGATGCTGGCCCATGTTGACTCCAATGCTTCCCACAGTTGTCAAGTTGGCTGGATGTCCTTTGGATGGTGGACCATTCTTGATGCACACGGGAAACTGTAAGCATGAAAACCTCAGCAGTGTTGCAGTTCTTGGCACACTCAGACCGGTGCGCCTGGCACCTACTACCATACCCCGTTCAAAGACACTTAAATATTTTGTCTTGCCCATTCATCCTCGGAATGGCATACATACACAATCCTCATCTCAATTGTCTCAAGAATTAAAAATATTTTGCTAACCCATCTCCTCCCCGTCATCTACACTGATTTGAAGTGGATTTAACAGGTAACATCAATAATGGATCATAGATTTCACCTGGTCAGTCTGTCATGGAAAGAGCAGATGTTCCTAATGTTTTGTACACTCAGGCGATTGATCCTGAGATTGTAAGCATATCTGTCCAGCATGTAGAATAAAGAAAGATTAGATTTTTGGTCATCATAACGTATCATAAAGGTTTCATAAGTCCTTCGTAATGATGGTATGAAACCTCTCGTGTAACCCCTGTTCGGTAAAACCCTAGTGCCTAGTTATTCACATGGATTCTGTATGACAATACAAACAACAAATGTAAAACAAACTTAAGTTGAATATTTACATTCTCAAACAACAAAAGCATGTTACTTCTCCAAAGTCACAAGTTCTGTTGTTTATACCCTGACTGATCAAAGGTTAGCTTGTTTGCTAACAATGAAGTCCCACGCCTTTTTGTATGGTCATTTTCATTTAAATCCCTGAATGAAAGACCGGACCTTGCGACTATAAGATTCTATCTTCCATTTTGGTCAAAAATGAGTTATTCAGATAGTTGGTCTTTTGGTGGTCCTTTACATGTGAGAGAGGTCCGGTTTGTAATGGAAAGAAAATGAATAAATTGTAAGTTCTATTTGCGCAAACACCTTTTTAACTTTAAGGTTCTATCTGCAATCCATTCACAATGCTGGGTTGTCAATCAAAAATAATTGCATGTAAGGTGATATACTTATTGAGTCATAAAAGTGTAACATCGCAAAACAGTTCTGAGATCTGGGACTTGAAAATGATTCCATCTAGAAACGATAGATTTTGCAGATAGAACCTTATAGTCCCAAGTTCTTGATTATTATATCATAGGTTCGTTCTGGTCCTCTTTTTCAATTCAAAAATTTTTTCTCACCACTTTTTCAGAACAATGGCCATAATGTAAGGTTAAAAACTAATAAATACAGGTGCATTAGAGCATATTTTAGGCACTTAGAGGCATTACTGTTTTTGTCTTGTTCTATATCAATACGAAAACCTCCATGGAGGAGAAATTTAACAGATTTTATCGATTAATAGCAAGTAGTTTACTGACCTTGTGTCAGAGACCAGAACAGTATCAGTTTACTCATCCATAGCTAAGCTTTAACAATGTTACTAGTTTCTCCGTAGGATATAGTGTATTTGCCATTTTGGGGAACTTTCGCTTTAACAAATGTGATGAATGTTAATTAAGAAAGAATAATTCACTACAAAACAGTTCTGAGATGTGTGGACTTTTATGCTCAATATCTCAGAACTGCTTTGCGCAGATAGTCCCAAGGTCTCGAGGTGTCATGCTATTTAAAATATGACATTATGTTCACTTCATGATACAAGTCAAGTCTCATTTTATTGTGTGTGTGCGTTTGTGAATACTTCAATGTTTGCTTTGAAGATGAGGTTATTGTCAAGGTTTAAAGCACTGAGAATGTTCTGGAGCAAGTCCCACAGTACCACCACGGTTGGGATTATTTATGCTGTGTTTTTCTCTGCATACACTCCTTACCAACAGAGAACAGTATGGAGGAGGCACGCATTTGTAAATACACACATTTTTCTTATTTGTTCCTGTGTAACAATTCTCTTAATCGTTGAACCTGGTTTACCTTCAATTATTTTATGCTCTGATATACTGTAATATGGGGGTAGTTTTCCTGTTGTGTCAGTCAACCCACCACAGCCTTACTTTTGTATGTATCCTAACTTGCATGTCCTGCGTTGGGAGGGCATCTCTGAGGACTGACTCAGACCAACCCTCAGTGTCTTGAACAGACTCTCGGTTTGAGTGGACTTCGGGGCAAAAATGGGCATCCCATAGTAGTGTAGCCATGTACCTTCACCCTCACCTGGCATCATAGTAACCGAGCAAGTACCCACCTTTCCATGAAATACCTCTGACGTCGACCACGGATATGTCTGTAATCCAACAGTCCTCTCCTGCTCGCTCTCCTGATGTCCTGCATGGGGGGAGGGATCCCCACTACTTTCCCACAAACCCCTGCAGTATACCCAGAAACATCCTCTGCCGATCACCTCTGCTCCACTGCTCTCGTCTTTCTTATAAACATTTGAAATATGTAAATGTTGGATGACCATATTTTCTAAAAGATAGTATGAGGATATTCTGTTAATTTGAGCGCTATGTATGTGTTCATGGTTACTCCAACTGTGGTACAGAGGTTTTGAGGTTATTTTGAGCTGTTGTAACTACCTGCCATTCTGCTCTAGTGGTCAGTGTCCCTGCTCTACCCACTGCCTGGACAGACATTTCTGCCAACACAGTCCTTTGGGCAGCACAGCTCTGCAATCGCTATGGTTTATCTGTAATGTCAGCAAAAAATGCTAACTGTGACGGTCATGTTTTCCTAAGATGGACTTTAATACTGCGTCAGTTATCATGATCAGTTGCCACGAGTCATTGAGAACTGCAGTCTTTAAAAAAAAAAAGGCCTTTATTTAATCAGGGAGTCATAGTCTGAGCTGGACCAATGTCTCATTCACAGATTAGCCCTGAATTACAGAAAATAAACACAATATCAATACAAAATGAAGGCAGAAATAAAAACATGGTCATAAAAGACAAACACATCAGTAATAATAGTAATGATGATCTGTTTGGCATTGCATTAATGTATTGTTAATGGGGCAATAGGAGATCAAATCAGTGAAACGAAGGCAGAGACACTGTCCACAAAATGAGATCTCAGGATTTCATGGCGCATTTGTTTCCACTTTGCAAATTGAAAACACCTTTAGGTCTACATCACCATTACCTGACAGAAACATCTGACAACATTCATAAGCATTCTATCATCTAACTTAAAGTAACTGTCCAGGGAAAAGCTCACTTTTAAAAGCTCATCTGTTCACTGAGCCAAATAATGTTGTTGACTCGTCCTACACTTGTAATTGTGTAGCCAAAGCATACGTTTTGAGGGGGGACAAAAACACTTCAAAAACATATCTGAAACAGACTGCTTAAAAAATGCTTGCTATTTCATCATAGAGGAGGACGTCAGGTTTTTGGCCGAGACGTCTCATTGGCTGAGCTGGCCAATCAGCGGTTTACTTGTCATGAATACTTTTATTGACCGGTAATACCCCCACATCATTCAAACACAGAGAATTCAAACACAGAGTTTCCCTTCCAAAATGTGGACGTTATTTCATTCATATTGTAATTAATTATAGATCATATAAATATTTAATAGAAATCTGGAGACACTGGACAGCTACTTTAAACATGCGATGGTAGATAGAAATCCTTTGCAGGTACTGTCATATGAACGCCAAGTCTTAGAAATGCTAATGAATACCTAGGCTGTCATTACAGTGGGTATCATAAATATTCATCCCCCTTGGATGTATTTACAAAGTGGGATTGAAATGGATGTAATTGTGATTTTTTTGTTTTGTTATTATACTACATCAAATACTCAATGTCAAATGAAAATAATTCTACAAATGAATAAACATTTTATAACTCAAATATAGTCGTTGCATAAGTATTCACCCCCTAAATTTAGTTCAGCAGTAAATTTTGGCTCAACAAATTACAAAAATTACATGGACTCACTCTGTGTGAAATAATAGATTTTACATTTTTTTTAATGGCTACACCTTCCTCTGTCCTCCAAATGACATCTGTAAGGTCCCTCAGTCAAGTATTGGATTTCAAGCACAGATTCAATTACAATGACCAGGGAGCCATATAAAAAGCCTCATAAAGAAGGGCAGTGATTGGTAGATGAGTAACAACAAATCAGACATTGAATATCTCTTTAAGCCTGGCCAAATTAATAATTATGCTGTGGATGATGTATTAAACCACCCAGACACAACAGTTGTCGTTCTGAACTGAGCTGGAGGACAGGAAGGAAACTGCTCAGGGATGTCACCGAGGCCATTGGTGATTTTAAAACTGCTACAGAGATAAATGGCTGTGATGGGAGAAACCAACTAAGGATGGATCAACAACAACAACAGTTATTCCACAATAATGACCTAAATGACAGAGTGAAAAGAAGTCTATAAATATACAGAATATTCCAAAACATGCATCCTGTGTGCAACAAAGCACTAAAGTTATACTGCGAGAACACGGCAAAGGAATACACTTTTTGGCCTAATTGCAAAGCCTTATGTTTGGGGCGAATCCAACACAGCACATCACTGAGTAACTGCCTCCTTATTTTCCAGCATGGCAGCATCATGGTTTGGGTGAGCTTGACATTGGCAAAAACTGGCATTTTTCAGGATAAATCCTAGAGGAAAACAGTCTTCAGTTTGCTTTCCACAAGACATTGGGAGACAAATGTACCTTTCAGCAGGGTAATAAACTACAACACAAAGCCAAATCTATACTGAAGTTGCTTACCAAGAAGACCTTTATAATGTTCCTGAGTGACCAAGTGAAAGTTTGGACTTAAATCTGCTTGAAAATATATGGCAAGATTTCAAAATGGCTTTGTAGCCATGACCCCCAACACCTTGACAGAGCTTGATACATTTTAAAAAGAGTAATGGGCAAATATTGCACAATCCAAGTGTGAAGCCAAAAGTGTTTCTAGCATGTATTGACTCGGGGTGAATACTTATCTAATTAAGGTATTGTATATTATTTTTCATTACATTTTAAGAAATGTAAAAAGTAAAAATCTCACTTATGCATTTCAGAGTATGTTGTGTAGATCGTTGACAAAAAATGACAAATCCATTTTAATCTAACTAAAGCAATAAAATGTGAAGACATCCAAGGTGGTGGAATACTTATGATATCCACTGTACACTGAGTGTACAATATTCCTAATGAGTTGGACCCCCTTTTGCCCTCAGAACAGACTCAATTGGTCGGTGTTAGGACTCTATAAGGTGTCAAGCGTTCCACAGGGATACTAGCCCATGTTGACTCTAATGCTTCCCACAGTTGTGTCAAATTGGCTGGATGTCCTTTGGGTGGTGGACCATTATTTATGCACGCAGGAAATTGTTGAGCGTGACAAACCCAGCAGCGTTGACACACTCAAACCAGTGCACCTGGCACCTACTACCATACCTCATTCAGAGGCATTTTCACTTGTCAATCCATTATAATCATTCTACAACCCTGAAAAGTACACACGTTCTTGATATACCTCAGGGAAATACAACCCAAGTGTTTTAGATTGAGTACATTCATAGTAAACATGATGTCAAAGACATCTTTTGTACAGCAGGCCCAATACTTCTCTCTTCCCTAGTCTTGCAAGATCCCGTGAGGTTTCTATAACAGATATATGGGTGCAATTTCTTATTTGTGATAGATACTCTTGACAACTTATTTTCGACTCTGGATGGACTGCATCATCTGTGTCAGATTGTGGATTGAGATGTGATCATTACAGTTTATGATCAGAGCTTGTTTTCTGTATTTCTTTGTTTGTTTTCTGTAAACAGGAAATGATGGGGGTTGATATTGTCAGTGTTGTTAATTGTAATGGCAAAATATTTGTTCTGCTTGTGTGATGTATTCCTATACAGTAGGAAACCTTCGAGGCTATATAGTGTGGAGGAGTTTATAAACCAAGACAGAAGGTCAATATTTGGGTTGTCTTCCTGAACTTTATTATTATATCTCAACAGAGAACTGGTCAAAACACAGTTAAATATGATGCTTGCATGATATTCAACTATATTGCATCACATAGTGTTAAATTGCACCAACTTCCACGCTCCAAAACTCCCCTTTCAATTGCAATTATGTCCCTAACTAAAAATAGATATATTTGGGACACCGCAATGGTCTCCTCTCCTTTTCTTCCCAGCCTGGCTAAGTGTCTGCTCATCTGGGGCCCAGGTCAAAGAAGAAATTGACCTCTGACCTCGAGCCCAGTCTGACCAGTAAGCGCAGACCTGGAATTCATAACTATCTAGTACATCACCACCCAGGCAACTAACAGCATAAACTGGACTAGAGGATAGCATAGCATTGAGGATCTATTCATGCAGCCAGACACCAACGGTGGTGACCAGTGATTAAGTGAGTGTGGCCTGTCTGTTGCCTGGCCCCCCACTGGGAGAGTTTTGAGAGGGAGATTAACTCATATCTGTCTACTGAGCACAAATGGTGGCTCGTCCTCAGTACCCCAGTTTGGTATTTTCATTGGAACCCTTGTGATGAGATTAAAAGAGCTGATTACATGTACTGTGATTCAAATGCCAACGATCGACAGGCTCCTTCACACGCTTAACCGCTTGGTTGGAATTAAATTGTTTCTTTAATGTCTGATGATCACAGGCAGAATGTGCTTTACCTCTTTTTCCCCTTTTATGTTTTGACACAAAGTTAATTTATTCATGGAATATATTTCTGTAGCAATGCTTTGTTCTCTCTCGCTTGGTGATTAACTATGTTGATATGGCTTTTAAACATAATTTAGTGTGACTTTCAGTGATACGGATGAATTACAGTTAAAATCCTGGGCTAGTGATACCAGGTAAATACTCTGTTTGATTAGAATTATTCATTTTCTAATTTTGTTGGTTCTTCACTGAATTACAAGTTGTGTAATGTTGTTTTGGACAGTCAATGTTATCTTTGGAGGCTATTTCTCTATTTCTTTTCACCCAAAATTACCTCTATTTTTGAAGCCAAGAGGAAGCTCCGATCTTGCGTTGTCTTGAAATCCAATTACAAAAATAAAAATGTTATTTATATGGCATCTGTCTCACTCTTGTTTGAAAGCAAATCTCAAGTCTTCTCTACAAAAGCAATTGTCATTTTTATTTACAACAGTAAATCAGTGAGTCAAATTAAACAATTTACAGCAGACTAAAGGTGGCAATCCATTGGAAATCCAGTTCCCATTTACTTTGCTGCTGATGTTGACTAAGCTGCTGTCGTGGAAACAGTATAGGACATCTTCTCATTGCATGTATTTCCTGTTACTTTCTCCTGTATTCTCTCTCCCGATTGTGTTCTTCTCTATGCTTACTGGACTGGTCTCTCTCTCTATTCCTGTCTTTATCTCGCTCCCTGTCCCTATTTCTATCACTGTCCCTGTCTTTCTCTCGCTCCCTGTCCTTATTTCTATCACTGTCCCTGTCTTTCTCTCGCTCCCTGTCCTTATTTCTATCACTGTCTTTCTCGCTCTCCCTATTTCTATCATTGTCCCTCTCTCTTTCCCTAGTTCTTTCTCCCTCCTCCCTGCCTGTCCTCTTGCTTTCCAACTGCAGTCCTCCATCTCTCCTCTCCCCCATCTCATGTCTCCTCTTCTCATCCTCCCTGGACCTATCCCTCTCTCTGTCCTGTTGGTCTCCATAGCGATTTCGGAACCCTCCGTCCTCCTGCCTGTGTGTGTCTCGGGGGTTCCGTAGTTCTGCCCCAGGCCCTGGTCTCTCTCCCCTGGACCTCAGCCGCTCCTCTGCCGCCCCCCGCTGGCTGTACTTGTCATAACCCAGGTCCTCCTTCTCCTGCTTCACCCTCGCTGTCGGGACAGGCCCGGGTGGAGTCTGGGCCATCCTCTCCCTCTGCTCCCTCTCTGCCTTTAGAGCCTTCTTCTCCTTTTTCTTTTTCTTCTTCTCTTTCTTGTCTGGGTTGGAAATGAAAGAAAAGACGGAGTGAGGTCAGGTAAGAGGAGATGATATGAACATGACATACACCTATTTGAGACACTGACAGCCATGTTATCCTTCACTACTCGGCTGTACTCAGTGTCCTTGCCTTACAATTAAAATCTACTTTAGTCAAAACGGCCCTGGGAATGACAAGCAGCAGACATGTACCCTCTAAGCCTCCAGTAGTATCCCCTCCTCACCTTTCTTGGGCTTCTTCACTGGTACAGCATACTGTTCCTCTTCTTCGGACTCAGAAGATGAATGGTCGGGTAGTTTAGGGGCACAGCCCTCCTCCCTTAGGCGCTTGGTGATATCGTCCATGTCCTCATTGTCTTTGGGAGGGCGGTAGTTGAGCACATGGTCCACTCGGATGGTCCGCCCCTTTATCTAGATGTCAAGAGAGAGACAGATCATAACACAATGTAATGAGGTACAGTAATTTACAAGTATTTTGCCAGTAAAAGTGTTTGGTACATCTAACCTTCATTTATGCATGTTTATTGGTTTGGTCTCATAAAATGTATTTCTCTCTTGTTCTCTCTCAGCTGGGAGTGATTACTGTTCATTACCTTGATCCCGTTTAAGTTATCCACAGCCAGGATGGTGCTCCTCTGGTCCTCGTAGCAGATGAAGCAGAAGCCTTTGGATTTACCAGTCTTCTTATCACGCACCAGGTTGATGTTGGCTATCTCGCCATACCTGCAGACACACATTAACCAGGATAACTCAATCTAATGCAGAATTTTTTTACTCAGAAGGAAAAAGGAAGAAGGTTCAGAGGGAAGAGTGGAAGATAAGGATGGAAAGAGACATGCAATTGGATAAACAAGAGACAGAAAGAACCGGGGGAGAGAAAGGGGAATGTGAGTGAGTGAGTGAGTGAGTGGAGAGATGGGAGGAAAAGGTATGTATGGGCCTCACTGAGAGAAAACACAGACGATGTCACCTTCTGTCAGCTCATAAGGAAATCCACCTGCAGGTTACAACAGAAACACTAAGGTTAAAAAAAGAGGCTTATAACTCTGGTGGTGAGAGACTGGAGAACAAGCCATTAACTGAATAAACAAGCCACTCATTTTCAGCCCCCAACTGGTGATCTGCCAGTACACTCTAAACATCAACCTTGGCTGTTAGTATGGTGTGGATTTGTAATACAAGGGGTTGGATCAATTCTACTCAATCCCAAAACTCTCTGACACAGCCTCTTACCGATGAATATCCAGGCGCTGTCCTTGTACTCCGAGTGCCATGACACAGTCTCCTTGACCCCCAGTGAGGCCTCTCTCTCATTCAACTCATTGATCAACTTCACTTTGGTCAGGGGACTGCAGGGTGGGAGGGAGAGATGGACAAAAATAGTGTTTAACATGCAATAGAATACAGAATCATCTATCTGCTGATCCTATCTCTTTTCTTGACCATCCATGGCCAAGCTTCCTTTTTGTATTTTTTTTACCCCATGAGTAACTATATACCATCTGACTAGTTAGCTAGCAGCTATTATGGTTAGTATGGTGTATTTATATAACGTTAACATTAGTAACAGTAGCAAATTATTAGCAAGACAACGTTAGCCATGTTGACTGATGTCCAAGTAAAGTTAGTGGCTGGCTGGCTAGTTGAGTTAGCTAGATCTCTTCACATGATCACTATTAACATTACACCTACGCGAGTAACTATAAAATAGGTGCAGTCGATACAAAATGTACAGCACATAATCGGTCACTTATACTCACTTCATTATAAAGTGATCTTCATGAACGTAAACGCGATTCTGACTTTAAAATGGAGATCCCGTTTGTCATTACTTTAGTTAGCTACCACAGTCACAAAGTCAAATTGGTTATATCGTACGTATTAATAGTAAAAATAAAAATAAAGCTTTTTGGTCGTAATTTAAGGTTAAGGTTAGCAGTGGAGTTACGGTTAGTGTTAGGTTTAAAACCAGATTTTAAGAAGATAAATTGTAGAAATAGGCGGGGTTTAGCCATAATTTCGACTTTCTGGCTGGGATAACTAGTGACGACCGGAGATACCCGAACAACTTCCGTTTTCGACGCGTCAGACTAAGCGGAGGGGATTGTGGGAGGTGTAGTTCAAAGGCATGTTCCCTTCTCAGTAGACAAACCTCAGAGAAACTTGTAAGTACGAACAAAATCTTTCTTCCAAAAGAGTCCTGCCGAAAAAAATGCATTTTAATATAATGTTATTCAATTCCAAGAGTATCTTTTTATTCAGGAAAAGTTTGCTTCAATGATACTGCATTGGCACACACTTATCGCTTCTCTTTATGAAATCGACTTTTATAGCACCATCATCCCTCATATCAGTGAGTGTAATTCTATTGCCTAGTTGTGAAATATGGACGTATTTATCCTATAAATAAGTGCTTATATGACAAGGAAGTGCCCATGAATGAACCATTGTCTCATTTATTTGAACTAACAAACACTCAAACAATACCAACCTCATATCAAGGTTTTCTCAATATGTTGCCACTATGGTACTGTAAGTGACAACAGTAAAGCAATTCTTCATTGACACAAAGAGAGTAAATCATTTGGAGATGATGCAAAATCTGGGCAATAAAACACAACACACATTTCCCATGTACCTCCTGAATGGAGGTAATAATACACACTACTTTCAGAAGAAATTACTTTGTCAAAAAAAGTTGTTCATATAATCACTGACTGATCAGAGAACAACCATTTGTACACAAAACAAGCTGTTCCACTTCAAAACACATACACCTACCTACACCTCTCAACAGTGGTGTAAAGTACTTACCCCAAAAAACTACTTAAAGTATTTTTTACTTATCTGTCCTTTACATTACTGCTTACATTTTTGCCTACTTTTACTTCTACTTCACTACATTCCTAAAGAAAATAATGTACTTTTTACTCAATACATTTTTTTTAAGTACTCGTTACACCCAAAGTACTTGTTACATTTTGGCAGGACAATGGTCAAATTCACACACTTATCAAAAGACCATCCCTGGTCATCCCTACGGCCTCTGATCTGGTGGACTCACTAAACATAAAAAATAATGTGTAAATTATGTCTGAGTGTTGATTGCCCCTGGCTATCTGTAAATAAATAAAAAGCAAGAACATTCTGCCCTCTGGTTTGCTTAATATAAGTAATTTTATGTACTTTATACTTTTACTTTTAATACTTAGTGCCTTCAGAAAGTATTCAGACCCATTGACTTTTTCCACAATTTGTTACGTTACAGCCATATGATGTTTCTAAACCTGGATTGGAGTCCACCTGTGGTAATTTTAATTGATTGGACATGATTTGGGAAGGCACACACCTGTCTATATAAGGTCCCACAGTTGACAGTGCATGTCAGAGCAAAAACCAAGCCATGAGGTCGAAGGAGTTGTCAATAGAGCTCCGAGACAGGATTGTGTCGAGGCACAGATCTTGGGAAGGGTACCAAAAATGTCTGTAGCATTGAAGGTCCCCAAGAACACTGTGGCCTCCATCATTTTTAAATGGAAGAAGTTTTGAATCACCAAGGCTCTTTCTAGAGCTGACCCCCCTGCCAAACTCAGCAATCGGGGGAGAAGGGCCTTTTAAAATTTATTTAACTAGAACAAATTCTTATTTTCAATGACGGCCTAGGAACAGTGGGCAGAACAACAGAGTTGTACCTTGTCAGCTCAGGGATTTGAATTTGCAACCTTCCGGTTACTAGTCTAACGCTCTAACCACTAGGCTACCCTGCGGCCCCAGATTAGAATGGTGACAAAGAACCCGATGATCACTCTGACAGAGCTTTGGAGTTCCTCTGTGGAGATTGGAGAAACTTCCAGAAGGGCAACCATCTGCAGCACTCCACCAATCAGGCCTTTATGGTAGAGTGGCCAGACGGAAGCCACTCCTCAGTAAAAGGCACATGAAAGCCCGCTTGGAGTTTGCCAAAAGGCACCTAAAGACTGTCACACTATGAGAAATAAGATTATCTGGTCCGATGAAAACAAGACTGAACACTTTTGCTTGAATGCCAAGCATTACGTCTGGAGGAAACCTGGCACCATCCCTACGGGGAAGCATGGTGGTGGCAGCATCATGCTGTGGGGATGTTTTTCAGCGGCAGCGACTGGGAGACTAGTCAGGATTGAGGCAAAGATGAACAGAGCAAAGTACAGAGAGATCCTTGATGAAAACCTGCTCCAGCTCAACAGCTCAGACTGGGGACAAGGTTCACCTCCAGGTCTGAATACTTACGTATTTTATTTGCAAACATTTCTAAAAACCAATTTTTGCTGTGTCATTATGGGGTATTGTGTGTAGATTGATGAGGGAAAAAAAACAATTTAATCAATTTTAGAATAAGACTGTAACTTAACAAAATGTGGAAAAAGTCAAGGGGTCTGAACTTTCCGAAGGCCTTATAAATATATTTTAGCAATTCCATGTATTTTTGATACTTAAATATATTTCAAACCAAATACTTTTAGACTTTTACTCAAATAGTATTTTACGAGGTGACTTTCACTTTTACTTGAGTAATTAACTTTTTAGGTATCTTTACTTTTACTCAAGTATTACAAATGAGTACTTTTTCCACCACTGCTTCTCAGACACATAGACTGGGCTCGTTTAAGTGGTGAGGTGAAAGCAACGGAATGTGGACAAACGTCGAAGAGTGAATTCGGGGGAGGTGCATCTGGGACAGCCTAAAGTGTGACACTAACCGGGTTTCCATCCAACCTTTTAATGCGAGTAAAGTACGTCGGGAAAAACATTTAATGACAGGCCTGATGGAAGCAGAACATTGTGGGATTAATTATGCATGAAATGTCGGTGGAAACGCTTTTATGCGCAAATATTGATATAATAACTATCATATCTAAATAAAATTGGAGTCCCGCGATAACATGTTCTGTGATCCTCCGACTAGGACTCGTCGGAAAAACATGCAGGGTCAATACCAGAGTGGGCAAATTCGCTATATAACGCAAAACAAATTGCGAGAAAACCATCAGTACAGTTGAAAATGTGATTGAAACCCATTTAGCTTGATTTTTTTTATTCGGTACATTCGAATTTAACTGCAAAATTATTTTTATGTGCACTACATCATCACGCACAGCTTCTTATCTGCAACAAGTCAATTTGATGGAAACATCTCTGGTGAGAAAGGGTGCAACTTTTTTTAAATGCAGATTTTAGAATATTTGCATGGAAATCTGTCGCCAATTAGGTGGAAACTACTGATGTTGTTTTCCAACAGCAAGGCTCAGTGCAACATGGCGGTTTTGTCATTGTTTATAAAAGTTTTTCTTTATAATGTTGAACTAAACATAAAAAATAAATCATATCAAAACACTCAAACTGAAAATATATATGTTTGTACATTGTACACTCAATTGGTGAGAGAGAGAGACACTCATTTGTACATATCCACTGTATACATGAATTGCAGCAAAGTTGGCTCCTGTTTCAGTCATGACATTGGTCAAGTTCGTGTGGGTCAAGCAAAAGCATCCTAATGATTGGTTGACAATATTGCCTCCCACAATACAGGCGATGGCTGCTCTGGGAACATACATTTTAATGTTGCAGGGAGGTTCTGAGGACGTTTTACTATGGTTCCCTAAAAGTGTTCCTGGGAGATTTTATTAACGTTCTGAGAACAGAAATTCTAGGTTATTTTATTTTCCTTAAAACTTTCACTGAATGTTTCAATAAGACTTTTAATAACACTGCTAGCTTAGTTTAACTGTTTTGATCTCCAAGCACAGATAGGACACATGGAATTGAATTTGCTTAGGCATTAATCATGCAAACACTGTGGCAATGAGATTTAAAGCTATGATCTTCTGTTCTCTATCCACCATGATGCCATGTTTTTTTACTAATACAAAGTTGTTCATTTTAGTTTATTCAAACAGACCCCATTTCAAACGAAACAAGCACTTAGTAAGATCAGGTGTGCCCAATTATTGGGTTTTATGGAAAATATTTGTAGTGTTCTGAGAAAATTGAACCATGTGTAAACCTACAGAAAACATTATGCTGCAGTACTGAAATTCCCACAGGAAAGCATTGTTTCTTAACATTCTCGGAACAATTTGATGATATTCCCAATGTCAATCCAGTTGGAAAAGGTTCCTAGAACATTAACAAAAAATGTAATTAAATGTAACCAAGTTTGAACTTTTAGGAAACGTTCTGTTAAAGTAATGAAATAGCAAAAAAATAACATTATTTTGTCAAGTTCGATGTACTGAGAATGTTCCAAAGCCAAGTAACTATCCTGCACCATTCCCAGAGCAATCATGCTCTAAGAAACATATAGCGATCAGAGCATTATGTGCTAGCTGGGTGGGAATGTAGAGGGACAAAGTCCATTCTTTGCAGAGATAATATCAATTAGGTTAGTAGAGGAAACAGAGGAAAAACAGCAAATAGGTTTCATGATGTCTCCACATCCATCTCACTCTGTTATTTTTCCACTTTTGGTTGTTCTTGGCAGTTGGTTGCTGTCGCCAGACGTGTGATGTGAACCGTTTCTACCAGAAATGGAGAAAGCTCTAAGCTGCCACAGTAAGTGTTCAAATTGGTTTATTCAACCTCAATGAGTTGTTCTCAAAATGTTTAAGTCATTTACAAGGTGGTTGAGGCAGAAAGCGATACAGTGTGGCCCTGTTCAGTGGTGACCGGGGGAAGATGGGGTCCAGGCTCAGGACATTGTCCACAGATATAACAGTATAAGTGTACGCAGTATACTCAGCTCTGTCTGACATCTCCCTCTAGCCTCTAACACGGCTGTGTTCCTGAACCTGTCCTTAACGGAGATGAGTTCCCCGATCTTCAGCCACACCTCCCTCTGCCAGCAGACGTACACCAGAGGGTTGATGAGGGGGTTGGACAGCCCCAGCAGTTACAGGTCATTCTCCAGCACCTTGTACAACTCACAGCCCTCACACAGCACCTGCACCACACACAACAAACGGCACCAGCAGATGGTGAAACAGACCACCAGCAGAGCCACAGTCCTCAGGGCCTTGGCGTGGCCCCAGTAGTGGCTGCGCTGTGGAAGCCTTTAGCTGGCCTGACGGACCTGCATCTGGTGGCCACAGGCAATCTTCAGGATGTCCAGGTAGAAGTAGTTGAAGACAGAGAGGATGGGGAAGAAGCCAGCACAGAACACCACAATGAGGCCCTGAGGACAGATGACAGAGAAGGTGCAAAGGCTGCTGCTGTCAAAGTTTCTCTGCTGTAGCTGCCGCGCCATGCCTGCAGAGCAGAGGAGAATAACAAACATACTATATGATACTGTATTTAGATTATTAGTGTAAAAATATATCATGTTCATTATCCAGTTGATCAAGAATTCACAAATTGAGTCTGTTCATCCCCTGAATTGAAATGAAACCCTGTTGTTAGGGACATCAAGGTATCTGGCATGGCCAGGTTGATAACGAAGCACCAGCTCTGACTGCCCTTCCTGCACATTAGCTGAAACAGAGCAGCAGCTACCAGCAGGTTGGTTGAGATAATGAGGAGACAGGCCACACTCAGGATCCATCCCATAATTTCTGGTGTCATTGAGGTGCAGACAACAGGGGTTGGTATAGGTCTCACACCAGGCATCATGGCCGTGAGGTTGCCACCCGACTCTCCTATCCAGCATGTCTTATTGTAAGCTGCCATTGAGTCATTTACAAGCTCTAAGTCTTGTATATCTGTGAGATCCCCACACCCTCAAAACAAATCAATTATATCCACCAACATCCACTCCTGCTGTGGTATATTGACATTTGAATCCAAAGACCCTTTTTCCTATTTGTATTGACTTCTGTAAATGTTTCTTGTTAATATCTTTCTCTGCCAAACTCCTTGTAAAACAATAATAAAAAGTGCTGTTAATTAAAAAGTTATGGAAAAAAAAGGTAGAACATTCAGAGGGTACTCATCCACTCCTGATGCGCCTTTGCTCCTGAGAGGGCAAAGTATCTCCCCGCCTCTCTCGTCTGCAGCTGTGGTTCCTCTGCATCTGACTCTTGTCCAGCCTGCTATCTGGCTGTCATCCCAGTCCCCTCGAAGAGTCCCTGGTGCAGACATTCGGGATGATGGGGCCATTTTCCACAAGGGTTCACCACCACCGAATCTGGGTTAATGACAGTAGTATGCAGTATAAACACAATCTGACAAGACACTAAAATAGATCCGCTTTCGATGCCATCTGTATCGTCATCATACAGTCATTAGTGTTTTTTAAAGCCCCGTTCATTGAATTCAATAGTAGGGCAGTAAGGTAAGAGAGGAAGGGTTCTGTGGCGTGTCGCTTGGGAAGACCCATCTGTAGGCATATATATGAGTCCTTTAGGAAACACACAGAAGAAAAAAAATCCAGATAGAGACATGGAAGAGAAAACAACCATCTACTCCCACTTACTAGAATCAACAAAGAGTATCTGCTCTCTTGGCTCCTCTAGTGTCTAAGGTGAGTCCTAGCAAAAATAATACACTGCTCAAAAAAATAAAGGGAACACTAAAATAACACATCCTAGATCTGAATGAATGAAATATTCTTATTAAATACTTTTTCTTTACATAGTTGAATGTGCCGACAACAAAATCACACAAAAATTATCAATGGAAATCAAATTTATCAACCCATGGAGGTCTGGATTTGGAGTCACACTCAAAATTAAAGTGGAAAACCACACTACAGGCTGATCCAACTTTGATGTAATGTCCTTAAAACAAGTCAAAATGAGGCTCAGTAGTGTGTGTGGCCTCCACGTGCCTGTATGACCTCCCTACAATGCCTGGGCATGCTCCTGATGAGGTAGCGGATGGTCTCCTGAGGGATCTCCTCCCAGACCTGGACTAAAGCATCCGCCAACTCCTGGACCGTCTGTGGTGCAACGTGGCGTTGGTGGATGGAGCGAGACATTATGTCCCAGATGTGCTCAATTGGATTCAGGTCTGGGGAACGGGCGTGCCAGTCCATTACATCAATGCCTTCCTCTTGCAGGAACTGCTGACACACTCCCGCCACATGAGGTCTAGCATTGTCTTGCATTAGGAGGAACCCAGGGCCAACCACACCAGCATATGGTCTCACAAGGGGTCTGAGGATCTCATCTCGGTACCTAATGGCAGTCATACCACCCTCATGGAGTCTGTTTCTGACCGTTCGAGCAGACACATGCACATTTGTGGCCTGCTGGAGGTCATTTTGCAGGGCTCTGTCAGTGCTCCTCCTGCTCCTCTTTGCACAAAGGCGGAGGTAGCGGTCCTGCTGCTGGGTTGTTGCCCTCCTACGGCCTCCTCGTCTCCTGATGTACTGGCCTGTCTCCTGGTAGCGCCTCCATGCTCTGGACACTATGCTGACAGACACTGCAAACCTTCTTGCCACAGCTCGCATTGATGTTCCATCCTGGAGGAGCTGCACTACTTGAGCCACTTGTGTGGGTTGTAGACTCCGTCTCATGCTAACACTAGAGTGAAAGCACCACCAGCATTCAAAAGTGACCAAAACATCAGCCAGGAAGCATAGGAACTGAGAAGAGATCTGTGGTTATCACCTGCAGAACCACTCCTTTATTGGGGGGGGGGGGGGGGTCTTGCTAATTGCCTATAATTTCCACGTGTTGTCTATTCCATTTGCACAACAGCATGTGAAATTTATTGTCAATCAGTGTTGCTTCCTAAGTGGACAGTTTGATTTCACAGAAGTGTGATTGACTTGGAGTTACATTGTGTTGTTTAAGTGTTCCCTTTATTTTTTTGAGCAGTGTATTATAGAAGGAATTTTCATCTTGAGAAGCCCCTTCATCTTGGCACACAACACTGCACAATCACAGTGCTGTACAAAATGTGCTGTGACTAACCACTGTACCTATTGGACGTTATGGCTTAGGGTTTTCTGTATGCATTTACACAGCTCTAAACAAACAGAGGCAAAATACATGATAGGGAGAGAATGAGAGACAGGGAGAGAGAGTTTATATTTGCCAGACAGGATAACACGAATCTCTGTCATCAGTCAACTACTTCTGTTTTACGTATGGGAAACACTTCATTGGGTGACATAACCCTGCACAAATTACTACCCAATTTCCACATAGGAGTATGCATTTACAGTTGAAGTCAGAAGTTTACATACACTTAGGTTGGAGTCATTAAAACTCGTTTTTCAACCACTCCACAAATTCCTTGTTAATAAACTATAGTTTTGGCAAGTTGGTTAGAACATCTACTTTTTGCATGACACAAGTAATTTTTCCAACAATTGTTTACAGACAGATTGTTTCACCTAAAATTCACTGTATCACAATTCCAGTGGGTCAGAAGTTTACATACACCAAGTTGACTGTACCTTTAAACAGCTTGGAAAATTCCAGAAAATGTCATGGCTTTAGAAGCTTCGGATAGGCTAATTGACATCATTTGAGTCAATTGGAGGTGTAGCTGTGGATGTATTTCAAGGCCTACCTTCACACTCAGTGCCTCTTTGCTTGACATCATGGGAAAATCTAAATAAATCAGCCAAGACCTCACAAAAAAAAATTGTATATCTCCAATAGTCTGGTTCATCCTTGGGAGCAATTTCCAAAAGCCTGAAGGTACCACTTTCATCTTTACAAACAATAGTACGCAAGTATAAACACCATGGGATCACGCAGCCATCATACCGCTCAGGAAGGAGATGCGTTCGGTTTCCTAGAGATGAGCGTACTTTGGTGCGAAAAGTGCAATTCAATGCTAGAACAACAGCGAAGGACCTTTTGAAGATGCTGGAGGAAACAGGTACAACAGCATCCAAATCCACAGTAAAACAAGCCGCTCAGCAAGGAAGAAGCCACTGCTCTTTAACCGCCATAAAAAAAACAGACTACGGTTTGCAACTGCACATGGGGACAAAGATCGTACATTTTGGAGAAACGTTCTCTGGTCTGACGAAAAAAAAATAGAACTGTTTGGCCATAATGACCATCATTATGTTTGGAGGCCGAAGAAGACCAACACAATGTGAAGCACGGGGGTGGCAGCATCATGTTGTGGGGGTGCATTGCTGCAGGAGGTACTGGTGCACGTCACAAAATAGATGGCATCATGAGGCTGGAAAATGATGTGGATATATATCGAAGCAACATCTCAAGACTTCAGTCAGAAAGTTAAAGCTTGGTCACAAATGGGACTTTCAAATGGACAATGACCCCAAGCATACTTCCAAAGTTGTGGCAAAATGGCTTAAGGACAACAAAGTCAAGGTATTGGAGTGGCCATTACAAAGCCCTGACCTCAATCCTATGGAAAATTTGTGGGCAGAACTGAAAAAGTGTTTGCAAGCAAGGAGAGCTACAAACCTGACTCAGTTACACAAGCTCTGTCAGGAGGAATTGGCCAAAATTCACCCAACTTATTGTGGGAAGCTTGTGGAAGGCTACCTGAAACGTTTGACCCAAGTTAAACAGTTTACAAGGCATCGCTACCAAATACTAATTGAGTGTATGTAAACTTCTGACCCAATGGGAATGTGATGAAAGAAATAAAAGCTGAAATAAATTTCTTTCTACTATTACTCTGACATTTCACGTTCTTAAAAAATAAAGTGGTGATCCCAACTGACCTAAGACAGGGAATTTTTACTCTGATTAAATGTCAGGAATTGTGACAAACTGAGTTTAAATATATTTGGCAAAGGTGTATGTAAACTTCCGACTTCAACTGTACATGTCTTCTTCTCTCTCTTTCTGTAACTGTTTCTCAACTCCCTCCTCTCTCACACCCTCAGACACAACAACCCAACCAGGTCAGTCTAAACAGTATCAGGTTCACATCAAGTACACAGTGATCTTTTCATGTAGAGCAAAGATCCTCTTTTTATCACAGAGGGTAAAAAAAACCTCTGGCTCCCACAGAGATACAATGTGGGAATGTTATTCATCCCTACTAGACCTTTCAGTGCCATTCAAAACTTCCGTTGGTCAGCAGTAATTGTGCCCACTGCCTCTGTGCCAGTAGGCATTCTCACCCTGTATACGGCTAGCATTGCCCACTCCTCACCTACGGGTTCTCAACCCCACCATGCCATGTTATTCTTTGAATAGACTACAGTACCTCCTGTCTTGGGCTTGAACTCTGAAGTTGAACGCCGAAGTTGAGAATTGTTTGGACTGTGAATTAAAGATGTCTTTAAAGAGACGGCTGCTGTCTATGTTGTTGGGCTGTGTCTACTGCGTGGCTTCACTCTTCTGCTTCAACACCAACAACTGTGTCTCCATTAGCACCTGGTGAGTATGTGTGTGTACAGGTGTGTGTATGAGTATGTGTGTGTACAGGTATGAGTGAGTGTGTGTGTGTACAGGTATGAGTGAGTGTGTGTGTGTGTGTGTGTACAGGTGTGTATTTCAGTGTGTTTGCCCGAGTGTTTGTATTTGTGTGATGGGCAAAAATGTCTTAGTCATGAATCATGGTGTGTGTTAATAATGTCTTATCTGTTCATCTGTTTGCAACAATCTGAGGTAGTGGCATGTCCTCTGTTTTATGTGTGTGTTTTTTACATGTGTGTGTTGGCATATGTTTCCTCGCTTGATAGAGAATGAAATACACAGTATAACAATACAGGATGTAAAAACAAGATTGCTATTGAGTTACTTTTTTTGTCTTAATATACTCACAGTAAGGGTAATAAATAAAGTATTCATAAAGTAATTAACAAAGTAATCTTTGACCGAATATAAATATATATATATTTAATACAGTATGTTAAACAAAACCTTACCTTGAACAGTTTGCTGTGTTTGGCACCACTCACTGATCATGTCTTTTGTGCTCTTTTGACAAACCATTTTAGGAATCTCATGACAGTTGTCCAGCAGCTGTACCAAAGAGTCACGAGGCTTATGCGAGCCACTTTCTGATCTTGTGGAGCTCGTTAACACTCATCATCCTCAAGACTGAGTCACTCTACTGCCCTACCCTTTCTATCCAATGGAGATGACCTGCAGAGCACCTGCCACAGACAGAGCAAGAGGACAAATAGTGCTCTCACAGTCATGTATTGTTTTTTTGGAACACCTGTACATTCTTAGAGATCCCTCTTACCATTGCAGTTCATTGTAATAAAGAGGGAGATAGCAAAAAAAATGGTTATTGATTCAGATAGATTTAGTTGAGATCCTACTGGGCTTGTTGTGTGAGATGTGAATGAGGTGGTGGACGCAAAGAGGGCTGGCCCTAGCCTTTTGTGGGCCCTAAGCGAGATTTGGTTGGGGGGCCCCCCACCTTGCGGGCAAAACATTTTAAAGTTAAAGTTACATTTTAAAGTTAAGTTCCTGCAATACTACACATTTTGCATGGGCCGGAGAGAACATTTTGCAATTTTATTATTCATTTCATGGAATTCTACTTATTTTGCAGAGATAAAAATGTGCAGTTTTAAAGCTAATTTCCTGCAATTCTACACATTTGGCCATGACTCATGCCATGTTAATATAATATGATTTCTGAGTGGGAGTGACTAATACAATCAATGGGGGCCCACTGGAGTTCAAGGTCCCTGGGCATGTGCCCTGCGTGCCTGGTTGGTAATTCGGCCATGAGTTTAGATTGCTGGTTAGACTAATTTACCAATCCCAAAAATTGTTGACATGGGCTAATTGAGTGACTGTCAGTGACTGACATGACAAGGGAAAACTGTGATGTACAACCAAATATTCTACTATTCCAACTCTCTGCCTGTCTGAGTTTGTTTGTGTGGTTTGGGGGCCCCTAGTGGCCGCTTATGTCTCTTAGTGGCTAGGGGTGGCCCTGGACGCAAACATACTTGTAGGTCTACTATGTTTTCAGGTTTCACCTGTGATTCTGTGGCTCAGGCTGTTCCCTTTTATATGCTTGACTGATCTTTCCGTTATAGAACTTGAATGTTATTACCATTGTTTGCACAGGAGGCAACACATTTGTAATACATGGATGGGATACAATGAGCTGGCCATTGACACTGGATTTTATTTTGGAAGCTACAACGATATAGGGTGTGGTTGTGTAACAGTATTGCTTCCGTCCCTCTCCTCGCCTCGAACCAGGGACCCTCTGTACACATCAACAACAGCCACCCGCGAAGCATCGTTACCCTTGCAGAGGGGAACAACTACTGCAGGTCTCAGAGCGAGTGATGTCACCGATTGAAACACTATTAGCGCGCACCACTGCTAACTAGCTAGCCGTTTCACATCGGTTACACTCACCCCCCTTTTGACCTCCTTTTCCATAGCAACCAGTGATCCGGGTCACGGCACCAATGTAACAGTATAACTTTCATCCGTCCCTCGCCCCGGGCTCGAACCAGGGACCCTCTGCACACATCAACAGTCACCCACAAAGCATCGTTACCCATCGCACCACAAAAGCCGCAGGGCAAGGGGAACAACTACTTCAGGTCTCAGAGCGAGTGACGTCACCGATTGAAACGCTATTAGCGTGCACCACCGCTAACTGGCTAGCCATTTCACATCGGTTACAGTTGCTCTTGCCTTGAGGGGAGACGCCACAGAACTGACCGATTTAAGTAGCTGGTAAATTTGTTGTGCACACAGAATGCCATTCACAGAGAGCATTTTTACTTTTGCAGAGTATGAATGAGTATGAACATACCTTTCCCATGCATTAAGTATTATGAGCATGCTTTTGCATAGCTGAAGAAATGCAGTGCATGTTAGAAGCATTTGTTTAAGTGCATGAGCTTTGTGTTAGTGGCAGAAATGTCCTGCATTGTAATGCGAGTGCTGGAAAAGCCAATTACAGGATCATTCAAAGATGTCATTCATTTCCTTCCCTCTTGTGGAAAACTGAGCAGTTATTTCTACATGATGGTCAATAAATGAATGCTTTCAATGAGCTTCAAAGCTACCACTGGACATGGAAAAGATTTCCTGCTGGAATTGATGTGATTGAGTTTTGTTAAATCTGCTCCATGAATGCATATAGTGCAGTATGTGCTGTTTTCATGAAATAATACTGGGATTTTACCTTGTGCAAATTATGGGAAAATAGGCAGTGTTGGAGAGTATTGAACAACATGTAGTTCAACTTTGCATTAGCTTGGTGGTAGTTGAAATAAATTCAAATATAGGTAGTGTTTTCAGTAGTTAATGACTTTTTTGCCATGTAGCGGTGTAGCAAACTACTGGAACTACAGACTAAAATTAAATAAAAAAAGGTGAATTAGGCAAGAATTGTCTTTTTAGTAGTAACTTTTGTTAAGTAAACTATATTTTCTGAGTATCTTCCCCAACATTGAAGATAATATGTTAAATACATTTGTACCACTTGATTGATCTAAATGTTATAACAGTTTAGTCTTTTGTCATTCATGCTGTAGGCCTATCAAAACTGATATAATACACTTTACATTTGTTTTCATAAATGTTTGCCAGTATATTTTTGATATGCCTATACCTTTAACTCACAACATAAGTCTGGTGTAATACACAGCCATATAACGTAATATATTTACTACATTATAAATGTATATGTCGGCCAAGGGAAATTGTAACAAAGGCAAACTACATTTAAAAAAGGGCGTTGCATCATTATCGCGTACCCTTCCAAATGGTTCCGGAAACTTCCGGTGCCCTCTGTTCCTCTTTCGGCACAAATCCACTAGAAATGGAAAGCTACGTAGCCGGATAACTTTTGTGTTGTTTTATTTATTGAATAAACCCACTTGATGTCGAAGATATGGAATCCAAAATAAAATAGCAGTGCACAACTTGTATTTACATTACTGGTAGGTGTCATTATGTGGTGTTGCAGTTTGTAGCGGGTTTCGTAACTTATTTCTAGAACTGTTGGCTTTAGCTAACAATCTACAGTAACTATAGTAGCAAGCTGGTTGTCGCTAACATGCGGACCTGCGGCCAATGCGGGTTCTGCTAAATGAACGATTATTCCTTTGATTTGATTGACATTTCAGATAGGACTGGGACTCACCTCTGTATTTTAAAAGTTGAACTGGTAGTATCAGATAACATTACATTGTATCATCTTGTGGTGAAAATATGAATGACATTGCTGTCACTCGCGTTATCCTACACACAGTGATGTGGGCGGGGAATGAAACAACCAAAGCCAATTGAAATCCTTTAAATGTTGATTGACTTAAATGGCAGCCAATAGAAATTCTCAATATTTGAGATGGCTAATTTCATGACTGAGAGAGGCGTTCCTTTCCGGCGCAATATTCTGTGATGCTGATTGTATGAGCTCTCGGGGAGTAATCAAATCAGGTAGCACAATGTTACATGATGTACGATTACAACAATTTCTTTATTTGTATTTCGGCGGCCTGCTGTTGTTTTTAGCAGGGCTCCATCACGTAGAAGCGGCCACCACCGAAATGACCAACCTGAACTGGAAACCGTTCATCTACGGAGGGATGGCCTCTATTGTCGCAGAATTCGGTAAGTGATGCACCAAACCATTTCACACTAATCTAATTTATTTGAGTCATGCATTCATTTTATTATTATTATAGTCACACACATTTAAGGCGTATGTTTAGAGCCATCACATTGAGAAGCACTGCGAGATTTGCATCAGTCTCTCTTCTTGAGTGATGGCGAAGGCCCTAAATGATGGATGCTGCATCAAATGATTAATGATGCTACTCCATTGGAGTAGATCTACAGTGATGCAATTGTGTGCAACCCCAAGCAATTATAGATTTACGTAGATAAACCAATTTAAATGACACTGCTAACTTAGAAAAAAAGCTAAACAATGCAACACACCTATTTGCTGAAAGCAATCATGTTGGTTTTAATTACAATCAATGCATTGTTACTCCACCTCATTGTATTGAGAAAATATACCCTGTCATAGTAAACCCTGTGAAAGTAATCACCTCTTCCTCCTTACTTCAGTATCATGTCCTCTAATCTTTTGAAGGGGCTTGACAATTATGTCATTAAATTAATTGTGTGTATATATATTTATATATATACACACACACACACACACACACACACCCACACACACACACACACACTGAGTGTACAAAACATTAGGAATACCTTCCTAGTATTGAGTTGCACCCCTTTTGCCCTCAGAGTAGCCTAATTTAGTCTGGCAATGAACTCTACAAGTTGTCGAAAGCGTTCCACAGGGATACTGGCCCATGTTGACTCCAATACTTTCCACGGTTGTGTCAAGTGGCTGGATGTCCTTTGGGTGGTGGACCATTCTTTACACACACAGGAAACTGTTGAGTGTAAAAAACCCAGCAACGTTCTTGACGCACTCAAATAGTTGGGCACAATGCATTTAGTTTTTGGCAGGCTTTTAAAACCAGAATGGAATGTTTGTTAGTAGGTGAACCTGAGAATCAACTACTAGACCCCATTCAAAGGCACTTAAATATTTTGTCTTGCCCATTCACCTTCTGAATGGCACACATACACAATCCATGTCTCAAGTCTTAAAAATGATTCTTTAACCTGTCTCCCCTTCGTGTGTGTACACACATGCATACAGTTCCAGTCAAAAGTTTGGACACACCTACTCATTCAAGGGTTTTCTTTTCTTTTTACTATTTTCTACATTGTAGAATAATATTGAAGACATCAAAACTATGAAATAACACATTGAATCATGTAGTAACCACAAAAGTGTTAAACAAATCAAAATATATTTTAGATTATTCAAAGTAGCCATCCTTTGCATTGATGACAGCTTTGTACACTCTTGGAATTCTCTCAACCAGCTTCATGAGGTAGTTACATGGAATGCTTTTCCAACAGTCTTGAAGGAGTTCCCACATATGCTGAGCATTTATTGGCTGCTTTTCCTAAACTCTGTGGTCCAACTCTTCCCAAACCATCTCAATTGGGTTGAGGTCAGATGATTGTGGAGGCCAGGTCATCTTATCCAGCACTCCCATCACTCTCATTCTTGGTCAAATAGCCCTCACACAGCCTGGAGGTGTGTTGGGTCATTGTCCTGTTGATAAACAAATGATAGTCCCACTAAACGCAAACCAGATGGGATGGCGTATCGCTGCAAAATACTGTGGTAGCCATGCTGGTTAAGTGTGCCTTGAATTCTAAATAAATCACTAACAGTGTCACCAACAAAGCACCCCCACATCATCACACCTCCTTGTCCATGCTTCACTGTGGGAACCACACATGTGGAGATCATCCGTTCACCTACTCTGCTTCTCACAAAGACAGTGGTTGTAACCCAAAAAATCTAATTTGGACTCATCAGACCAAAGGACAGATTTCCACCGGTCTAATGTCCATTGCTTGTGTTTCTTTGCCCAAACAAGTCTCTTCTTCTTATTGGTGTCCTTTAGTAGTGGTTTCATTGCAGCAATTTGACCATGAAGGCCTGATTCACACAGTCTCCTCTGAACAGTTGATGTTGAGATGTGTCTGTTACTTGAACTCTGTGAAACATTTATTTGGGCTGCAATTTCTGAGGCTGGTAACTCTAATGAGCTCATTCTCTGCAGCAGAGGTAACTCTGGGTCTTCCTTTCCTGTAGCTGTCCTCATGAGAGCCAGTTTCATCATAGTGCTTGAGGGTCTTTGCGACTGCAAATTGTCCGCCTTGACTGACCTTCATGTCTTAAATTAATGATGGACTGTCATTTCTCTTTGCTTATTTGAGCTGTTCTTGCCATAACATGGACTTGTTCTTTTACCAAATAGGACTATCTTCTGTACACCACCCCTATCTTGTCACAACACAACTGATTGGCTCAAACGCATTAAGAAGGAAGGAAATTCCACAAATTAACTTTTAACAAGGCACACCTGTTAATTGAAATGCATTCCAGGTGACTACATCATGATGCTGGTTGAGAGAATGCCAAGAGTGTGCAAAGCTGTCATCAAGGCAAAGGGTGGCTTCTTTGAATAATCTTTGTTTAAAACCTTTTGGTTACTACATGATTCCATATGTTTTATTCCATAGTTTTGATATCTTCGCTATTTTTCTACAATATAGAGAATAGTAAAAAATAAAGAGAAACCCGTGAATTAGTAGGTATGGCCAGACTTTTGACTGGTAGTGTGCCTCCAGTGCATTCGGAAAGTATTCAGACACCTTCCCTTTTTATTTTAATACATTACAACCTTATTCTAAAATGTATTTAAATGTTAAAAAAATCTCAATCTACACACAGTACCCCATAATGTCAAAGAGAAAACAGGTTTTTAGAAATGTTTGCAAATGAATTAAAAATAGAAAACATATATATACCTTATTCACATAAGTATTCAGACCCTTTCCTATGAGACTTGAAATTGAGACCAGGTGCATCCTGTTTCCATTGAACATCCATGAGATGTTTTTACAACTTAATTGGAGTCATCCTGTGGTAAATTCAATTAATTTGGAAAGGCACACCTGTCTATATAAGGTCCCACAGTTAACAGTGCATGTCAGAGCAAAAACCAAGCCATGAGGTCAAGGAATTGTCCATAGAGCTCCGTGGCAGGATTGTGTTGAGGCACAGATCTGGGGAAGGGTACCAAAAAATGTCTGCAGCATTGAACGTCCCCAAGAACACAGTGGCCTCCATCATTCTTAAATGTAAGACATTTGGAACCAACAAGACTCTTCCTAGAGTTGGCCGCCCCGCCAAACTGAGCAACCTTGGTCAGGGAGGTGACCAAGAACCCAATGGTCACTCTGACAGAGCTCCAGTGTTCCTCTGCGGAGATGGGAGAACTTTCCAGAAGGACAAACCATCTCTGTAGCACTCCACTAATCAGGCATTTATGGTAGAGTGGCCAGACGGATGCCACTCCTCAGTAAAAGACGCATGGCCAGACAGTTTGGAGTTTGCCAAAAGGCACCTAAATGACTCTGACCTTAAGAAACAATATTCTCTGGTCTGATGAAACCGAGATTGAACTCTTTGGTCTGGAGGAAACCAGGCATCCCTATGGTGAAGCGTGGTGGCAGCATCATGCTGTGGGGATGTTTTTCAGAGGCAGGGACTGGGAGACTAGTCAGGATTGAGGCAAAGATGTACAGAGAGATCCTTGATGAAAACCTGCTCCAGAGAGCTCAACAGCTCAGACTGGGGGAGGTTCACCTTCCAACAGCACAACGACCCTAAGCACACAGCCAAGTCAACACAGGAGTGGCTTTGATACAAGTTTCTGAATGTTCTTGAATGGCCCAGCCAGAGCCCAAACTTGAGCCCGATTGAACATCTCTGGAGAGACCTGAAAATAGCTGTGCAGCGACGCTCCCCATCCAACCTGACAGAGCTTGAGAGGATCTGCAGAGATGAATGTGAGAAGCTCCCCAAATACAGGTGTGCCAAGCTTGTAGTGTCATACCCAAGAATACTGCCAACGTTGCTTCAACAAAGTACTGAGTAAAGGGTCTGAATACTTACGTAAATGTAATATTTCCTTTTTTTTTTGCAAACATTTCTAAAAACTAGTTTTTACTTTGTTGTTATTGTGTGTAGGTTGAGGGGGGAAATATATAATTGAATCCATTTTAGAATGAGGTTGAAATTTTATAAAATGTGGAAAAAGTCAAGTGGTCTGAATGCACTGTATATTGTATTTGTGATTTTTGGCCATTGAATACCATTCAAAAAGCGTACAAAAGTATATATAAAAAAAAGCAAGGCTACTTCCTGGAAAACTTGCATAGCATATTATCAGCTGACCTAATGCTGCATTCCCGTGCTAGTCGGAACTAGGAAATTCAGAAATGTCCAACTTGCTAACTGGTTGTAATTATACATGTGCCGTGTTTTAAAGAATCAGCAATTCGTACATTTCTGAGTGTTCTAATTCCGACTAGAATGTGAACGTGGCATTAGTTACTGAGGGGTCACTGTGTGTCATCTGAACTTTCTTCATTGATATACTACCTGTAATCTCTAAATGAAACAATGTTGTCATGATGTTGTCTGTTGTTCTCCCCCTAGGTACATTCCCCATAGACCTGACTAAGACGCGGCTGCAGGTGCAGGGCCAGTCCCAGTACATGGAGGTGCGCTACCGGGGCATGTTCCACGCCCTGTTCAAGATCGGCAAGGAGGAGGGCATCAAGGCACTGTACTCTGGGTGAGCAAAAATAATATGGTTTACACTATAGAAAATAACATATTACCTTTTATTTAACTAGGCAAGTCAGTTAAGAACATTTTCAATGATGGCCTTGTGGGTTAACTGAACAACAGAGGCAGAACAACAGATTTTTACCTTGTCAGCTCGGGGATTCGATCTTGCAACCTTCCGGTTACTAGTCGAACGCTCTAACCACTAGGCTCCCTGCCGACCCACACGTTATGGTGTGCTATGTTGGAGCATATATACCTGTTTGGATCGGATGGGCAGGGATTGACATTAAGGCTTGCCCAAGGCGAGTGAGTCTGCTCTGGTTGCACCTTTGGGCAGGTGATCCCCCCCCCACCCCCCCTCCTGATAACAACCAAAATGCAAAGTATTCCAGTAGGCTAGTCTTACTGGTTCCACCCCTGTCTGTAGGTAATAATAGCTACTTTACATTTTCTGGCAAGTAAATATGCCTGACATGCGCAATGAGGGAATGCCTTTCTGACATTAATGTCTATCCCTGGAAGGTACAGCCTGTTTTGCGTCATGTGTAACTGTTGTGAAATGGCTAGCTAGTTAGCGATGCACGCTAGTAGTGTTTTAATCACTGACATCACTCGCTATAAAACCTTGAAGTAGTTGTTGCCCTTGCAAGCGATATGTAATGATTCTTCAAGGGTGACTGTTGTCTATGTGTGCTGAGGGTCCCTGGTTCAAGCCCAGATTGGTGCGAGGAGAGGGACGGAAGCAATACTGGTACACATGCAAGATTTATTTTGTGTGTAATGGCCACAACTTAGATCAGATGACTGCCTGGTGCGTATGAATATGAAAACACCATGAACACTGCATAGCAACAATTCTAAGTGGTTATTGTATTCCAGATGCCTGCTATCATGGCTAGGAGGAGGACACAAAGGGCTGTCATGCCATGTTCACAAAATACCTTTGTTGTAGATGATCATGTTAAATGCTATGCCATAACCATATGTTAATGTTCATGCTGTTTGCACAGTGTAATGCAACCTCATGCTGGATTTGTGGCAGTCAGTCGAAATGTAGTCCTAGGCCCTACTTGGTACTGTATGCAGAATTGTAGTAATCTTCTGCAGTTTATCAGAATTCATCATGTCAATGCTGGTGACGAGAGAGATTTTTGCAAATGTCTCAGTGCATTGTTCCCTTCAGTGAATTGGCAAATGTTTTTACAAACTAAACAAAATATGTGATCCATACATGGTATTCACACATTACAGGACTACTGTAGGGAGGCAATAAACTGTCAGGTCAGCTTAAGCTCCTGGCTTGAGTATGTCAACATCCAGGACACAATGTCCAGGTCTGAGTTCTTAGAAGAGGCTTAGGTCAGGGACTAACACAATAGAAAACAACATCTTAGCTCAAAGGTGCATTGGAGAAGCAGCAACTGAAGAACTGAACAACGGTACAAGTGACCCCTACGCTGCGCATTGTACTTGCAAATTCAACATTTTTGTTTTTGAAAAGTCATGCTTTGACAAAGGTCTATGTGGCCAAGTGGGTGAACTTGTCAGTAAATGTTTAATTTGTAAGTATACACAATGTCCAAGACTCTCTCAGTTCTACCATTTTAGAACATGGAATCAAACACAATATTTTTCTTCTTAGAACACAGTTAGATCATTATCATGTAAACCACTATCCACTAATCAAAATAAACTCTACTAGAACCTTCTCTCATTCTCAAGGATAATATCAACATTTGACCTCTGAGCTACTGACATGGAATCTGGTCTCGTTTGTGAGATGGTGACCTTTGAAAGTGGGCCGTATCTTTAGCACAACCTCGGGGTGAAGTGCTCTTCTTGGCTGTGGTTTATCAGGGAACTGCTTTTGAAATCCAGTACCTGTTAGGTCATTCTGCTCTCAGGGAGTCTAGAACTAGTGTGATGACAACAATTGTCAATAGTGTGTAACCTAAACAAGAGTTGATTTAGGGAACTGAGCTCCACAGGCAGAATACAAATTCCTTCCAAAGTCTTGACAGTCCTGATAGAAAGGTAATGTGAAAATTAGGCAGAGTGCCTCTTCACTTGTTCGTAGAAGTGACATTCCCTGATATTACTTCTGTCTTTCTCTTTTTCCATGCAGCATCTCCCCAGCTCTCCTGAGGCAAGCCTCCTACGGGACCATCAAGATTGGGACATACAACACACTGAAGAGGTTATTTGTGACCCATCCGGAAGGTGGGTTTCAATGACTCTGTCCCCACTGCTTTCTATCTCACATCATATTCTCTTTGTTTGCTCCACCCATATAGCTTTTGATCTAATACTGAACTCCCAGCCAAATTCATGTTAGGGACTGACATTCCAAATACTCATACCAGGACAGGACAGTCACCCCTTTACAGCCGTGTGTGTGTGTGTGGGGGGGACCTGAAAGGGTAGAGGGGACAGCAGTCAGCACTTGATTTTACTTCACCATATACTGTTAATTTGCACACACAAAGAAACAACAGGGATTTAAATAAAGCCTGTAATTTTGAAATAGACCATTGTGCTGATTCTTTTGAAGATCAGTGTTTTGTTTCTAGGCCTTCCAATAGTGTTGACAGGGCGCTATCTCATACCCTCATCAGCAAACATAACCGCTGGGGAAAACCTTTCGAATACCTGTCTAGACAACCTGCATTGACACAGATGGAGAACGCCTAACTGCTGTCACTAATGCCCAATCTAAACAGACGACTGGGAGCCTCCATGACAAGAGGGAACAAATCTCCTCCACTGTCTATCAATAGGTTTGCATTACATTAACCGGCGTCAGCATGTATCCCCATATCACAGGCATCACTTTCCACTGAGAGACTATTTGTATTTACTGTACAAACAATGACAATATTATTTGAACCCCTGCATTAGAGAAACGGACCAAACGAAGTCTGACAGCGGTTCACCTAGTTAGTATAGGGGTTGACTCAGATTTTCTTTCTGCGATTTAATAAGGATTGGGGTTAGTAGGGAGTGGTGACTAAGTTTTAATTTGTGATTGTGTGTGTTGTAAGCAGAAGACCTCTCTGCTGTTGTGCTTCTTCACTCTGCATGCCTCACTCTGCCAGGATGTGCCACTGTGTTTTGAATGCTTATTTTGATACAGGCTGTGGTTTGCCTGGTGTGGTGGTGGTTGGGCGGGGAATCCAGTGCCCGTTCTCCTGCCATAGTGAACGGTGCCAGGACCACACTAACTATTGGTCACATTGATCAAGGTTTCACTGTAACTATTGTTCTTAACTTGATCCATTATTTTTTTCCTGCGCCTGTGTCACACCTACTTCCACTGTAGATTTGTTTTGTTTGCCAGTGACTAATAATCTCTTGTCCTAACCCCAACTGTCATAACTTCTAGTAAATAAATGAAGGTCCCCATTCCATTTCAAACCTCGTACTGTAAGAGAGACAGGGTGCAGTCTCACTCTGTCCCATTACGGTAGTGTATCAATAATACAGTAGTGGTATGTTGTGAAATGGTGACAAATCCAAATGGCAGATAGATGTAGTTGGTAGTCATTTTTTACTTGTGATAATGAATAGGATAATGGCTCTCTGTTTTTCTTTATGTACATGTAGGCTTTCTAATTCTCATGATTCTCTGTCTGGAGTTGAATTACTGCATGTTTGTGTTGATCTATTAGATTTTATGTTCACCTTGAAATAATAGATAATTTGCAAATCTTTTTGCTCAGAATTATAGCCTCTTGTTATTACGTGGAACATACTTCTGTCTTTCTGGCATTTCTCCCTGTGTGTGTGTGTGTATGTTTTATGTGGAGGAGTAACGGGCTGTCCTGTGTTTGCCCTGACAGATGAGACCATGGTGATCAATGTGTTCTGTGGAGTGGTGTCTGGAGTCTTGTCCTCTTCTCTGGCCAACCCCACTGATGTCGTCAAGGTAAAAAAAAAAACGCTTTTTAAAGAAGATCTAGATACTGGACATTGCAGATAGAAATGTCATGAATAGAACTGATGTGATTCCTTTTTGTGTCCGAGGCATGTTTGTTCTATAATAGATTTCTGTCTGAACGTTCCACACCGTTCTGGCCTGCTGAACGCAAGCCCTGATGTTCTGTGTTCAGATCCGTATGCAGGCACAGGGCAGTCTGTTACAAGGGAGTATGATGTCCAACTTCATTAGCATCTACCAGACAGAGGGAACCCGTGGCCTGTGGAGGGTGAGTGGTCCTCTCTCTGTCACAACCTATCAAACAGTGGCTGATCTGTCCTAAACTACCCCCATGTAATGCGTGGTTGGGACAGCAGTAGTAGGTGAAGTATATAGGCATACTGTTGTTAGGATTTTGTTTTTGTGGTCTTTGTTGTTGTGTAAGATGGTGACCAGTGAGAGAGCTGTTTTTTTTAGGCCATCTGAAGACCGTTGAGTGACTGCTACACTCAGATTATTTACATTGCTGTCATCCTCAGGGCGTCATCCCTACAGCTCAACGGGCAGCCATCGTAGTGGGAGTGGAACTTCCTGTCTATGACATCACTAAGAAGCACCTCATCAAGTCTGGCACCATGGGAGACACCATACTCACACACTTTATGTGAGTTTAGACATCAATATTGGATAATGCATCTATACAAATACTATTTGTTTTTCCATATGTACCGACATGCTCTCTTTAAAAAGGTTTTATATTGAGTGTGCATATTACATATTAGTGAGTGAGCATATTACACCTGAACCTCTGGCTTCTCCCACTTCTGTCTCTTCCTGCAGTTCCAGTTTTATGTGTGGCCTGGCGGGGGCGCTAGCTTCCAACCCAGTGGACGTAGTGCGGACGCGTATGATGAACCAGCGAGTGCTGTCAGGGAACCCCATGTATAAAGGCACGCTGGACGGAGTAATGCAGACATGGAAGAACGAGGGATTCTTTGCCCTCTACAAGGGCTTCTGGCCCAACTGGCTGCGGCTGGGGCCATGGAACATCATTGTATCCTTTCCATCAGTGGAATCAAAGTTCAAACCCACTGTGTTGCCAGCACTATGATCCAAATCACTGAACCATCCGAACACCTCTTACTCACTCCCTGCATTTACATATCGATATATGTTATGTCAGTTCAGTTTTACTTCAGGTCATATTGAGTATTTTAAACTGGTTCGAGCCCTGAATTCTAATTGGCTGACAGTCGTGGTATATCAGACGGTATACCACGGGTATGACAAAACATTTTATTTTTACTGCTCTAATTACATTGGTAACCAGTTTATAATAGCGATAAGGCACCTCCAGGGTTTGTGGTATATGGCCAATATACCACGGCTAAGGGCTGTGTCCAGGCACTCCGCGACGCATCACGCATTAGATCAGCCCTTAGCCGTGGTATATTGGCCATATACCACACCTCCATGTCTCTTGTTGTTTAATTATAGACATTGTAGAGCACCATTCCTAGCAGTAGAAGGTGCCAAATACATGCACTGAAGCACAATATGCAAGGATAGAACATTGTTATATACTGAACTAAAATATTAACACATGCAACAATGAACGGTTTTACTGAGTTACAGTTCATATAAGGAAATCGGTCAATTGAAGAAATTCATTAGGCCCTAATCTATGATATCACGACTGGGCAGGGGCGCAGCCGTGGTGGGCACAGGCCGACCCAGTGGGGAGCCAGGCCCAGCCAATCAGAATAAGTTTTATCCCACAAAAGGGCTTTATTACAGACAGAATACTCCTCAGTTTCATCAGCTGTCTGGGTGGCTGGTCTCAGACGATCCTGCAGGAGAAGAAGCCGGATGTGGGAGTTCCTGGGCTTGTATGGTTACATGTCTGCCGTTGTGAGGCCAGTTGGACGTACTGCCAAATTCTCTAAAATTATGCTGGAATGCGGCTTATGGTAGATAAATGAATATCTGGCGACATCTCTGGACATTCCTGCAGTCAGCATGCCAACTACACACTCTTTAAACTTGGGACATCTGTGGCATTGTTGTGACACAACTACACATTTTTCAGTGGCCTTTTGTCCTCAGCACAACGTGCACCTGTGTAATGATCATGCTGTTTAATCATCTTCTTGATATGACACCTGTCAGGTGGCTGGATTATCTTGGCAAAGGAGAAATGCGCACAAACTGGGATGTAAACACATTTCTGCACAAAGTTTGGGAGAAGCTTTTTGTGCAAATTGACAATTTCTGGGATCTTTAATTTCAGCTCATGAATAATGTGATAAATACATTTTTGTTCAGTATATTTACAGTGATATTGAATAATACCAAATGTTAATTTTATTCAGTAAAGTCTTAAATGTATTATGATTATTTTTGTGTGGGCAGAGATAATGTCAAGACTATATATATTTCAAGGCTGCCGTCATCTGTTGTCCTTAACCAGAGCTATTTAGTTCTTCATCACGTTCGAGCAGCTGAAGAAACTCAACTTGTAGTTGGAACAAGAAGTGGACACTCCGTCAGATTAGATGCAGGGATGGGCAATTCCAGTCCTCGGAGGCCGGAGTGTTGTCCTACTTTTTCCCCATCCCTAGAAAACACAACTGATTAAGGCCAGGCACCATACCCTATTGGGGATTTAAAAAACAAATCTTAATCATATAACAATCAACTTTTCCTAGTTGAATGTAGACAAAGTTTTGTATAAATGTTTGAAATATTAAGATATGCAAATTAGGTAATAAGTATACATATTTGCATACCATACAAATTCATTTTTTATAGATGCTGGATGAATTCTGTCTAAACATTTGTTTCAGTTTAAGACACTCGAAGGCCGGGCTTGTTCAGAGCAGATTCTGGATAAACTTTTTATCTTTAAAATACTAAAGACTTGTATAATAAAACATTTAAAAAAATGTTATCTAGAATTTAAAAAAGTTACATCAACAATTCCCCCTGGGCAAGTCTGGAGAATGTATCTAAGGATAACTACACACAATTCAAAAGTAGATGCTTCTGAAGCTGAGAAAAACAAGTTGGCGGTGTGGTGCCTGGCCTTAAACTGAGGATCATGATTAGTTGATTATTGGAGTCCAGTGTGTTAGCTTGGGCTAAAGTGTGACAACAATCAGGCCCCCGAGGACTGGAGTTGCCCATTACTGGTCTATAGTGTGTTGGTGAGCGGGAAACCCCACAACACCTCAGCCCACGTGTCAAACTCATTCCACGGAGGGCCGAGTGTCCAGGTTTTCGCTTCTCCCTTGTACTTGATTGATGAATTAAGGTTACTAATTAGTAAAGAACTCCTCACACCTGGTTGTCTAGGTCTTATTTGAAAGGAAAAAACAAAAACCACTAGGCCAGAGTTATTCAACTCCTACTCTACGAGCCTGCTGGTTTTCTGTTCTACCTGATAATTAATTGCACACACCTGGTATCTCAGGTCTAAATCAGTCCCTGATTAGAGGGAACTATAAAAAATGCAGTGGAACTGGCTTTGAGGTCTAGAGTTGAGTTTGAAAACACTAGGCCCTGCATGGAATGAGTTTGACGCCTCAGCCCTTCGTCCATTCATTCGTTACATTCACAATCCCTCCCTCTGTCACACAATCTGTATGTCTGTGCATGCTCATCTAAGTGTTATTTTAGTTTTATTTGAACTTTTAATAATATTGATAGTATAAAAAAACAAACATTTAAAGTTATTAGTTGTATTATGTTTTTTAAAACACTTCTTCATACCCCTCAACCACCCTTGAGGCCTCTCCTGGCAGCTAAACATTAGGTTGTAGCTGAGGACGAAAGCCTGTTTGGGCCAATAGGTATTAGCTAGGTACGTTGCCTGCCAGCTTGCTAACTTCTTAGTGAGGAGGAGGACTATCCTGGGTGGAATGGGAACTGGAGATCTACTTGAGCTTATTTAGAGAGATGTGGAATGGGCCTCTGATTGTGTCTGACCTAGTTTTTAACCGCATCTTTGCTCTGCATGGGACATGCAGGAAAAAGAAAAAGGTTTTGTGTAATTTCAGCCAGAAAGTAGTGCTCACGAGCCAAAACTGGTTCTGAAAATTGTCCACAGTTGTGTAAGTCAACTATTTTGTACATGTTCCGTCCTGAAATTAAAAAAAAAAAAAATCTTCCTACAATTCGTATGATATGTAACAAATGTAAAGATCTGGTTCAATCTCTTTAAATGTTTAGAATTGTAGGTTTGCCTGTCTGATCTGACATCTATTCACTGTTTTGGGCAAAACTAGCTAGCAGAGGAAGCATGATGGGTTAACCGGGTTTTTATTGTCAAATCATTTATTCTCAATGACTTACCTTTTTAATAAAAGGTTACAATAGATTCTGTTTACTCTGTTAGAGGAACTCAGGACAAAGCTGAGACTGTATCTGTATGGCCAATAAGATGGGATTGGGGACTCTTTTGTCATTACTTGAATGCAGTCTCTGTTGAGCCAAAGCCACCAGTTGTTCCCCGAAGAGTGACTGCTTTCTGTGCATGTCACTACAAAAAAAACAACGGAATACCTGATAAGTTGTTGGCGCACGCACAAATTCTACTGTAAAAAAATGCCACTTTTCGTCAGAAGGTAGTAGAACTATTGAAAGGTTTTAGATTATGTTATTATCCTTTGCCCTCTCCAAGTCCCCTGACCTCTGTGTGAAACAGAGTTCTGTTTTTTCTTGTCCAGAACAGGCATTGCAGTGGAAGCAATTAAGACATTTCTTGGACCTGCCTGGTTGTCATGGTGATTCCCATAAAAGTACATTATGTACAGAGAGACACACATGTGAAGGCGGATACACCATATTGTGACAGGCATGTCTAGCTTGTACATAAAGCTACTTCAGAGTACTTGCTTTTTGTTTCTATTTTGAGGTTTGCGTAAAGCCCTGAATAGAAATGGCCTGTAGTACTAGGATATGGGGGCCGTAGTGCCAATGTGTGCATGTACTGTACTGCACCGCTGTTGTAAAGCTCTGTCCCTGAATAGGTCTGAACTGCACTGTTACATGCATACTTACTCAAGCCTTACACTTTACTTTCATAACAATGTTTCTAATTTCTATGATGCCTCTTTCTGTGCCTCTGCCTGGTCATTTTGAGTTGTGTTTTTATTAGAATGACAAGTTTTGTTGTAGCATTTCCAGATCATGTATATGGATGTTAGGTGTGAGAGATGTGGGTGTTATGTACTGTGTAATTAATTGAAACCAACGTCCTGTTTTCTTTAGGTTTGATTTTTACAGATCATGCTTACGGGCGGCAGATGGCCTAGCGTTTAGAGTGTTCGGTCAGTGACCGAAAGGTTGCTAGTTCAAAGCCCTGAGCCAACAAGTTGAAAAATGTGTCTGTGCCCTTGAGCAAGGAACTTAGCCCTAATTGCTCCATGATCGCCATTGATAATGGCAGTCCCTGGCCCTGACTCCACTCTCCAAGGGTGTCTGAGGGGGAGTTGGGAGATGGAAAAAAAAAAAACAATCACAAATGCGTATGAATACAAACTTGTACATGTGTGAAATAGGACAATTATAAGCATTCATTTGTTTCAGCAGTCATGTTTTAATCAGCCGTCCTTTCAGCTTTACCATGATGATGTGTCTTTACCATGATGATGTAATACTTTTTTCCCACAGAGAATATTGTGTGGGTTTCTTTCCTTTTAAACACATCCATTGTTTGTGTGGAAGAGACTTTTATATTGGATGAATAACTTATATTTTTATTGGATCGAATTTCTTTCCAAAGCTTTATCTATTTTTTAAATAACCTTATGTTTTCCCATATGAACTTAACAAAGAACACTTTCTTGAAGTCTTGAACTTGTTTCCCCTTTACTCAAAAATGCAGAGTATGTTATGTAGTTATTTGTCTCTAATTGCTGTTCTTTTATAATGATTATTGGACAATTATTGCATTTATACAACCCATATAGTTGGCTCCAGCTGCATTCTGGTAACCACAAATTGATTATTACTTGGGTGATCAGTACATTGTCAGTTCATTCACTTCAGAGAGTGATTTGAATTTCCAATTTAAGAATAGAAAAAAAAACTAATTGAAAATGGATTCAATCATTGTATTGGAATTTCAGAATTGACCAACCCTGAATGCTTTCTCTTCATAATCATGTCTATCTTCTTATATCATGAAAATGACAGTACAATGTTGTCATTCAGCTGTTACCATTTGACTCCTTAGACTTGCCTTACTGTATTGTTTTTCAGTTCCTTCAGAAAGTATTCATACCCTTTGACTTATTCCACATTTTGTTGTTACAGCCTGAATTCAAAATGGATTTTCTCACCCATCTACACCCAATGCCCCAGAATGACAGTGAAAACACATTTTTAGACATTTTTGCAACTATATTGAAAAATTAAATACAAAAATATCTCATTTACATACAGTGCCAGTCAAGAGTTTGGACACACCTACTTATTCCAGGGTTTTTCTTTATTTTTACTATTTTCTACACTGTAGAATAATAGTGAAGACATCAAAACTATGAAATAACACATATGGAATCATGTAGGAGAAAAAGAAAAGTATTAAATGAATAAAAATATATTTTATATTTGAGATTATTCATAGTAGCCACCTTTTAGTGTGTGCAAAGCTGTCATCAAGGCTAAGTATTCACACCCCTGAGTCAATACATGTTAGAATCACCTTTGGCAGTGATTTACAGCTGTACATCTTTCTGGGTTAGTCTCTAAGAACTTTGCACACCTGGATTGTACAATATTTGCACATTATTATTTAAACAATTCTTCAAGCTCTGTCAAGTTGATTAATCATTGTAAGACAGCCATTTTCAAGTCTTGCCATAGATTTTCAAGCCAATTAAGACAAAACTGTAACTAGGCCACTCAGGAACATTCAATGTCGTCTTGGTAAGCAACTCCAGTGTATACTTGGTCTTGTATTTTAGGTTATTGTCCTGCTGAAAGGTGAATTGGTGTCTGTTGGAAAGCAGACTGAACCAGGTTTTCCTCTAGAATTTTGCCTGTGCTTAGTTCCATTCCGTTCCTTTTTACCACCCCCAAAAACACCCTTCCTGATGACAAGCATACCCCTAACATGACCACCATGCTTGAAAATATGAAGAGTGGTACTCAGTGACGTTGCATTGGATTTGTCCCAAACATAACGCTTTGTATTCAGGACATAAAGTACATTTCTTTGCCACATTTTTACCTGTTGTACATTCGTGCCTTATTGCAAACAGATGCATGTTTTGGAATATTTTTTATTCTGTACAGGTGTCTTTCTTTTCACTCTGTCATTTAAATTAGTTTTGTGAAATAACTCCAATGTTGTTGATCCATCCTCAGTTTTCTCCTATCACCTCATGGAGAAATACCTGAGCGGTTTCCTTCCTCTCCGGCAACTGAGTTAGGAAGGATACATGCATCTTTGTAGTCACTGGGTGTATTGATACACCATCCAAAGTGTAATTAATAACTTTACTGTGCTAAAAAGGAATATTCAATGTCTGATTATTTTTTTTGACCCAATAGGTGCCACCCTTTGCGAGGCATTGGACCTCCCTGGTCTTTCTGGTTTAATCTGTATTGTATATGTGGGGTACAGAGATGAGGCAGTCATTCAAAAATCATGTTAAACACAATTATTGCACACAGTGAGTCCATGTAACTTATTATGTGAATTGTTAAGCACATTTCTCCTGAACTTATTAAGGCTTGCCATAACAAAGGGGTTAAATACTTATTGACTCAAGATATTTCAGCTTTTAATTTTTAATTAATACAAAAAATGTCAAGCATAAATCCCTTTGATATTATGTGGTATTGTGTGGAGGCCAGTGACACAAATATACATTTTAATCAATTTTCAATTCCGGCTGTAACACAACAAAATATGGAAGAAGTCAAGTGGTATGAATGCTTTCTGAAGGCATTGTATATTTTACAGTAAATCGTATTTATTTCTGTTTTCGTGGTTGTATTCTCTACTGCTGTATGACTCAGCTGGCTGGGACACTGTTTGCTCTCTGTCAAATCTTTTAGCCTGTCATATTACCTAGTCGTGCACTTTGGTAAAATGTATGTCGATAAAACTGTATTTGCAATCATACTTATAATCATTTTGCTTGTTTAGTCAATTGATTGTATGGTTGATTAGTTATGTGTAAACTATTTTCAGTTACAGATTGGATTTGGCTTTGTATAAATAACAAGTATGTATACTTCCGAAATAAAATACAGCATATCCACTGATGGTTTTGATAGATCACTGATGGATGTATTTAAGAAATAAGGCCCGAGGGGGTGTGGTATATGGTCAATATACCACGGCTAAGAGCTGTTCTTATGTACGACAGAGTGACTGGACACAGTCCTTAGCCGTGGTATATTGGCCATATATCGCAAACCCCCGAGGCGCCTTATTGCTATTATAAACTGGTTACCAACGTAATTAGTGCAGTAGAAATAAATGTTTTGTCATACCCGTGTTATATGGTCTGATATCAAATCAAACTTTATTTGTCACATGTGCCGAATACAAAAAGTGTAAACCTTATCGTGAAATGCTTACTTACAAGCCCGTAACCAGCAGTGCAGTTCAAGAACAGTTAAGAACTGATTTACCAAAAAAAAAAAAAGTAACACAATAACATAACGAGGCTATACAGGTGGTACTAGTACCGAGTCAGTGTGCGGGGGTACAGGTTAGTTGAGGTAATTTGTACATGTAGGTAGGGGTGAAGTGACTATGCATAGATAATAAACAGCGTGGTTGTCAGCCAATCGGTATTCAGGGCTCGAGCCACCCAGTTTATCATTATTTTTAAGCACCGAACACAAGGGTGGACAGTTGAATAACCAAGTAAGAAGGAAATTACCTTCTTACTTGATTTTAAAATGTGCTCACAATAATTGTCTCACTGTACCACAGGTCAAAATAGACTGCATTATATTTTTATATATATATATATATATAAGGCAGGATTTCCAAAAATCGAACGCACCTCCGCAGGCTGTAGTAGCCTACAGGTCAACACCTGGAACAATCATACAGATCACAATTGTACACAGTGTAGCTGTGGCCTGCTCTGTATTGTATATGTTGGTTGCCTCCCACATTACATTTTCCCGTCCATTCAGGTAGGCGACATTCCATCTGATTTGAAAACGAGGCACACTATATCAGCAAGTCATTTGCATAGATCGCCGCCCCCCAACGCTTTAGTTGCGTAGTCTATTATGCAAATCACTTTCTCTTTCAAGGAAGTTCATCGTTTCATAGGGACTGGACTTATTTGATTTAGCCTTCACTCTGCAACTATTTTTCATGAAGTAGGCTGTTCGATTGTCTTCGATAATAAAGGTCGCATGCGAGCACACATGGTCTAACAAGGCCACTTTGGATAAACTTGGTAAATAGCCGTTTTCAAAGTTTCTGTCTGGGCGTAATTCTTCGCAGCAAGATGTCTATTCACAATACCTCCACATCATACAGGACCGTCAGCGTCTCGTCGGACCCGGCCACCACAGTTCTATCCTCGGGCCAATACATCGACGGTTACAGAACTATGAGTGTTTCGCCTGCTCCGGTACAGTATGGTATCGGTAATGGCTACGAGACCGTGCGCTACCTGATGCCCGTACAGCAGCCGATGCAGCAGCAGCAGATGCAGTACGTACTGGTCAACCAGGCCCCTCAGGTTATGCAGCAAATGGTGTCACCTGTATATTTGCAGAGTATGCAGAGGGTCAGCGTGAGTAGTTTGGAAGAATCTGACATCTACCGACAACAAAATGTAGAGGTGAGTTTATTACAACACACTGTATGATGGGGTTAATGAACAAATGGGGTTAATGCCTAAATGAGTATGAGTTTAACATTTTATAATATTTGTATATAATTTATTTTAAGAATGGTAAGAACTGTTTACACTTGGGCATCATCTTACTGATGATCTTTGGCTCTCATTAGAAAATCCACCCATGTGCAAATAAGAGAACAGTTTGTCAGTGCGGGTCGACATGACATGTATATCATAATCTACCCAGTGCATTGTCTTTACACCATTCATTCTTTCTTTGATACTGTACAGAAAAAAAGCCACATGCTTGTGATAGTGATTTGGCAGTAGGCTAAAGGAACAACAATTTGCTCCATTATAACCCTGAGGGCTTCATTTGAACAAACCTAATGAAATGGTAAATCTAAGCTTTGGTGGTAACCCTAGGGGTGTGTCAGAAATACTTTTGCTATTTTCACAACCAGAATTATGGGCGCATAGCTGGTGGTGGCGGGAAACGGGTGGGTTTTGATGAATAAATCAAATAAAATTTTATTTGTCACATACACATGGTTAGCAGATGTTAATGCGAGTGTAGCGAAATGCTTGTGCTTCTAGTTCCGACAATGCAGTAATAACCAACAAGTAATCTAACTAACAATTCCTAAACTACTGTCTTATACACAGTGTAAGGGGATAAAGTATATGTACATAAGGATATATGAATGAGTGATGGTACAGAGCAGCATAGGCAAGATACAGTAGATGGTATCGAGTACAGTATATACATATGAGATGAGTATGTAAACAAAGTGGCATAGTTAAAGTGGCTAGTGATACATGTATTACATAAGGATGCAGTCGATGATATAGAGTACAGTATATACGTATGCATATGAGATTCATAATGTAGGGTAAGTAACATTATATAAGGTAGCATTGTTTAAAGTGGCTAGTGATATATTTACATCATTTCCCATCAATTCCCATTATTAAAGTGGCTGGAGTTGAGTCAGTGTCAGTGTGTTGGCAGCAGCCACTCAATGTTAGTGGTGGCTGTTTAACAGTCTGATGGCCTTGAGATAGAAGCTGTTTTTCAGTCTCTCGGTCCCAGCTTTGATGCACCTGTACTGACCTCGCCTTCTGGATGATAGCGGGGTGAACAGGCAGTGGCTCGGGTGGTTGATGTCCTTGATGATCTTTATGGCCTTCCTGTAACATCGGGTGGTGTAGGTGTCCTGGAGGGCAGGTAGTTTGCCCCCAGTGATGCGTTGTGCAGACCTCACTACCCTCTGGAGAGCCTTACGGTTGAGGGCGGAGCAGTTGCCGTACCAGGCGGTGATACAGCCCGCCAGGATGCTCTCGATTGTGCATCTGTAGAAGTTTGTGAGTGCTTTTGGTGACAAGCCGAATTTCTTCAGCCTCCTGAGGTTGAAGAGGCGCTGCTGCGCCTTCTTCACGATGCTGTCTGTGTGAGTGGACCAATTCAGTTTGTCTGTGATGTGTATGCCGAGGAACTTAAAACTTGCTACTCTCTCCACTACTGTTCCATCGATGTGGATAGGGGGTGTTCCTCTGCTGTTTCCTGAAGTCCACAATCATCTCCTTAGTTTTGTTGACGTTGAGTGTGAGGTTATTTTCCTGACACCACACTCCGAGGGCCCTCACCTCCTCCCTGTAGGCCGTCTCGTCGTTGTTGGTAATCAAGCCTACCACTGTTGTGTCGTCCGCAAACTTGATGATTGAGTTGGAGGCGTGCGTGGCCACGCAGTCGTGGGTGAACAGGGAGTACAGGAGAGGGCTCAGAACGCACCCTTGTGGGGCCCCAGTGTTGAGGATCAGCGGGGAGGAGATGTTGTTACCTACCCTCACCACCTGGAGCGGCCCGTCAGGAAGTCCAGTACCCAGTTGCACAGGGCGGGGTCGAGACCCAGGGTCTCGAGCTTGATGACGAGCTTGGAGGGTACTATGGTGTTGAATGCCGAGCTGTAGTCGATGAACAGCATTCTCACATAGGTATTCCTCTTGTCCAGATGGGTTAGGGCAGTTTGCAGTGTGGTTGAGATTGCATCGTCTGTGGACCTATTTGAGCGGTAAGCAAATTGGAGTGGGTCTAGGGTGTCAGGTAGGGTGGAGGTGATATGGTCCTTGACTAGTCTCTCAAAGCACTTCATGATGACGGAAGTGAGTGCTACGGGGCGGTAGTCGTTTAGCTCAGTTACCTTAGCTTTCTTGGGAACAGGAACAATGGTGGCCCTCTTGAAGCATGTGGGAACAGCAGACTGGTATAGGGATTGATTGAATATGTCCGTAAACACACCAGCCAGCTGGTCTGCGAATGCTCTGAGGGCGCGGCTGGGGATGCCGTCTGGGCCTGCAGCCTTGCGAGGGTTAACACGTTTAAATGTTTTACTCACCTCGGCTGCAGTGAAGGAGAGACCTCATTTTTCTGTTGTAGGCAGTGTCAGTGGCACTGTATTGTCCTCAAAGCGGGCAAAAAAGTTATTTAGTCTGCCTGGGAGCAAGACATCCTGGTCCGTGACTGGGCAGGATTTCTTCCTGTAGTCCGTGATTGACTGTAGACCCTGCCACATGCCTCTTGTGTCTGAGCCGTTGAATTGGGATTCTACTTTGTCTCTGTACTGACGCTTAGCTTAGCTTGTTTGATAGCCTTACGGAGGGAATAGCTGCATTGTTTGTATTCAGTCATGTTACCAGACACCTTGCCCTGATTGAAAGCAGTGGTTCGCGCTTTCAGTTTCACGCGAATGCTGCCATCAATCCAAGGTTTCTGGTTAGGGAATGTTTTAATCGTTGCTATGGGAACGTCATCTTTAACGCAAGTTCTAATGAACTCGCACACCGAATCAGCGTATTTGTCAATGTTGTTATTTGACGCAATACGAAACATGTCCCAGTCCACGTGGTGCAAGCAGTCTTGGAGTGTGGAGTCAGCTTGGTCGGACCAGCGTTGGACAGACCTCAGCGTGGGAGCTTCTTTTTTTAACTTTTGTCCGTAGGCAGGTATCAGCAAAATGGAGTCGTGGTCAGCTTTTCCGAAAGGGGGGCGGGGCAGGGCCTTATATGCGTCGCGGAAGTTAGAGTAACAGTGATCCAAGGTTTTTCCGCCCCTGGTTGCGCAATCGATATGCTGATAAAATTTAGGGAGTCTTGTTTTCAGATTAGCCTTGTTAAAATCCCCGACAAAAATGAGTGCAGCCTCCGGATAAATGGTTTCCAGTTTGCAAAGAGTTAAATAAAGTTCGTTCAGAGCCATCGATGTGTCTGCTTGGGGGGGGGATATATAATAAACACTGGCCAATCAGAAAGTGCTCCATGGCTAAATATGTGGTTCGTTCAAGTTGTGCATTTATGGTCTTTTATGTATTGCGTTGTCATCCACTCCAATTTGAATGTTAGCCCAATATAGAGCCTAGTATGTTAAATAGCCTACAGAAACAAAATAACAAAATGTAGGCCTATCCCTAATTTGCTAAATATGTTTTAACATAATTTTTAACATTAAATGCATGGCTTCAATATGGAAATATATTGTTAGCATACCATTTGCACTGATATAGGCCTACTGTAAAATGCATTATGTCTGAGCCATGGACATGCCAAACGTTGTCAATAAGCAAGATTACATTCACTATAAATTAGACCTTGAAAGAGAGTGAATAATTCTAAAAAAATATAACAACAACTTGTTTTAAATAGGCTATGTCTACAGTTAGAGGCAGCATCATTTCTCCCCGTGGGCATATAATATTAGGCCTAAAAGACAACGTAGACTATGCAGGTTTTTACACACATTCAAACTTTTCACAGGACCCGGAAAAAGATCCAATATAAAGAGAAAGGAGGACTGTCCACTCACCGTTACTGCTTCCAAATATATATATAGCTATAGCATACCATCGCTGTTGATATGGCCAGTAGTGCCTTTGCCACATGAAAGGTAAACAAACAAACAGGAAATATAACCTACAAGCGGATTCAGCACCATGGACAGAAAATTCTCACAATTTGACAGTTCGGTCCAACAGAGGATAAGTGGAAGAGTTTTTTAAAATCAAAATGATAAAGTATTTTTAAATGACTTGATGTTCCTAAACAAGCTTCCTACAGTCACTGATGCCTTTCATGGAATGGGCATTGCACATAATGAGTCTAAACATTTCAGAGAAGCGGGACAAAAATCATGTCCAATATAAATAAATAAAAAACAATGTCTGTTGACTATTTTGCTGTTTGTGATATTTTCATAAAACATTGGTGATGTAGGCCTACATAAGGCTACTGTTTGTGCCTCAGCTGGTAAAATCAATGCCATAACCAGTTACATTAGGTGGGCCTACCTCTAAGACCAGCTTTTGGTCGGTCTTAAATATCTCTGGTTGCGCTCACTGAAATTGGCATATTGGTGCATGTTTTTAAGGACACACCTCATATTTCAGCCCCTCTCACCTCAGAACGAGACCGCTGATGTTAGACAGGTAAATTGCCGAACCTGTCGTAGGTCTGGAAAATGCCAGTATGCCAATTTCTACGCAATTTTCAAAATTGCAAACTAACGGATGTTTGACATTTGAGCCTCCTTTATACTTCCAGCCTGAAAAGGCATCTCTGAGCCTGAGAAAAGCACACAGGTGAAAGAAGCATGCTTTCCTGAATGCTTGTCTTTGCTTGGATCCCACTGGGTACCCCTGTTACTTACGGAGCCACACCTAGTCAAGTATAAACCAGCCGTCACACCTTATTACAACTAAATAATAAATACACTTCTTACACCCCTCTGATTCAGCAGCCCCAGTCATCACTCTAATCTGCAGCAGTGTTTCTCGTTGAACTTTCAGGTTCATCATCAAACCAGTGCCACAGAAATACAAGTATTTTTCCTTCTTAGAAATTTGATGTGCAACACAAATTACATAGTAAGTGCTACCAGTAATATTCTAGAAACTATACTCTTAATGACCCTGCGCCTGTTTTTTTTGCTTCCTTCAGAATATCGATGGGAAAACTCCTTCTGTCTTCAGCCAGACATCTAGCTCCATCAAGAGCCCTGAGCCTGGTGTCGGAGAGGAGGAGGAGGAGGAAGAGGAGGAGGAGGAAGAAGAGGAGGAGGTGGTGAGAGGGACTATACACACCTGCACACACATCGAATTTACTTGCGTACTGCTCTTCACACAGAGACACACACACACATACACCTTCCTACATGCAAACCTGATAAGTGCACATGAAAGTATCTAATTACACATGCACAAACACACCTGCACAGGGCACACACACAAATATGCACTGACACACGCAAGACCTGACATGCACCCATTTTAATTTTATTCAAAATACAATTGTAAGGAAACCAGCTGCGATAGGATTGTGAGTTTGCTCAACAAAAAATATGTTGAGCAAACTCACAACAAAAAGTTTGTGTGTGAACATTTTGTTGAGCAAACTCTCAATGGCAGCTGGTTGCCTTACAATTGTATGTTGAATCAACATCTTTTGTTTTCACAGTGTGGGTGTACAGCACTGCACTTAAGTCAATTATTCATGCAAGTAGTCATGCAAGCACACTGTAAATAATGCTGAGAGCTAACACACACACTACAGTCCTGGAATATATTTGCCTGCCTGGACCTTTATTTCTGGAGTCAGGTCTTATGACCCTTGACCGCTTATGACCCTTGACCCTGTTCAGGGCTGTTTCTCAAATAACTTTTATGGAACTATGGTAATTACCTAATGGCGCTGTCATTGTATTGAGCACTTAAGCTTGGCCTAGTTTGACCTAGTGGCTTTGGAGCTTTTAACATGCCTTTACCAGAACAATGAGCCAATCACACACACACCTTTGACTAAAGTTTGGCCTTTTCGATACCGTTGGTTTTATGAATAGAGAACACTACCAGTATTACAGCTGAACTTTGTTCATCAGCATTGTCCCGAGTCTTATGCAACACTGTGCGTGGGGCCAGGTTAGGGTGCGGCATGCCACCCTGTTACCAAGAAGCCTTTGCTGTGGTCAGAGGCGGCAGCTCTTTTTGATCAGACCAGAGATGCCATGATGATAGCTGTTGTCAAAACAGAGAAAAAAACTTTATTCATGTGTGGTGTTGTTATCACCTGGCTTTCATTTCAATTTGCTGTTCAGTAATGTCTTGTCAAATAATCATCACAGCGTACTTGGGTCATGTCAAAGTGTGTGTGACTGAGTGTGTGAGTACATGTGTGTGTGTGTTAATGTGTAGATTGTGCCTGACCGAGGATATCTTTTTAGCCACTTGAAGAGGCATACTGAGCGTCTGAGGAGTTATTAGCATATTGTCTTTGTTTAAGTTGTTCTAGGTTATTGTCATCTCACTTTGTGTTGTGACATGCCTATGTTGTTCAGGCTTGCATTCAACATATTTTAAGAATAGAATTAAGCATTCATGAATTCCAAGATCAAGACGCTTCAGGGCGTACAGCCATAGACTTAACGTTCTTCAGGGATTCAGTTTTCCTTTCTCACTGAATCACATAGAACATATCCATTAATCACTACTGATTGTCAGGTACATTGTGAAGGGAGGACTGATCCAGCTTGTTCCTAACCACACCACACCTACGTGTGTTATTGTATCTGGAAGAGTTGAAGTTGAAAGACAGAATTCTAGATTTCTTACTTTCTTCACACTAAGGAAAAACCGCAGCACTCTAACGTGAATGTTAGTTTCCTCCTATAAAGATGTTGGGATTTAATGTATCAAAACAAATTTCAGTCAGCTTTGTTGCCCTGAGGGACTAAGATAATCACTTATCTTCTAATCTTCTGCTTGCATAACTAAGGAAAATGTAAGCAAGTTAGTAGACGGCTGTACACACAGGAACTTTCTCTCACCGCCAAATTACATTACTTTGTGCAGGCCCGGTCTTGGCCACTCTGCTGCCCTAGGCGAGGCAAAAGTAATTGCAGCCCTTCTAAACCCTGCAAATCTATACAAGTCCCAGTAAGCAAAATTATTTTGAAAATATGTCATTACTACGAATTTGAAGTTGAAGTTAGGTTCATTTTAGTTTCTGAATGAAAGGTTAAAATACTTATTTCCCAAACATTGATGTCTATATTTGGGCCAAATCAACGCTGGCCCAGACCGGACCAAATCTGAAACAAACATTGATGTCTATATTTGGACCAAATCAACGCTGGTCCAGACCGGACCAAATCTGAAACAAACATTGATGTCTATATTTGGGCGAAATCAACGCTGGTCCAGACCGGACCAAATCTGAAATTAGGTTCATTATCGGTTCTGAATGAAATGTTAAAATACTTATTTCCCGGACGTTGAAATTAGGTTCATTATCGGTTCTGAATGAACGGTTAAAATACTTATTTCCCGGACGTTGAAATTAGGTTCATTATCGGTTCTGAATGAAAGGTTAAAATACTTATTTCCCGGACGTTGAAATTAGGTTCATTATCGGTTCTGAATGAAAGGTTAAAATACTTATTTCCCGGACGTTGAAATTAGGTTCATTATCGGTTCTGAATGAAAGGTTAAAATACTTATTACCCGGACGTTGAAATTAGGTTCATTATCGGTTCTGAATGAAAGTTGATAAGACGTCAGTTATAGATGTCTATTTTTGGACCAAATCAAGGCTGGTCCAGACCGGACCAAATCAACGCTGGTCCAGACCGGACCAAATCAACGCTGGTCCAGACCGGACCAAATCAAGGCAGGTCCAGACCGGACCAAATCTGAAACAAACATTGATGTCTATATTTGGGCCAAATCAAGGCTGGTCCAGACCGGACCAAATCTGAAACAAACATTGATGTCTATATTTGGGCCAAATCAAGGCTGGTCCAGACCGGACCAAATCAAGGCTGGTCCAGACCGGACCAAATCAACGCTGGTCCAGACCGGACCAAATCAAGGCTGGTCCAGACCATACCAAATCTGAAACAAACATTGATGTCTATATTTGGGCCAAATCAACGCTGGTCCAGACCGGACCAAATCAAGGCTGGTCCAGACTGGACCAAATCTGAAACAAACATTGATGTCTATATTTGGGCCAAATTAACGCTGGCCCAGACCGGACCAAATCTGAAACAAACATTAATGTCTATATTTGGGCCAAATCAAGCCTGGTCCAGACCGGACCAAATCTGAAACAAACATTGATGTCTATATTTGGGCCAAATCAACTCTGGTCCAGACCGGACCAAATCTGAAACAAACATTGATGTCTATATTTGGGCCAAATCAAACCTGGTCCAGACCATACCAAATCTGAAACAAACATTGAAATCTATATTTGGGCCAAATCAAGGCTGGTCCAGACCGGACCAAATCCGAACCAAACATGGACGTCAATGATTGGTTCAAGGCCAGTCCGGACCGCCCCCCAAAAAAGACAGCCGGACCAGACAGGACCAAATAAAGATGTCCAAAAGATATCAGTGTTGGTCCGTGCTTAATTGGGTGTAGCCTACAGATACCAATTCCGATTTTTTTGGGGGGAAAAACATACAGATACCGATAATATCTGTCAATTATACCGTTTGACTACGGGGAAATTAAATGTTGTAATTTTACCACACTGAATTCTTGTACGTTTCCTTCCAAAAGAGCAATTGTCCAATAACTTTGCTTCAAATGTTGTGTCATTATTGTCACAATGTATGAAATCATCATGAGAATGGCCGCAAGTGTTCAGATGAGCATGACATTCCCTTTTTTCAATCTATTTATCGAATATCTGTTGAATTATCGTCCGATACTGATATAGCGGTAAAAGGCCAATATCGACGATCATGAACCGATATATCGGTCAGACTCTAAATGTTTCTATGTCAAACTTGTTTTTTGCATATAGGCAGCAGCCAGTTTAATTGCCATTTGGATCTAGACAGGTTCTTTCAGTCTCTGGCCTGTATTCCCACGATACACTAACAGCCCAGCGATGATAATGACTGGGCTTGGCATTTTATTGGCACACTGCTGCCCTTGATGATTGGGAAGACAAGGTACATACAGGTAGTTGATTACTCAATAACTAGTGGTTACAGGCCTGTACACGGTAAAATGGTATGCTGATCATTTTGGATTCTGTGTTGTATGTGTTGAGTGCTGTGCGTGTGTGCCTGGGTGTGCGTGCGCGAGTTTGCGTGTTTGTGTATGACCAAACAGACCTACATTTTATTTGCATTATGTCCTTGTTATTGTTTATCTTATGCCTTCACATTCCTGTGAGGTCCCTCCAGTGTCAAATGGTCAGACTGTTAGAAAGCTAACATGCCCTCCCACTCTACACAGGCAGTGCCACAATACCCCGGACTCTGCTGTTACAGTGTAATACTGATGCCCTGGTTCATACTCCTGTCCTGACCTACATCAGTATTCACATGGACACACAGGGCCTTTGTGGATAAGGCAATAAAGTCTAGAAGGACTGGACACACTTCCAGGTAGAGCCATCATGATGCATTGCCTTCAAGTTTTAGATTACAGATGTATACATAGTTTAAGGGGATTGCTGTCTCAGATTCTATTTTAAAAAATACATTTGATTTTAGGGGATCACATTTTTATTTAGATCAAATTGTATGTGATACAAACCATATACAAGTGTGCTTTTCACTCTAGATAAATGAGTGTCTGGGTTTATAAGTGCTTTCTTTAGAAGATGGAGGAATTTGAAATAGGGTCTGATCAATGACTATATAATGGCTGTGTTTAGTAATATCCTACTCCCCCCAGAGAGGGAAAGCTGGTTCAGCTGGATGGGTGTGTACAGTGTAGTATGGATTTTAAGGGCAATTCCATGATAGCATAGCCTGGAAATAGGTTTGGTATCTCAGATTAATCTGTCAGTTCTCACATAGAAACTTCATTGGGAGGAAGGATGTTTAATTTCCTTTTACATTTGTAACACAAACCATTTTTGAGAAAATCATGATTAAAGTGACAATTTTAGGCCTTTTTTTAGAGCTATACAGGCCTCATGTAAGGCCCTATGATCCATGAACTGTACATTATACAGACAACACCTCCTGTGTACTCTAAAATATGGAGCATCGCTACATTCTAAAATACGATTTTACACATGAATGAGAACTCCTTCAGCTGGTGATTTGCTAAATGCGCAATCCTACAGGTTAATGACCTATAATGTACATTTCTATGTATAAAATGTATAATTTCCTCAGAAGGAGCAGAGAGCCACTCTGGAAATGTGATGTGTTTTAAGAGTATATTGTTCTAAAAATAAGCTAAATCAAAAAGTGGCCTTTAATGTGAATTTTTTGATTTCAGAATATAGCCATACATATTTTATAGCACACTGTTAGGAGTATGACACCAAGGTTTTGTCTATATCATGTACGGTTCATGGATCATAGGACCTTACAGGAGGCATGTATATGTCTAAAAGAGGCCAAAAATGGTCACTATCATCATGATTTTCTCAAAAAATGGATTGTGATACAAATGTAAAAAGCCTGTTAAACATCCTTCCTCCCAATGAAGTGAGAATTGCCAGAGCACTCTGAGGTACCTAAACATATCTTTGGACTAAGCTGCTGTGGAATTGCCCATAAAATACAATCTCCTAACAGCAATACTTCAGAGCTGGTTGTTAATTAACTATGATAAGGATAAGCATATTCAGCTCATAATGACATGTTGTCTTGACTCACAGCCAACATCCTAATGATATAGCCCATGTGCATGCAATACAACATAGTAAGATAAGAATGTAAAATAGAAGGGCTTGTTTGTTTCTGCATTCTTCTAGCACAATATCTATAGCTCAGCTAACACTTTTATTTTTCTCATTATCTTTTATCTTCTTCTCCCTGCTTTCCCATCGTTTCTCCTGCTTTACTATCACTCTCACCCTGCCATACCATTACCCCATAGTCTTCTGTCCTATACCATTACCCCATAGTTCTCTGTCCCATACCATTACCCCACAGTTTTCTGTCCCATACCATTACCCCATCGTTTTCTCTCCTATACCATTACCCCATCGTTTTCTCTCCTATACCATTACCTCATAGTGATCCCCCTCCCCTATACCATTACCTCATAGAGATCACCCTCTCCTATACCATTACCCCACCGTTTTCTGTCCCATACCATTACCCCACAGTTTTCTGTCCCATACCATTACCCCATAGTTTTCTCTCCTATACCATTACCCCATCGTTTTCTCTCCTATACCATTACCTCATAGTTTTCTTTCCTATACCATTACCCCATAGTTTTCTGTCCCATACCATTACCCCATTGTTTTCTCTCCTATACCATTACCTCATAGTGATCCCCCTCCCCTATACCATTACCCCATTGTTTTCTCTCCTATACCATTACCTCATAGTGATCCCCCTCCCCTATACCATTGCCTCATAGAGATCACCCTCTCCTATACCATTACCTCATAGTGACCCCCCTCCCCTATACCATTACCTCATAGAGATCACCCTCTCCTATACTATTACCTCATAGTGATCCCCCTCCCCTATACCATTACCTCATAGAGATCACCCTCTCCTATACTATTACCTCATAGTGATCCCCCTCCCCTATACCATTACCTCATAGTGAACACCCCCCCCCCTTTACCATCACCTCACAGTGATCACCTTTTCCTATACCATTACTTCATAGTGATCACCCTCTCCTATACCATTAACTCATAGTTGAACTCTCCTTCTCCAATACACATTCTACAGCCTGAGGTAAGCATAACCCCTACACTGGTGCTCTGCTTCACTTAGAGACAGATATACAGTACCAGTGAAAGGTTTGGACACACCTACTCATTCAAGGGTTTTTCTTAATTTTTACTATTTTCTACATTGTAAAATAATAGTGAAGACATCAAAACTATGAAATAACATACAGTGCCTTGCGAAAGTATTCGGCCCCCTTGAACTTTGCGACCTTTTGCCACATTTCAGGCTTCAAACATAAAGATATAAAACTGTATTTTTTTTGTGAAGAATCAACAACAGGTGGGACACAATCATGAAGTGGAACGACATTTATTGGATATTTCAAACTTTTTTAACAAATCAAAAACTGAAAAATTGGGCGTGCAAAATTATTCAGCCCCCTTAAGTTAATACTTTGTAGCGCCACCTTTTGCTGCGATTACAGCTGTAAGTCGCTTGGGGTATGTCTCTATCAAGACATCAGTCATGAAGTTAAAGCTTGGTCGCAAATGGGTCTTCCAAATGGACAATGACCCCAAGCATACTTCCAAAGTTGTGGCAAAATGGCTTAAGGACAAAAAAGTCAAGGTATTGGAGTGGCCATCACAAAGCCCTGACTTCAATCCTATAGAAAATGTGTGGGCTGAACTGAAAAAGCGTGTGCGAGCAAATAGGCCTACAACCTGACTCAGTTACATCAGCTCTGTCAGGAGGAATAGGCCAACAATTCACCCAAATTATTGTAGGAAGCATATGGAAGGCTACCCAAAACATTTGACCCAAATCAACAATTTAAAGGCAATGCTACCAAATACTAATTGAGTGTATGTAAACTTCTGACCCACTGGGAATGCGATGAAAGAAATAAAAGCTGAAATAAATCATTCTCTCTACTATTATTCTGACATTTCACATTCTTGACCTAAGACAGGGAATTTGTACTCTGATTAAATGTCTGTAATTGTGAAAAACTGAGTTTAAATTGATTTGGCTAAGGTGTATGTAAACTTCCGACTTCAACTGTAGTAACCAAACAAGTGTTAAACAAATCAAAATATATTTTACATTTTAGATTCTTCAAAGTAGCCACCCTTTGCCTTGATGACAGCTTTGCACACTCTTAGCATTCTCTCAATCAGCTTCTCCTGGAATGCTTTTCCAACAGTCTTGAAGGAGTTCCCACATATACTGAGCACTTGTTGGCTGCATTTCCTTCACTCTGTGGTCCAACTCATCCCAAAACATCTCAATTGGGTTGAGGTTGGGTGATTGTGGAGGCCAGGTATTCAAATGCAGCACTCCATCACTCTAATTGGTCAAATACAGCCTGGAGGTGTGTTGGGTCATTGTCCTGTTGGAAAAGCAAATGATAGTCCCACTACACGCAAACCAGATGGGATGGTGTATTGCTGCAGAATGCTGTGGTAGCCATGCTGGTTAAGTGTGTTGAATTCTAAATAAATCACTGACAGTGTCACCAGCAAAGCACCCCCACACCATCACACCTCCTCCTCCATGCTTCATGGTGGGAACCCCACATGCGGAGATCATCCGTTCACCTACTCTGCGTCTCACTAAGACATGGCAGTTGGAACCAAAAATCTCCAATTTCGACTCATCAGACCAAAGGACCGATTTACACAGGTCTAATGTCTATTGCTCATGTTTCTTGGCCAAAGCAAATCTCTTCTCCTTATTGGTGTCCTTTAAAATCAAATCAAATTTTATTTGTCACATGCGCCGAATACAACAACCTTACAGTGAAATTCTTACTTACAAGCCCCTAATCAACAATGCAGTTTAGTAGTGGTGTCCTTTAGTAGTGGTTTCTTTGCAGCAATTCGACCATGAAGGCCTGATTCACACAGTCTCCTCTGAACAGTTGATGTTGAAATGTGTCTGTAACTTTAACTCTGTGAGGAGCAATCTGAGGTGCAGTAAATTGCCAATTTCTGAGGCTGGTAACTCTAATGAACCTATCCTCTACAGCAAGGTAACTCTGGGTCTTCCTTTCCTGTGGCGGTCCTCATAAGATCCAGTTTCATCATAGTGCTTGATGGTTTTTGAAACTGCATTTGATGAAACCTGAAATGTTCTGCGTTGACTGACCTTCTTTAAGTAATGATGGACTGTCGTTTCTCTTTGCTTATTTAAGCTGTTCTTGCCATAATATGGACTTGGTCTTTTACCAAATAGGGCTATCTTCTGTATACTACCCCTACCTTGTCACAACACAGCTGATTGTCTCAAATTATTTTTAAAGCTTAACAAGGCACACCTGTTAATTGAAATGCATTGCAGGTGACTACCTCATGAAGCTGGTTGAGAGAATGCCAAGAGTGTCACGCCCTGACCTTAGAGAGCCATTTTATTTCTCTATTTGGTTAGGTCAGGGTGTGATTTGGGGTGGGCATTCTATGTTGTCTATTTCTTTGTTTTTGGCCGAGTATGGTTCCCAATCAGAGGCAGCTGTCTTTCGTTGTCATACTTAGGCAGCCATTTCCAACTTTCTGTTGTGGGATCTTGTTTTTGCACAGTTGCTGTTAGCCCTGCAGAACTTTACGTTAGTTTATATTTTGTTGTTTTTTGGTGTCATTTTTAATAAAAGAAAAATGTACGCCTACCACGCACCTGGTCTCATTCCGACGACAGCCGTAACAGAAGATCCAACCACCAAAGGACCAAGCAGCGTGGTCAGGAGGAATCTACCTGAGAGGAGATCCTAGATGGGAAAGGACCCTGGGCGCAGGCTGGAGAGTATCGCCGTCCGAAGGAGGAGATGGAGGCAGCTAAAGCGGAACAGCGACGTTACGAGGAGTTGGCTCAACGAAGCAAGCACGAGAGGCACACGGGGGGCACACGGGGAGATTGGCGGAGTCAGGGTTCAGACCTGAGCCAACTCCCCGTGTTTATCGTGGGGAGCGAGTGACTGGTCAACCACCGTGTTATCCGGTTCTGCTCACCATTCTTTCGGTGCGCAGCCACAGCCCGGTGTGCTCTCTGCAAGTTCCCCGCAGTTGCCGTGCTAGAGTGGGCATTCAGCCAGGAGGGATTGTGCCAGCTCAGCGTTCCTGGCCTCCGGTGCGTCTCTTCGGCCCACGTTATCCTGCGCCAGCTCTACACACGGTATCCCCAGTTTGCCAGCACAGCCCAGTGCGGACTGTTCCAGCTCCCCGCACTTACCGGGCTACGAGGGGTATCCAGCCAGGACGAGTTGTGCCAGCTCTGCGCTCCAGACCTCCGGTGCGCCCCCAAGGTCCAGTGTGTCCTGCGCCGGCGCTACGCACTATGCCTCCATTGCACCGTCATAGCTCAGTACGTCCGGTGCCAGCTCTCCACAATCACCGAGCTAGAGTGGGTATCCAGCCAGGACGTGTTGTGGCAGCTCCACTCACTAGGCTGCCAGTATGTCTCCTTAGTCTGGTGAGACCTGTTCCGGCTCCACGTATAAAGCCTCCAGTGATGATCCATGGCCCGAATCCTCCAGTGATAATCCATGGCACTAAGCCTCCAGTGATAATCCATGGCCTGGAGCCTCTAGTGATAATCTAATGCACAAAGCCTCCAGTGATAATCCATGGCCTGGAGCCTCTAGTGATAATCCAATGCACGAAGTCTCCTGTAATGATCCATGGCCCAGGGGCCTGTAGTGGTAATCCATGACACGAAGCCTCCAGTGATGATCCATGGCCTGGAGCCTCCAGTGATGATCCATGGCCCAGGGGCCTGTAGTGGTAATCCATGACACGAAGCCTCCAGTGATGATCCATGGCCCAGGGGCCTGTAGTGGTAATCCATGACACGAAGCCTCCAGTGATGATCCATGGCCTGGAGCCTGTGGTTATGATCCATGGCAAGGAGCCTGCAACGACGGTCCCCAGTCCGGAGCCTCCAGCGACGGTCCGTGGTACGGAGTCTTCAGCGACGAGCTGCAATCCAGAGCCTCCAGCGGGGTTCCCAGTCCAGATCCTCCGGCGACGATCAGCAGTCCGGAGCCTCCAGCGGTGGTTCCCAGTTCAGAGTCTCCGGCGACGACCCATGGTCCGGTTCCACAGAAGGGATCATCGTAGGGAGCGGGGGGTACGTCCCGAACTGGAGCCGCCACCGAGGGTAGATCCCCACCGGACCCTCCCCTATAGGTTCAGGTTTGCGGCCTGGAGTCCTCACCTTTGGTGGGTCACGCCCTGACCTTAGAGACAGGGGTCATGACAGGGTTCACGCCCTGTCACGCCCTGACCTTAGAGAGCCGTTTTATTTCTCTATTTGGTTAGATCAGTGTGTGATTTGGGGCGGGCATTCTATGTTGTCTATTTCTTTGTTTTTGGCCGAGTATTGTTCCCAATCAGAGGCAGCTGTCTATCGTTGTCTCTGATTGGAAATCATACTTAGGCAGCCCTTTCCCACTTTCTGTCGTGGGATCTTGTTTTTGCACAGTTGCTGTTAGCCCTGCAGAACTTTACATTTGTTTATATTTTGTTGTTTTTTGGTGTCATTTTTAATAAAAAGAAAAATGTACGCCTACCACGCTGCACCTTGGTCTCCTTCTTACGACAGCCGTAACAAAGAGTGTGCAAAGCTGTCATCAAGGCAAAGGGTGGCAACTTAATTTAACACTTTTTTTGGTTACTACATGATTCCATATGTTAGTTCATAGTTTTGATGTCTTCACTATTATTCTACAATGTATACAATAGTAAATATAAAGAAAAACCCTTGAATGAGTAAGTGTGTCAAACTTTTGACTGGTACTATAGGTTTAACTATATGGAAACAGATACAAATGTAGGATCTTAATTTAAGCCAGTTTGCTACAGCTGAAAAATGATCCTGCAGTAACAGGAAATGTGCATTTTTATGAGGATTATATGGACATTTTCTCTAAGGGAAAATCAAGTCTGACGTTTCAAAGTGGAATTTACAAACTTCAGAAGCCTTTTTAAACCTCAAATACACTACACGTATAAACAAGCATTGCATGAAGTTCTCCTACAACAGAGTTATCAAATTAAAATATTTAGGTTTGACTCAAAGGGTATATTGACCTTACAGTCTGGTAACCTATGTGTATTTGTATAGATATAGAGAAGTTTCACTCTGGGTTTAGATAACCTCACCATTGTGCTTGAACTTAGTTATGCATGCCCAGTTCAGTTGTATCCATATAAGTTTAACTCCGTGCTATGGAGGGGCAGCAGCATAAAGTGTTTACAGAGCATGTTGCTTCTTGCCTCAGGTGTTTCTCGGTTCTCCAAACCGGTTGAGTGGCAGCCAGCTTCAGGGCCAAGCCTGTCACCGTAACTTCTACCAACTACCTCTCTTTCACTGGAAGAATCCCTGGAATGTTTCCATATCAGACACACCCAACCAGGAGCCAGGCGAGGTTCAAGGACACTCTCCCTCCACACGGGTGATTACACCCAAAACACAGCAGTGCAGGCAGGAGCGAATAAGCCAAACTAATCACTTATCTCTCCACATTAAAAAGCCCTTATTAATAACACCTTGTCACTCATCACATAGTTCAGTATATGTCCTAATAATATATTGGATTTATTTATTTAACCTTTATTTAACAAGGCAAGTCAGTTAAGAACAACTTCTTATTCACAATGACGGCGTACCCCGGCCAAACCCTAACCCAGACGACGCTGGGACAATTGTGCGCCGCCCTATGGGACTCCCAATCACAGCCGGTTGTGATACAGCCTGGAATTGAACCAGGGTCTGTAGTGATACCTCTAGCACTGAGATGCAGTTCCTTAGACCGCTGCGCCACTCAGAAGCCCAAAGGTTAGCGCCCGACATGGCGCTAATATCTGAGATGTTATGACAGAAAGGGTAGGAGAGAGAGAAGGGGAAATAGAGGGTGACAGTTTTTTAGGCTATTACAGTATTATAGAGCAGTGAGGAGGAGCTCCTTGGACCCTTTCTGTCCAGAAGTAATTTTGCCATTCATTGTAGCCATTGGCGCTCTATAGTTGCTTTGTTCTCAAGTTTTCTTGTGTCAATTAACTTGTGACATTCTTTGATTACTCATTATACTAATGAAGTCAGATTTAATCAATAAATACTATAGTCAGTTTAAAAATGGCTAAGGGTACACAAGACTGTGTACATATCTGGCTGTGTTGGCTAAATCACTACATATCCCATCGGACCAAGCGGGGAGAGGCTGCCCGTTTTTACAGTTCCAGGACCTGTCAGAAACGTCCAATGATGCCGGTGGATCCAAAAACTGAATTTGGACCCGCGTTAAGTAGCAATGATATTCTTCGCCACCTTTGTCTTACGACACATGAAATAGCATGAACCAGTCATGACTATTCAACAAAACAAATCATTTTCAAGTTTCTTTCCAGCAAATGTCTTAGTTATATGATTGAATAACTAGCAAAGGAGTTATGAAGTTGAGGGTGCAGTTTTTATGACATTTGGCAATATGGGATGAAAACTATCATTGTTCAGCCAGTAAAAAACGGGGGAAACAAGGGACAGGATATAGCTTTTTATGCCCTAATATCAGGAGCTGGCGTTCGACTAAACAATTCGGAGACTGAAACAAATACATCAGATGACAAATATTTAAGTAGAGCGACTCGATATACAAATCCTGAAATCAGTTGTAACTCTTAAAAGTAAAACAAAGCTTAAAACGATGTTTCAGTGAACCTGAATCCAGAAAATTGCACAGCAAATTATCCAGTGTTTGACCATGTTAAATTTAACCCTGGGCCGGTGTCTATACTGGTCCACACTTTTGAGTGTTAAATTAACAGTGTGATTTGTGCGGACACTGTTACACTTTGTTAATGTTAGGCAATGAACACTTTCAGTGTTATGCAATAACAACTCATATAGTATTTTTAATATTGCGTTGAACCCCCTTGCTTACACCAAGAGATTCATATCTCTTGACAAGGTTGGGTAATTTACAAAAATATTTACAGGTCTTTATTGCCACATGCTCTTATGTAAACGCTTATACTGTGAATACTTTAGAACTGTTTGAGAGAATGCCAAGAGTGTGCAAAGCTGTCATCAAGGCATAGGGTGGCTACTTTGAAGAATCTAAAATATAACACTATTACTACATGATTCCATATGTGTTATTTCATAGTTTTGATGTCTTCAATATTATTCTATAATATAGAAAAACACGTTTTTAAGTAAAGAAAAACCCTGCAATAAGTAGGTGTGTCCAAACTTTTGACTGGTACTGTGTGTATATATAGGTGAAGTCATACACCTTAGCCAAATACATTTAAACTCAGTTTTTCACAATTACTGACATTTAAATCCTCGTAAAAATTCCCAGTCTTAGGTCAGTTAGGATCACCACTTCATTTTTAGAATGTGAAATGTCAGAATAATAGTAGAGACACTTATTTATTTCAGCTTTTATTTCTGTCATCACATTCCTAATAGATCAGAAGTTTACATACACTCAATTAGTATTTGGTAGCATTGCCTTTTGAAAAGGAGTGTGTAACTGGCTGCAGGGAAGTCAGGCGCAGGAGAGCAGAAATGGGTAGCAAACGGAGCCCTTTTTTGAGGCGAACAAAACACGGTACATAGAAAACTAAACACACACACGGGTTACAATAACCCGGCGCTAACCAGCCTGGAGTACACATACATTTACATATAGCAATTCCACACACAGACATGGGGAGAAACAGAGGGTTATATGCACGACGAGTAATGAAGGAATGCAAACCAGGTGTGCGGGAAAACAAGACAAAACAAATGGAAAATGAAAGGTGGATCGGCGATGTCTAGAAGACCGGTGACCGCCGAACGCCGCCCGAACAAGGAGAGGGACAGACCTCGGTGGAAGTCGTGGCACCTTTAAATTGTTAACTTGGGTCAAACAGTTTGGGTAGCCTTCCACAACTGTGTGTATGTATATGTAAACTCAGCAAAAAAAGAAACGTCCCTTTTTCAGGACCCTGTCTTTCAAAGATAATTTGTAAAAATCCAAAGAACATCGCAGATCTTCATTGTAAAGAGTTTAAACACTGTTTCCCTTTCTTGTTCAATGAACCATACACAATTAAGGAACATGCACCTATGGAACGGTTGTTAAGACACTAACAGCTTACAGATGGTAGGCAATTAAGGTCACAGTTATGAAAACCTAGGACAGTAAAGATGCCTTTCTACTGACTCTGAGAACACCAGGAAAAAGGTGCCCAGGGTCCCTGCTCACCTGCGTGAACGTGCCTTAGGCATGCTGCAAGGAAGCATGAGGACTGCAGATGTGGCCAGGGCAATAACTTGCTATGTCCGTCCTGTGAGACGCCTAAGACAGCGCTACAGGGAGACAGGATGGACAGCTGATCATCCTCACAGTGGCAGACCTCGTGTAACAACACCTGCACAGGATCGGTACATCCGAACATCAAACCTGTGGGACAGGTACCGGATGGCAACAACAACTGCCCAAGTTACGCCAGGAACGCACAATCATTCCATTAGTGCTCAGACTGTTTGCAATAGGCTGAGAGAGGCTGGACTGAGGGCTTGTAGGCCTGTTGTAAGGCAGGTCCTTACCAGACATCACCGGCAACAACGTCGCCTATGGGCACAAACTCACCGTCGCTGGACCAGACAGGACTGGCAAAAAGCACTCTTCACTGATGAGTTGTGGTTTTGTCTCACCAGGGGTGATGGTCGGATCCGCGTTTATCGTTGTAGGAGCTTTATCCCCGAGGCCTGTACTCTGGAGCGGGATCGATTTGGAGGTGGAGGGTCCGTCATGGTCTGGGGCGGTGTGTCACAGCATCATCGGACTGAGCTTGTTGTCATTGCAGGCAATCTCAACGCTGATCATTACAGGGAAGACATCCTCCTCCCTCATGTGGTACCCGTCCTGCAGGCTCATCCTGACATGACCCTCCAGCATGACAATGCCACCAGCAATACTGCTCATTCTGTGCATGATTAACTGCAAGACAGGAATGTCAGTGTTCTGCCAAGACCAACAAAGAGCCCGGATCTCAATCCCATTGAGCACGTCTGGGACCTGTTGGATCAGAGGGTGAGGGCGAGAGCCATTCCCCCCAGAAATGTCCGGGAACTTGCAGGTGCCTTGGTGGAAGAGTGGGGTAACATCTCACAGCAAGAACTGTGAGAGGAGGAGATGCACTGCAGTACTTAATGCAGCTTGTGGCCACACCAGATACTGACTGTTACTTTTGATTTTGACCCCCCCTTTGTTCAGGGACACATTATTCCATTTCTGTTAGTCACATGTCTGTGGAACTTTTTAAATTCTTATGTTCATACCAATATTTACACCTGTTAAGTTTGCTGAAAATAAACGCAGTTGACAGGGAGAGGACATTTCTTTTTTTGCTGAGTTTAATATATATATATATATACAGTGCCTTGCGAAAGTATTCGGCCCCCTTGAACTTTGCGACCTTTTGCCACATTTCAGGCTTCAAACATAAAGATATAAAACTGTATTTTTTGTGAAGAATCAACAACAAGTGGGACACAATCATGAAGTGGAACGACATTTATTGGATATTTCAAACTTTTTTAACAAATCAAAAACTGAAAAATTGGGCGTGCAAAATTATTCAGCCCCTTTACTTTCAGTGCAGCAAACTCTATCCAGAAGTTCAGTGAGGATCTCTGAATGATCCAATGTTGACCTAAATGACTAATGATGATAAATACAATCCACCTATGTGTAATCAAGTCTCCGTATAAATGCACCTGCACTGTGATAGTCTCAGAGGTCCGTTAAAAGCGCAGAGAACAAGGAATGAAGAACAAGGAACACCAGGCAGGTCCGAGATACTGTTGTGAAGAAGTTTAAAGCCAGATTTGGATACAAAAAGATTTCCCAAGCTTTAAACATCCCAAGGAGCACTGTGCAAGCGATAATATTGAAATGGAAGGAGTATCAGACCACTGCAAATCTACCAAGACCTGGCCGTCCCTCTAAACTTTCAGCTCATACAAGGAGAAGACTGATCAGAGATGCAGCCAAGAGGCCCATGATCACTCTGGATGAACTGCAGAGATCTACAGCTGAGGTGGGAGACTCTGTCCATAGGACAACAATCAGTCGTATGTTGCACAAATCTGGCCTTTATGGAAGAGTGGCAAGAAGAAAGCCATTTCTTAAAGATATCCATAAAAAGTGTCGTTTAAAGTTTGTCACAAGCCACCTGGGAGACACACCAAACATGTGGAAGAAGGTGCTCTGGTCAGATGAAACCAAAATTGAACTTTTTGGCAACAATGCAAAACGTTATGTTTTGCGTAAAAGCAACACAGCTCATCACTCTGAACACACCATCCCCACTGTCAAACATGGTGGTGGCAGCATCATGGTTTGGGCCTGCTTTTCTTCAGCAGGGACAGGGAAGATGGTTAAAATTGATGGGAAGATGGATGGAGCCAAATACAGGACCATTCTGGAAGAAAACCTGATGGAGTCTGCAAAAGACCTGAAACTGGGACGGAGATTTGTCTTCCAACAAGACACTGATCCAAAACATAAAGCAAAATCTACAATGGAATGGTTCAAAAATAAACATATCCAGGTGTTAGAATGGCCAAGTCAAAGTCCAGACCTGATTCCAATCGAGAATCTGTGGAAAGAACTGAAAACTGCTGTTCACAAATGCTCTCCATCCAACCTCACAGAGCTCGAGCTGTTTTGCAAGGAGGAATGGGGAAAAGATTCAGTCTCTCGATGTGCAAAACTGATAGAGATATACCCCAAGCGACTTACAGCTGTAATCGCAGCAAAAGGTGGCGCTACAAAGTATTAACTTAAGGGGGCTGAATAATTTTGCACGCCCAATTTTTCAGTTTTTGATTTGTTAAATAAGTTTGAAATATCCAATAAATGTCGTTCCACTTCATGATTGTGTCCCACTTGTTGTTGATTCTTCACACAAAAAATACAGTTTTATATCTTTATGTTTGAAGCCTGAAATGTGGCAAAAGGTCGCAAAGTTCAAGGGGGCCGAATACTTTCGCAAGGCACTGTGTGTATATATATATATATATATATATATATATATATAAACTTTTAACCACAATACGTTACATATTTTATAATGCCTTACTTTGATTGCCATGTTTTACCACAACACAGTGGTGTTAGGGACCTACAGGTTTACAGGCCACATCAGACCTTCAAGTCACATTGCGCTGGCTTTCAAAGTGACATATAATTCCTATTGGAATCCTGCCAGAGTAAAGACTTCCAAGCATTGGGATAATTATACACTGGCAACCTGCATTCAGAATAAATGTCAGGGTTAGGAACATTGATAACGGATACTACCTAAAAAAACATTTCAGTAAAAGGTTAAATAAATCTAAGGGGGAATGGTAATTACCCGATTCTCATTTGCACTCAAACATATCAGTGTGTCTGCATGCTTTACGTGTGAACATAAACCTAACCTGCTGAAAACCATAGCTTCCTATTGGCTCAGGCTCCCCTTTGGAATCTGGCCTGACTGGCTGCTGTGCTGTTCCACCACACCTACCATGGTTTGACATTTGATATGGAGGAAGAGATCAGACAGAGAACACTATCTTCTCTCAATCTACTGGCAGTGAAACCAGGCAAAACCAGGCTGAAACTCTGATCAGATCAGGCCAAAAACATAAACATCCGACTTCTAGACTTGTGAATTAGCCAAGATATTACATCAAGGGATATCTGAGACTCTTTCTACAGCCCATTCTTTTTCTCTGACGTTTTCAACGTAAAATGATGATTTTTTTTATTTTTATTTCACCTTTATTTAACCAGGTAGGCTAATTGAGAACAAGTTCTCATTTACAACTGCGACCTGGCCAAGATAAAGCAAAGCAGTGCGATACAAACAACAACACAGAGATACACATGGAATAAACAAACATACAGTCAATAATACAATAGAGAAAGTCTATATACAGTGTGTGCAAATGAGGTAGGATAAGCGGGGGGGGCAATAAATAGACCATAGTGACGAAATTATTAAAGTATGGCAAATTAAAAACTTGGGTGATAGATGTGCAGAAGATGTGCAAGTAGCGATACTGGGGTGCAAAGGAGCAAAATAAAATAAATAACTGGGGGTGACCAGTGAAATATACCTGCTGGAGCGCGTGCTGCGGGTGGGTGCCTCTATGGTGACCAGTGAGCTGAGATAAGGCAGGGCTTTATCTAGCAAAGACTTATAGATGACCAGGAGCCAGTGGGTTTGGCGACGGATATGAAGCGAGGGCCAGCCAATGAGAGCATACAGGTCGCAGTGGTGGGTAGTATATGGGGCTTTGGTGACAAAACGGATGGCACTGTGATAGACCGCATCCAATTTGCTGAGTATAGTGTTGGAGGCTATTTTGTAAATGACATCGCCTAAGTCAAGGATTGGTAGGTTAGTCAGTTTTACTCGGGTATGTTTGGCAGCATGAGTGAAGAATGCTTTGTTGCAAAATAGGAAGCCAATTCTAGATGTAATTTTGGATTGGAGATGCTCAATGTGAGTCTGGAAGGAGAGTTTACTGTCTAACCAGACACCTAGGTATTTGTCGTTGTCCACAGAACCATCCAGAGTAGTGATGCTGGACGGGTAGGTAGGTGTGGGCAGCGATCGGTTGAAGAGCATGCATTTAGTTTTGCTTGCATTTAAGAGCAGTTGGAGGCCATGGAAGGAGAGTTGTATGGCATTGAAGCTCGTCTGGAGGTTAGTTAACACAGCGTCCAAAGAAGGGCCAGAAGTATACTGAATGGTGTCGTCTGCGTAGAGGTGGATCAGAGAATCACCAGCAGCAAGAGCATCATCATTTCCTAGCCACCGTGCTTCTACACCAGCATTGCTTGCTGTTTGGGGTTTTAGGCTGGGTTTCTGTACAGCACTTTGAGATATCAGCTGATGTACGAAGGGCTATATAAATACATTTGATTTGATTTGATGCATACAGAGAAAAGAGTCGACCCGAGGATTGAACCCTGTGGCACCCCCATAGAGACTGCCAGAGGTCTGGACAACAGGCCCTCCGATTTGACACACTGAACTCTGTCTGAGAAGTAGTTGGTGAACCAGGCGAGGCAGTCATTTGAGAAACCAAGGCTGTTGAGTCTGCTGATAAGAATGTGGTGATTGACAGAGTCAAAAGCCTTGGCCAGGTCGATGAATACAGCTGCACAATATTGTCTCTTATCGATGGCGGTTATGATATCATTTAGGACCTTGAGTGTGGCTGAGGTGCACCTATGACCAGCTCGGAAACCATAGCAGAGAAGGTACGGTGGGATTCTTAATGGTCGGTGATCTGTTTGTTAACTTGGCTTTAGAAGACCTTAGAAAGGCAGGATAGGATAGATATAGGTCTGTAGCAGTTTGGGTCTAGAGTGTCTCCCCCTTTGAAGAGAGGGATGTCCGCGGCAGCTATTAAGCTATTGCCTACAATAGACGGGCCCTATCTATTGATTGTCCTGATATTGGACAGCCAGCCATTATGAGGCACCAGGATCCAGTCGCTTAACCAACCCTATCTCTGAGTGGATGAAGTGGAAACTGAGCAAGTGTTGTGAGAGAATGATGGTTCTTCCTGTACGGACCTGTAAAATGTAGGGGCGGCGGCTCATTCTAATATTTTGCGGTGTGGTTTGCTCACAGCTCTTTTTTGTGCAACTGTGAGTGAGAGTCATTCCAGTTTATTTAATCTGTTGTGTTTTGTCTTTACATGTTAAATATGACTATGGTCAGTTATGGTCTTTTGAAAGACTCCTTTAAGGCCTTGTGTCAGTTGAGGACTGTTGACAAAATCAGTGGTTCTCAATTCTCTCCTCCTCAGGGACCCCCAGCTGTTCCAGAGCTAGCACACCTCATTAAACTTGTGAATTAACACCTATGGAATTTTAATATCGCTACCAGAAGAAAAACCCTGTATGTTTCCTCAAAATGTTCTTTGTAGAACCTTTGAGATTCTCAATTCTCAATAATGGTTCTATGAAGAACCATAAAAAAAGGGTTATAGCACAAAAAAGGGTCATGGCTATAAGGGATACAGCGGTTGTCAAATTAGCGTAAATGTTTTTTAGAGGCTAGAGCCCTGCACAGGCATGAATTTTAAGGCCGAGCCCTACCCATGCCGGTGACGTGCAGGCCCTACCCTACTCAAACCAAATTGCTTCTGCTAAATTTGAGTAAATCCGTTAACTGCTCCTCTCTGTCTCACTTGATCGCTCCCTGCGCACGGTCAGCTCGCTCTGCACTCTGCTTCGTCTGAGTGGTCAGCTCGCTCTGCACTCTGCTTCGTCTGAGTGGTCAGCTCGCTCTGCACTCTGCTTCGTCTGAGTGGTCAGCTCGCTCTGCACTCTGCTTCGTCTGAGTGGTCAGCTCGCTCTGCACTCTGCTTCGTCTGAGTGGTCAGCTCGCTCTGCACTCTGCTTCGTCGAGTGGTCAGCTCGCTCTGCACTCTGCTTCGTCTGAGTACTATTAATATGATTCCAATGGAGTTTCCCATCTCCTCAAAAGTATCTCTGGCTCTGCTCAACGACCAAAGAGACGTGAGAGAGCAGTAAGCTACTTTTGGTCACTCTAAGCAAATGGCTCAGCTTCAAAATGTTAGTGATCAATTTGGTGATACCCGAGCACTACCCGTACCTTAGTTATTGATGAAAAACAGGCTATACCCGGTCCTAACCCGATGTATAACGTCGGGGCCCGTCGAGCTCGGATCAGGTAGCAGAGTTCTGTTAGAGGCCCACTGGCCGCAGAGACAACATTTTGTGGTTTTAAAGCATGTAATTCTACATAGTTTGGGGGTGGAAAGAACATTTTAAATGTAACAGTATAATTTTAAAACGTCCCCTCGCCCATACCCGGGCGCGAACCAGGGACCCTCTGCACACATCAACAACAGTCACCCTCGAAGCGCCGTTACCCATCGCTCCACAAAAGCTGCGGCCCTTGCAGAGCAAAGGGAACTACTACTTCAAGGTCTCAGAGCAAGTGACGTCACCGATTGAAACGCTATTTAGCGCGCACTGCTAACTAAGCTAGCCTTTTCACATCCGTTACATGCAGATAGTTTCCTGCAATTCTATTCATTTTGTCATGGGGCTGAGAGAATAATTGCATTTTCAAAGCTAATTTCCTGCAATTCTACAGAGAAAATGTACCATTCTACACATTTTTCAGTGGCTCATGCCGTGTTCTTATGTGATCTGAGTGACTTAAACATTATAGCAAAATCAATTGCGGCCCCATGCCATGCCATTTTTTTGCATTATAGATTCTCCCTGACTGTCTAGTTTTTATTTTGGTGCGTCGTAGATCCCCAAAATGTACCTATTAAATAATATATTGTTCTATTATCTTTTCTACATAATTTATATCTAGTTTTAGTCATTTAAGTTTACACTGAAAACGTTTTACCATCCTGAAAATTATATGATTAAATTTGTATTTTTGGGGCAAGGAACAGTTGCATGTGTTGTATTGTAGGAAACCGACTTTCGGGTAATTGATTCAATGATTGTAGACGTCTCTCTCTTTTGCTTGTGATAGATTGATGTGTAAGATTGAACTTTTTCCCTCTCTTTTTCCTCAGGAGGTAGAAGAGGACAGTGTGGAGGAGAGGGTGGTGGAGAGGGTGGTAGAGAACGTGTCTCAGGTGAAGATGAAGTGCAAGGTGAGGGAGGTACAACCACTGGTGAAGATGGACACACGTTTCTTTGGAGAGCTGCTGGCGGAGGTTTATAGGAAGAACTGTGACATCCACACGTGCATCTCAGAACACGTGGCCAAGATACGCGGACGGTGAGTTTAGGTTTTTCAACATAAAGCCTTATTAATGTGTATGGCTTATAGCTTTGTTATAGCTTTGTTTTTCCTCCAGCACCAATCATACAACATAACATACTAAGAAAAACAATAAGGAAGCAAGACAGAAACCAAAGGGAGAAAGTACTGTAACTCGATCTGCTTCTAAACTGTAGGGGTAGTTTTGGGTGCTGGTTGAGTATTTAAATAATCAGTGTTAGCTCTGGCTCTCCTCACCTCAGTTTCACACTTGGTTCAGAATGTCACACTTGCTCTAATTCAATTTGTCATGCTAGATCATAAAATACTGTATGAGGTTTGTCAGGTTAGGTCATAAAATATTGGATGAGGTTTGAGGCGCAGGCACTGCTACTCTGTAACCCATAGAGACTACAGTATTGGTGGAATATAACGCTCCTGGGGCCATTAAAGAACATGCTCTAGTAGTCAGAGTCAACACATTTTACATAAACTTTCTAGACCATATAATATGTACAGTAACGCTGTGGAATGCACAACTCCCTAATGTTTTTGGGGATAATCTGCTCAGCAACAATGTTTCCCAAGGAGTCCCTTAATTACAACCGTCAGTCAGACCTCTCTCTTTCTCTAGACTCTGTTTACTCAAGGTACCTGTGATTCACTGAGCAAACACACCCCTCTGTTTCCCTGTCCTGCATCCATGTGAACCTGTGTAGAGACACAGCAATGATTTATAGACCAGTCTGATTAGAATTAGACTATGTGTGTGCGTGCGTTTTATTTATTGTATTTTTCCTTTATTTAACCAGGCAAGTCAGTTAAGAACAAATTCTTATTTTCAATGACGGCCTAGGAACGGTGGGTTAACTGCGTGTTCAGGGGCAGAACGACAGATTTGTACCTTGTCAGCTCGGGGGTTTGAACTTGCAACCTTTGGGTTACTAGTCCAACGCTCTAAACACTAGGCTACCCTGCCGCCCCAGGTGTGTGTGTACGTGCCTCATGACCTGTTATGTTCTTCAGTGTTTACCTTTCCATCTCTCTCCCAGGAAACACCTCCTGGACCCCAGCAACGACTACAAGGTACAGCAGGGAGGGAGAGGCGGCTACCATGATGGTTTTACACAGCACATCATATAAGTCTTGTACCGTCCGGTTTAAACAGTTACAGTGCATTCTGAAAGTATTCAGCCTTATTCTCTCATCAATCTACAAACAATACCCCATAATGACAAAGTAAAAACAGGTTTAGAGTTTTGGTGTGCAAATGTCTAAAAAAAAATTTTTTTTAAATAAATATGACATTTACATAAGTATTTAGAACCTTAACTCAGTACTTTGTTGAAGCACCTTTAGCAGCGATTTCAGCCTTGAGTCTTCTTGGGTATGACGCTACAAGCTTGGCACACCTGTATTTGGGGAGTTTTTCCCATTCTCTGCAGATCCTCTCAAGCTCTGTCAGGTTGGATGGGGAGCGTCACTGCACAGCTATTTTCAGGTCTCTCCAGAGATGTTAGATCTGGTTCAAGTCCAGGCTCTGGCTGGGCCACGCAAGGACATTCAGAGACTTGTCCAGAAGCCACTCCTGCGTTGTCTTCGCTGTGTGCTTAGGGTCATTGCCCTGTTGGAAGGTGAACCTTCGCCTCAGTCTGAGGTCTTGAGCGCTCTGGAGCGGCTTTTCATCAAGGTTCTTTCTGTACTTTGCTGCATTCATCTTTCCCTTGATCCTGACTAGTCTCCCAGTCCGTGCCGCTGAAAAACATCCCCACAGCATGATGCTGCCACCACCATAGGGATGGTGGCAGATTTCCTCCAGACGTGACGCTTGGCATTCAGGCCAAAGAGTTCCATCTTGGTTTCATCAGACCAGAGATTCTTGTTTCTCATGGTCTGAGAGCCCTTTAGGTGCACTTTCGGGAAACTAGAAGTGGGCTGTCGTGCCTTTTACTGAGGAGTGACTTCCGTTTGGCCACTCTACTGTAAAGGCCTGATTAGTGGAGTGTTGTAGAGATGGTTGTCCTTCTGGAATGTTCTCCCATCTCCACAGAGGAACTCTGGAGCTCTGTCAGAGCGACCATCGGGTTCTTGGTCACCTCGCTGACCAAGGCCCTTCTCCCCCGATTGCTTAGTTTGGCCGGGCGGCTAGCGCTAAGAGTCTTGGTGGTTCTAAACTTCTCCCTTTTAAGAATGATGGGGGTCAACTTTGAGTCTTATAGCAAAGGGTCTGAATACTTATGTAAATAAGGTATTTCTGTTTTTTTAATGATTTTAAATGTGCTATTATGCGGTGTTATGTGTAGATTGAGGATAAATATTTATTTGATCCATTTCAAATAAGCCTGTAACGTAACAACATTTGTAAAAAGGGAAGGAGTCTGAATACTTTTTGAATGCAGTAGGGAAAAGCACAATGGTTTTGTTAGTAACTTCATTTTCTCACTTGGCGCTCAAAGTGCTCTTTAGAAGAAGGTAACCATTCGAAACATGAAAGACTAAACGTGTGTGTGTGTATTTGTCCAGATGGAGAGAGAGGACATCGAGAACTTGATCCCCAAAGGAGCATCTGAACTGACCAAACAGCAGATCCGTTACCTGCTGCAGGTAACACCTGTTTCTATTGGCTGTTTAACAGTGTTCTCCCAGAACATACCCTCGCTGTGTTTCCCTCTATTAATCACTCTCTCCTGTCATTCTTGTTTTTCTCACATATCTTCTCTGACCTCCTCCCCCTCTCTCTCCTGCTCTCTCAGACCCGTATGACAGCTGACAAGACAATGCGTCTCCTGCTGACCACCTTCAGCAGCCTGAGGGAGGAGCTGATCCACATGTCAGAGGACCTGAGGGTAAGACTTGGGGCGTGGGCCCCTAAAGTAGCCTCTAATGGCTCTTTTCTAAACTGTCCCATTGAAATATACATGTAGGTAGTCTTGCAGAGTGTTACTGTGTGTCTCTGTTAATGATTTATAAATGCACTAGAATCGGTGGTTCCCATCCTTCTTCGGTTACTGTACCACCAACTGTTTTTTGCACTACCCGGAGTACCCCTGAAGTTCCCCCTCAGGGTATTTTACCAGTAAGCCTATGGTGTCATGGGTCTTCTCAAGTACCCCTATGGATAGGCAACGTATCCCCAGAGGTACCCCTGGTTTGGAACCACTGAGCTAGATGACTGACAGGGGACGCTGTTACTTTTAAATTCAATTCTGTGAGCTAAACATTAAAATGTACAAATGTATAAAACCATTTTCCTTAAAGTATAACTTTTTTGAAAGTACTAATGTTACTATCTTCACGACAACAAAAATACGTTGGTCTCTGTTCTCCCAGCGTCTGGAGAGTGAGAAGGAGACCCTGGAGAGAGACTTAAGCTTCAAGGCTGACCAGGCTGAGCAGTATGACCGCCTCCTAGAGGCTGTACGAGAGAACAACAGACAGCTACAGGTGTGTGTTGGGGGAGTTTGTTTGTGTGTGTCTTCCACTGTGTGTTGCTTGTGTGGGTTTGCCTGTGTGTACACCTCCTCTGCACTGTATGTTAGTGCAATGTGTGTATACAGTATATGTGTGAGCAACTCTGTCCATCCATCCATATAGATATCTCTGAAGGAGAGCAGCTCCAGCCAGCGGACCCTGGAGACTCAGATCCTGAGCAGCAACAGTACAGACTCAGGCAGGGAGTTCCGCATCAGAGAACTGGAGGGCAGCTACCGAGCCCTGGAGAAGGAGAATGAGATGCTCAAACAGAAGGTACTCTAACTTTACTCGGACTCTGACTCTAACCCTCACTTCAGAGCTAGAATAAACTCTCACCAATTCTTCCTGCCCATGATTACTTAACTATAGTTTCTGACTGTAGAATTATTCTCATAGAACCAACTTCCTTAACTAACTTGTCTCTCTCTGCATCTGTTTTCATCCAGCTGGCCGGTCAGTGCAGCAGTAGCACCATTCAGTTTAAGACAGAGGAGCTGTCACGTCAGTACTCGGAGCAGCTAGCTGCTCTGCGTCAGGAGAAGGACAAGGAACTGCAGAGCCTCAGGGTAAGAAGCCTACAGGAATGTATGGATACAGGGTTGGGCTTTTCTGCACAGTTGGAGGTAGTGTAGCAGTACTGACTGTACTTGTGGGCAGAAATATGGTTATATAGTGTTATACTGACTATGGGTATATAGTGTCTTACTGACTATGGGTATATAGTGTTACACTGACTATGGGTATATAGTGTCTTACTGACTATGGGTATATAGTGTCTCACTGACTATGGGTATATAGTGTTACACTGACGATGGGTATATAGTGTCTTACTGACTATGGGTATATAGTGTTACACTGACTATGGGTATATAGTGTCTTACTGACTATGGGTATATAGTGTCTTACTGACTATGGGTATATAGTGTCTTACTGACTATGGGTATATAGTGTTACACTGACTATGGGTATATAGTGTCTTACTGACTATGGGTATATAGTGTCTTACTGACTATGGGTATATAGTGTCTTACTGACTATGGGTATATAGTGTTACACTGACTATGGGTATATAGTGTCTTACTGACTATGGGTATATAGTCTCTTACTGACTATGGGTATATAGTGTTCCACTGACTATGGGTATATAGTGTCTTACTGACTATGGGTATATAGTGTTCCACTGACTATGGGTATATAGTGTTATACTGACTATGGGTATGTAGTGTTATACTGACTATGGGTATATAGTGTTACACTGACTATGGGTATATAGTGTTACACTGACTATGGGTATATAGTGTTACACTGACTATGGGTATATAGTGGTATACTGACGATGGGTAAATAGTGTCACACTGACTATGGGTATATAGTGTTATACTGACTATGGGTATGTAGTGTTACACTGACTATGGGTATATAGTGTTACACTGACTATGGGTATATAGTGTTACACTGACTATGGGTATATAGTGTTACACTGACTATGGGTATATAGTGTTATACTGACGATGGGTATGTAGTGTTACACTGACTATGGGTATATAGTGTTACACTGACTATGGGTATATAGTGTTACACTGACTATGGGTATATAGTGTTACACTGACTATGGGTATATAGTGTTACACTGACTATGGGTATATAGTGTTATACTGACTATGGGTATATAGTGTTATACTGACTATGGGTATGTAGTGTTACACTGACTATGGGTATATAGTGTTACACTGACTATGGGTATATAGTGTTACACTGACTATGGGTATATAGTGTTATACTGACGATGGGTATATAGTGTCACACTGACTATGGGTATATAGTGTCTTACTGACTATGGGTATATAGTGTTATACTGACTATGGGTATATAGTGTTACACTGACTATGGGTATATAGTGTTATACTGACTATGGGTATATAGTGTTATACTGACTATGGGTATATAGTGTTACACTGACTATGGGTATATAGTGTTATACTGACTATGGGTATATAGTGTTACACTGACTATGGGTATATAGTGTTATACTGACTATGGGTATATAGTGTTATACTGACTATGGGTATATAGTGTTATACTGACTATGGGTATATAGTGTTATACTGACTATGGGTACATAGTGTTACACTGACTATGGGTATATAGTGTTATACTGACTATGGGTATATAGTGTTATACTGACTATGGGTATATAGTGTTATACTGACTATGGGTATATAGTGTTATACTGACTATGGGTATATAGTGTTATACTGACTATGAGTATATAGTGTTATACTGACTATGGGTATATAGTGTTATACTGACTATGGGTATATAGTGCTATACTGACTATGGGTATATAGTGCTATACTGACTATGGGTATATAGTATTATACTATGTGTGTCTCTGACTATCTGTGTGTCTGTACAGACCCAGCTGACACGGATCACCACGGAGTACACCACAGAGAGATCAGGTGACAAGAGCCTGCAGCTCCGCATCACACAGCTGCTGACAACACTGGAGCAGCGGGAGATCGTCATCAAACGTCAGGAAGAGGTCAGGGGTCATAGTTACTGGTCACTGTTCAGCCTTTAGTCACAGATCTTGGATCAGATCTAAGAAAAAAGTCAAACAAGATTTGTATGTATTGCCTGACTTAAACCCCCTTAAGAGAACCAAACTCACCCAACAGGTTTGGATTAGGAAAAAAACCTTGCTTTTAGGGTCTTTCATCTCATTTGTTCCCATAATCAAGTTATGGGTTTTGGTCCGGCCAGTCTGACTACATTCTCTCACAGTTCTTGTGTTAACGTGGCTCTGAAGGTTCTTTTAATTTCACCTTAGGAATGTGTTTATCTGACACGCGTGTACACCTTTAGCTACATCAATAACACCTGTTTTACAGCACAGGCCTACTGCCTCCTCCCTTCTTATTCATATCTGACCTCCCATTTCTGACCTTTAACCATCAGGAGATCTGGCGGCTGCAGCAGAAGAAGAGCGACAGTGCCAAGAATGTCACTACAACCACTATCACCAAAAGGTCAGCCCCCCTCAACACCATGAGCCTATTTTATGGGGAATATTTGGAAGAAGCTCCCCTAAAATGGGTTAATGTAATTTAGGATGCCTAGTGTGGTGTTTCCCAAAACAGGATTTTGTACTGGTGTACAGTAAGTTCATAACCAACCAGTATGCAGTCCTTACTGTGTATAACTGATTTGTAGGTACAGTAACCAGTACCCCCTCCTGGGCCTGCTGAGTGATGACTTCCAATCTACATTGCCCGTCAAGGATGCCAAGACCATCGTCATCGAGAGCCGGACAGGGGAGATTATCAAACAGGTAGAGTAGAGCAGGTAAGAAGTATAAGCTAGACTGGCCATGCTAGAATGGACAAGTTATCAGTTATTGTTCTCAGTTTAGAGTTTGAAGTGAGGGGTAAGATTAGGGAAACAGTTAAGGTAAGTGGTTAAAAGTGAAATATGATTAGTGATGTCTATTCTGACATGGCCAAATAGTGTTAACCCTGTGTGTACTGTCATGGGGACCAGGAGGGAGAGAGCTTGGGTTCCTAACTGGGCTTTTACTATCTGGCCCTGTCAGAAGCTGGGCCAGGGGTCGCTGTGTGAGGAGGGATGATGAGAGGCTGATGGATGGATGGATGCTGTTCCCTCTGTGGTCCTGGAGAGCTAGGCACTGATGGCATGGAGAGACCATGTTCATTTCTGCCTCTGTCTGTTAGTAGTCAAATAAATGGATGTTCTCCCAACTCTACTAAATTCCACATCAGGGTGGTATGTTGAATTGGACAGTTGTCCTTGTTTGTGAGAAGCATGCAAGAGGTAGTGATTGAGTTGGAGTGGATATACAGGGCATTCAGAAAGTATTCAGATCCCTTGAATATTTCCAAATGTTGTTACGTTACAGCCTTATTCCAAAATGGATCAAATTGCTTTTCCCCTCATCAATCTACAAACAATACCCCATAATGACAAAGCAAAAACAGGTTTAGATTTTTGGTGTGCAAATGTTTTTTTTTTTTAAAGAAGGAAATATGACATTTACATAAGTATTCAGACCCTTTACTCAGTACTTTGTTGAAGCACCTTTGAAAGTGATTACAGCCTCGAGTCTCATAGCAAAGAGTCTGAATACTTATGTTAATGTCATATTTCCTCTTTTTTTATACATTTGCACACCAAAAAATCTAAACCTGTTTTTGCTTTGTTATTAAGGGGTACTGTTTGTAGATTGAAGAGGACTTTTTAAAATATCTAATCCTTTTTAGTATAAGGCCGTAACGTAATAAAATGTGGAAAAAGTAAAAGGGTCGGAATACTTTCCGAATGCACTGTTGGGTGACATTACCGACTTTTCCAGGGATTGGAGATCCACTGTTAGTCTTAGAGCTGTCATGTCTGAATCAAAGCTGTCATTAGCACACTAGTCAAAACAACAACATCAATCAGAGGGTTGGATAAGATCAAGCTTTTTGTCTTTCCAAGGCATAATGAAAGAGTTGTGTGGCAGATTTATACTGAGTGAGAAAAAGAGAAAAAGAGATGTAATTAAGTACATCTGATGGATTAGAGATCCACACCATAACGACTGTATCCATGCTGTTTGTTTTGAAACAGAAAATCATTACAACCCCTTAAAGAGACTGCTTCTCTCTGCTCCGCACAGGAATGAACAACAAGAAGACCCTGATGTTCCGCCTCCCTCCCACACTCCGTCCGTCCCCCCCCCCCTCCCTGCAGCTGCCGTCTCCCTCTTCCTCAGGGCTGCCAGGGTGGTGGTGGTGGTAGGGTCAACACCCCTATATTTGGGATGAGTGGTTTGGAACAAATGGGGTTTCTTAGACGAGAGGCTTCACTTTGGTTGGGATAGGGACACCAAATACTCAACGACCAAATATGTTATAGTAGAAGCTTTTGCTACAGCCACGAGGGCTGGGGAGGGGACAGGGAAGAGGGGCTTGGTGCTTATTAGTGTGCAGCGATCTAGTCCTCTGTCCTCCATGGAGCCAGCACTACCCTGCTAATCTTGGGGACAACTCCTCTAAAGGCGTTATGGTTACTTTGCATGTAAATAAGTTAGCTAAATATGTTTTAATTATGCGCTAATTAAAAAGACTATGGTGAAACTCGCTTTGGCAGACATTTAATAAAAATGGCAACCTCTGTTCTGGTCTTTTGCTATTCTTTTGTGGCAAGGTAATGGTACATAACTGTGATATGTTTTAGATTAATTTGGTTTCATGTTTAAATCTTCAGAGGTGCATGGGTTTGTTTTGATTGAGGGGTTATCTGAATGGAATGCTGTGCTTGGGGTTGGGGGTTGGAGTGGGTGTATGAGACTATGAATGACTGGGTTGGACATGGACTGGTGCATGGTTCTATGGGTAATATACCATAGTGGATGACCTGGTCATTTTAGAAGCACAATAAACACTGTATGGAGTACTATGTTTTTCTTTCAATTGTTTTCTGCTGAAGTTCTCTTTAATGTGCTCTCACATTTAAAGTCAGCCCGTTCTTTTCTATTTAGGCCTTAACCTCTGCTTTTTGGAACTGTGATTAAAATGTACAATTTAACGTCACTTGTCTTTCATTTTTTATGTGTTTTATTTTCTTTTTACCTATGAAACACCAATAATATGACCTCGGGGCAACTACTATATTATCCAGTAGGGTGCCACTGATGCAGTTACCTTCTTGTGGCAGCAGAGGGGGCCAGTGGCCTACAGTTGTGCCTCAGAGTGACAGAGTGGTATGGAGCAGACCCCCTCTGCTCTGCTCTCAGTGAATGAGGTCATGATATCTCTGTAGGGCTTGGCTCAGGCAGACTGTCAACCATTTCACTGTCCCATTCACTGGACTTTCTGTCTGACGATGCACACATGCCCTGTGATCTATATATGCTTGGTAATGGTAGTGGAACACTAGTACCTAGTGTTTTAGTGGTTAGATATTGCAGTGCTATTAGTAGTATTACTGTCAAATAAGTAAAATTATTAGTTCTGTTGTTAGTGCGTGAGAAACTTTTTTGACACATTTCTTGACTGAACCATTTCCGTAGCCTGTTTTATGCATGCTTCATGAATTAGTGATGAGGCGTGGTGCTGGTCTCTGGTAGGTCTTCAACTGCTCTCTTCAGGAGAATGAGGTCGGTAGGGAAGCTACGGCTCCTAAAGGAAAATACTGTCTCATTCATAAAGTTAGGGATTATCTGGGCCTCTGCTATCTGATTAGCCTACCTACATGGCCTCCTGATTGCCTGGCCAACCAGACTTCTTGCTAGGGCCAAACGGTACACCATGCCCAAGTCTGGATCTGAGAACATCGCAGACCCTTCACCGAATGCGAACAAATTTGGGCCATCTGATTGGTCCAGAAACCGATGCGTTGAGCCAGAACACACGTGGGTAAAAAAAAAAATCATAATTGGTTTTGATACTCTTATTGTTTAGAGACAATCCAATCTCTTTACGGCTTTGTTTTGTACGACACCCCTCGTACCCCTCATCACCACAAACGACTTCAATGATGGCAGTCTCAGACTAAAGTATGTAGCGAACAGCAGAACAGCGTTGTCAGACTAGCCTCTTGGTACCTGTACGTATATCACTTCCTAATAAGTTGATGACACACACAAGCAAGCCCCCACGTACAGTTACACGCACGCACACTATTGTCTAAATGATCACGATAGTGATTAGATTTTGATTTGAAGCGGTATCATTCTTAGTTTCCCCTCTTCCAATCCCTCTCTCTCTCGTTCTCCACATCTCTATCCTCTCTCCCTCCCTTCCCACTGCATGGCCTGATGTAGCTCTGAGAGTTAGAGATGCATGGGCCAGTGTGTGTGAGGTTGAGCGTCGGATGGGTGAGGAGAGAGAGGGAGATGTGGGGGCTGGGGATAATGGGGAAGCATTGATTATGGCTGATAATTCAGGGCTTTGATGTGGATAATGCAGTCTCTCTCTTCCTGCACTGCCTGTGAACTCAAAGCCCCTGGGGGCCACAGAGGATATTGGGTTTACACACTCTCTCTTTCTCTCTCGCTCTTTCTGTGTTTGATAGAGCGAAAGAGAGAGCATGCACGCACATGTAGAGTGTTTGTAAGTGAGTGATTGTGTAAGTGTGTGTTTGTACAGTACTACCACATAACTGTTTGTGGGTGTCCAAATGGTTTTTACCATGTCTGTCTTTGTCTTCCGGTGTTCCTTAATTTCTCAATTCTGTTGCGTTTATAGAAGTTTTAGTTTTCATTGTTTTTCACTGTCTCTTTCCATCCATAACCCAAACCGTACTCTCTCTTTCCTATCCTAACACAAACCATACTCTGTCTCTCTTTCCAACCTGACTATGCTCACTCACAGGGTGCTACACACTCACAGGGCCCTACACACACACACACTCACTCCGACATCTGCTCACTCACACATAATATGCACATACATTTATACTGACTCTACACACACACACACACACACACACACACACACACACACACACACACACACACACACACACACACACACACAAGCTGCTGCTACTCTGTTGATCCTATATCCTGTTGCCTAGTCACCTTACCCCTATCTACATCTACCTTCATCACTCTAGTATCCCTGCACGTTGTGAATATGGTATTGGAACTGACCCTGTATATAGTATGCTTACTTACTGTATTCTTATTGTATTTTTATTGTATTCTTCATATTTCCTCTTATTTCTAGTATTACATTGTTATTGATTATTGCATTGCATTGTTGGGTTTTGAGTTAGCAAGAATGGCATTTCACTGTACATGTGCATGTGACATTAAAACTTGAAACGGACTAGGAAATGTGTGAGTGGCAGCTCTCTCTCTGGCCTCTGTGGAACCCTCTTTCCTGTTACCCCTGTATCCCATCTAACCAGGACCCCTGCAGTGGGTCCTTGGCGCCTGCCCCTCCCTGCAGCACTCCACCAATCAGGCATTTATGGTAGAGTGGCCAGACGGAAGCCATTCCTCAGTAAAAGGCTCATGACAGCCCGCTTGGAGTTTGCCAAAATGCACCTAAAGGACTCTCAGACCATGAGAAACAAGATTCTCTGGTCTGATGAAACCAAGATTGAACTCTTTGGCCTGAATGCCAAGCGTCTGGAGGAAACCTGGCACCATCCCTGTGGTGAAGCGTGGTGGTGGCAGCATGCTGTGGGGATGTTTATCAGTAGCAGGGACTGGGAGACTAGTCAGGATCAAGGCAAAGATGAACAGAGCAAAGTAGAGAGAGATCCTTGATGAAAACCTGCTCCAGAGCGCTCAGGACCTCACATTGGGGGTGAAGGTTCACCTTCCAACAGGACAAAGACACTAAGCACACATTGAAGACAACGCAGGAGTGGCTTCTGGACAAGTCTCTGAATGTCCTTGAGTGGCCCAGCCAGAGCCCAGACCTGAGCCCAATCGAACATCTCTGGAGAAACCTGAAAATAGCTGTGCAGCGACACTCACCATCCAACCTGACATGGCTTGAGAGGATATACAGAGAAGAATGTGAGAAACTCCCCAAATACAGATGTGCCAAGCTTGCAGTGTCATACCCAAGAAGAATCGAGGCTGTAATCGCTGCCAAAGGTGCTTCAACAAAGTACCGAGTAAAGGGTCGGAATACTGATGTAAATGTGACATTTCAATTTTTTTTATACATAATTTATCAAAAATATCTAAAAACGATTTAATCCATTTTAGAATAAGGTTTGTAACGTAGCAAAACGTGGAAAAAGTCAAGGGGTCTGAATACTTTCCGAATGCACTGTATATGCTTCAAATGCTAAACCACGCACACCCTCATCACCCCTCAAGCTCCTCTAACTCAACTCTGTCTCTTAGTCTGTACCCCGCCCCGCCCCTACCATATCACACACCCTCATTGGCCTTCGACCCTCACCACCTTCTGTGATCATTACCCCTACCCCCTAACCCCAGCCTCCGCTAGCCCCTACCATTCGCTGTCCATCACCGTAAGGTCTTTCTATTTGACCTTTTGACTTGGGAGAATGTGTTTGTTTGACAGCTGTTTTGTCATGTCACTCTTTTCTCATGTCTATTTCCCCATCTCTATTTCCCTGTGTTAGGAAGAGCCCTTGCCCGTCTACTTTCTCTGTTTCCCTCTGTCAAGCAGAGCCCTCACCCCTCCGCTCTTCGTTTCCCTCTGTCACGAAGAGCTCTCGTCCCTCCACCCTCTCTGTTTCCCTCTTTCCGGAAGAGACCTCGCCCTTCCACTCTCGTTGTTTCACTCTGTCAGGAAGAGCTGTCACCCCTCCACTCTCTCTGTTCTCCTATGGAAGAGATGACTACCCAGCAAACCGGGGACATTCTCAGAACCTTAGATAAGATTCCCATTAAGTTCTAGTTAGGGTTTTATCTAGCATTAGGATGATAACATCCCAAAAACATTCAAATAATGATACATTTTTTAATATATGGAATATCCTTGAATGTTCTCCTAACATTCACTAAAATGTTGTGCACAACATCTGTAACAACCACCACAGAACATTCTCTAAAAGTTCTTATTGTGTTATTACATTACCTGGAAATCTAATGTACCAATATTATTTTCCCCCAAACCAAAATTGGTTCTGTGAAAATCCTCAGAGCATTCGTTAGGTTGCAGAAAATGTTATTTTAACACAAAAACTGCCCAGATGTAGATACCTTTCTACCTGTTTCCTCTAGCATCTTCATAAGGTCCTTTGCTGTTGTTCTGGGATTGATTTGCGCTTTTCACACCAAGATATATTCATCTCTAGGAGACAGAACGCGACTCCTTCCTGAGCGGTATGACGGCTGCGTGGTCCCATGGTGTTTATACTTGCGTGCCATTGTTTGTACAGATGAACGTGGTAACTTCAGGCATTTTGGAAATTGCTGCCAAGGATGAACCAGACTTGTGGAGGTCTACAATTTATTTTCTGAGGTATTGGCTAATTTATTTTGATTTTCCCATGATGTCAAGCAAAGAGGCACTGAGTTTGAAGGTAGGCCTTGAGATACATCCACAGGTACACCTCCAATTGACTCAAATGATGTCAATTAGCCTATCAGAAGCTTCTAAAACCATGACATAATTTTCCGGAATGTTCCAAGCTGTTTAGAGGCACAGTCAACTTAGTGTATGTAAACTTCTGACCCACTGAAATTGTGATACAGTGAAATAATCTGTCTGTAAACAATGACTTGTGTCATGCACAAAGTAGATGACCTAACCAACTTTCCACTATAGTTTGTTAACAAGAAATGTGTGTAGTGGTTGAAAAACAAGTTTTAATGACTCCAACCTAAATGTATGTAAACTTCTGACTTCAATTGTATGTCTAAGAAGACAAAAAAAAGCATGGAATTCTTGATTGTCCATACTGCCATGGCTATATACTGAAAAAAGATCTGAGAGAGCTTACCTGGTAGTGCAGAGGATTGAAGACCTGCTATGAGATCCAAAAATTCTAGGTTCAACCCCCACAGGTGTAGATGGTCAACATATAGAATGAAGTGTAAAAAACATGGTTGTGATTGAATGATTAAATGCTGTTCAAATGTCCTATGAATTAAAAGAAAATGCCATGTGTCTCTGACACCTTCAAATGAGAATTGACATTAAGTCTGGAAAGAAACATAATGGGGGTGTAGTATTCCAATCAGTTATCTTATGCTTTAAGGAGCTGCATTTTTGCATGCTGAGAATGTTGTGGTGGTATTAGGTCAAACTTAGATATACAGTTGTCTAAATGTTCTTGAAATGTTCTGAGGACCTCCAATACAATGTAAAATGTATATTGAGTGAACATCATTTTAATATTATGTCATCACAACTGAGCATATTTTGTGTTTTGGGAACCTATCTCTTGCAATGTATCCACACTGTTCCCACAATATAATGAAATGTTCTGGGAACCTTTAAAGGACTCAGAAATGCTGTTCTGTCAACAGTCTTGGGGAGTCACTAGAGGTTAAAGAACTCAGAAAGCCTGTTCTGTCAACAGTCTTGGGGAGTCACTAGAGGTTAAAGAACTCAGAAAGCCTGTTCTGTCAACAGTCTGGCAACATCAGAGGAATGTTTTGTGACACCTGATACAAACATTATCCGAATGCCAGCACAACTGGACTGTTTTATATCTCAAATCATCTCACCCCAATGTTCCCACAACCCGAAGAAACATACTGGGAACCTTTTTAAAGAACAGACTAAATGTGTTCTGGTTAATGATTTTTGCACCTAAAAGACACATTGTAGAATGGACAGTTTTGTGTTTTGGAAAAATATATTCCACAATATATTCCACACAATGTTCCCACCAGACTGTTCAACTTAATCAAACACTCTGGGAACCTTTAAAGAACATATTGAATGTGTTCTCGAAACTTGCTTGCAACATCAGGCAAATGTTTTATACAAACATTCTAGAATCATCAGCATGACTGGACAGTTTTGGTGATATGCGAACATTTGCTGTGACCTAACAAATGTGGTGGGAACTTCCACAGAACCAATTTTGGTTTGCTGGGTAGGCTCATCTTTCCTGCATCTGATGTAATTATGGACTGTCTGTCTCCTCTTTATCTCTCTAAACTCCCCCTGTCTTTATTTCTCTCTCTCTCTCTCAGGTTCACTCCCTCTCTCCCTCTCTTTAAAACAGTCACTTTTAACCTCTCATCCTTTCCATCTCTCTTCTCACTCTTCTGTCTCTTTCTTTTTTTTAGTTCTCTCTCTTTCTCGGTCCACTTTTCGGCTCGCATGCCCTAGCTGCTGATGCACTCCTGGCCATTAATACACGTTTTATACCTAGTCAGTCAGGAAATGCATCTGAGCCCCAGCGGCTGCCTGCAGCCTCTCAGACCAACAGGAAATGGGAGTTTGGCTGGTGGCCAGCCCTGCTATTTCAGGGGGCGGCCGGAGCCAATCAACAAGCCCTGGTCAGTTAATGGAACACGGATACTTTGGCGAAAAATCAGGAACAATTATGGAGGCGCAAAGGAGGGGGAGGAGGGGGTAGAAGAGAGGAGGGGGGAGCGATTGCCTCAGACATAGGACTAGGGAGGGGGAGTAGGGATGAAGATGGAGAGGGGTGGGGGGAGCTAAAGGGGGTGATGATGGGGAGAGGGAGAGGGGATGGGGCTAGGGAGGTGTAGGGTGTATTGCTTCATCGGCACAGTGCTGAACAGAGACTATAGCCAGGGATTGGAGTGACACGTGGAGAGGTGGGAGTAGGGAAGGTCGGCATTAAATCAGATTAGATACAGATGGCTGTGTTTATGAATCTCAGTGTTGTACAGAATGAGTGGATGAGGAGGGGATGAGGGGAGCTTGACTGTGACTGCATTTCATTCTAGAAAGTTTCTCCTTTCCACTATGCCTGCATTCACTTCCCTTGAAGAAGGAGTAATGAGGGGGAGGGAATGAGGACAGAGGGGAGGGAGCAAAAGTCTGGAATGAAACACAGCCAGAGTGAGATCCATAGTATAACTGAATAAAACACAGCCAGAGTGGGTTCTATAGTTTAACTGAACATAACATAGCCAGAGTAGGTTCTGTAGTATTGTGAAGAAAAATGTCATGTTTGTGCATTTCTAATAACCAATTTGACTGTGTTCATGCAAGTAACTCACTGATCGTGCCTGGGAGGAATCTTCACTGTCAGTATCTGCAATTTGGAAGTACGCACAGAACATTGTTTTGAGAACGGAAAGGGATATCTCAGTTTCAAGGTCTCAGCTTGGAGAGAAGAAGCCTTGTGAGGTATTTTTCTGTCACAAGCAGGAACCAACGTTAATGATGAATTAATTAGGAATAATGAATAAGCTAAATCATGCAAATATAACTTCTCTGTGTAAGCAGTATATATGAGAATTAACGGGACAGCCTTGGCAGAGCTCACTTCAGACCGGTACTTTAAGCATCTAAATTTGACTGAGAACTCTCCAGCTTACTGTTAATAAAGATTTATTAATTCAATATTAACTTTGAGTGTCCCTGTGTAGAATTTCCACAACAGTTTAACTGAATGTAACACAGCCAGAGTGGGTTCTATAGTATAACTGAATGTAGCATAGCTAGAGAGGGTTCTATAGTATAACTGAATGTAGCATAGCTAGAGAGGGTTCTATAGTATAACTGAATGTAGCATAGCCGGAGTGGGTTCTATAGTGTAACTGAATGTAGCATAGCCAGAGTGGGCTCTATAGTATAACTGAATGTAGCATAGCCAGAGTGGGTTGTATAGTATAACTGAATGTAGCATAGCCAGAGTGGGTTGTATAGTATAACTGAATGTAGCATAGCCAGAGTGGGTTGTATAGTATAACTGAATGTAGCATAGCCAGAGTGATTGTACAGACATTTAGGTAGGTCTATATAGTAGAGGTGAGAGTTGCAAAATACTGTAATCCTACTGCTACACTCTGGGTTTATGGAGCGCTCACAGCTGGAGTGTTTTGTGTGTGTTAGAGCTGGACTGTTGTGTGTGTGTGTATGTGTTAGCACTGGACTGCATTGGGTTGTGTGTGTGTGTCTGCATTTGTGTGTGTCAGTGCTGGATTGCAGTGTGGTGTGTGTGTGTGAGTGTGTCGGTGCTGGACTACAGTGTGTTGTGTGTGTGTGTGTGTGTGTGTCAGTGCTGGACTGCATTGTGTTGTGTGTGTGTGTGTGTCGGTGCTGGACTACAGTGTGTTGTGTGTGTGTGTGTGTGTGTCGGTGCTGGACTACAGTGTGTTGTGTGTGTGTGTGTGTCGGTGCTGGACTACAGTGTGTTGTGTGTGTGTGTGTCGGTGCTGGACTACAGTGTGTTGTGTGTGTGTGTGTCGGTGCTGGACTACAGTGTGTTGTGTGTGTGTGTGTCGGTGCTGGACTACAGTGTGTTGTGTGTGTGTGTGTCGGTGCTGGACTACAGTGTGTTGTGTGTGTGTGTGTCGGTGCTGGACTACAGTGTGTTGTGTGTGTGTGTGTCGGTGCTGGACTACAGTGTGTTGTGTGTGTGTGTGTCGGTGCTGGACTACAGTGTGTTGTGTAACCTGATCCTGAGCGCCAGGCGGGCTGAACTGACCTCCAGCTCTGGGGTTCTGCAACAGAGTGTTCACAGTGTGTATGCCTGTGGAACTGTGACAGTGGGATACAAACACACAGTGTGCAGAATGCCGGCAGAAATGAATGACTTTGTCAGCTGTGTGCCGGTTGTTAACCAGGCCGTTTTACATTGATCCTGTCCTGGCCCAAAACTTCATCCCCACATCCCTACATACACTCCTCTATACTCCCTCCATCCCTTCAGTCCTACCCTGGCTCAGAACAGAGTAAATCACCCTAGACTCCTCGCTACCACTTTCTGGGCCTATAGTCTTACTAGCACTGATCGACAGCCCTCCAGGGAACAAAACAACACTGGAAATACGTGGTTGACGTGAATCTGGATCAGACGTAGACACCTCAACTACCCTGTACCCACCAACAGACCCTAAATGGTCTTCTGGGTAGAGGAGCACAGAATGAAACTAAACCCAAAGAAAAAAAGAAAACAAAGTTCTACATGTCACCACCAGTAAGCATCCACCCAACCTACTGACACTCTCCATTGACCAGAACACCCTTGAAGTCTGTGACACAGTAAGAATCCTGGGGGTCACCATCCAGAATCATTAACAATTGGACACTCAAGTGGACCACATGCTGAGCTCTGCCAACAGGAATCTGTTCGTTCTGCGGCGTCTGAAGAGATTTGGTGTCCTAGACCCAGAACTGGTTTCCATCTACAAAGGTGTCCTGTACTTCAATATACAGCCCCGGTCTGGCGCAGTTCTGTGACCAAAAACCAGGCTGAAAGGCTGGAACGCACACAGAAACAGGCCTGTAAGATCATCCTTGCCAGAGGTACTCAGGCTACCCAGAGGTAAATCTGAAACTAAATCCATTTAGTGTTTTATTGCCCTCTATATGACGATCTGAGATGTTATTTTTGTAAAATGTTGGTGATAACCTTGAAGGATTCTGCCTACGGGACGAGCAGAGGCTTGAATTCTGTTTCAGATGGGACTTGTTTGAAATTGCTTAGCTTGTTCATAATGCCTGGAGAAAAATGTGAAATTGACTGTTTATGTAGTGTGGCTAGATGGTAGTTGTACTTGCCATGGTTATTGTATGCGTGTAATTTGTAACATTTTATTTTGTAGTGTCTTGTAAGCCCATGTGGGCTGAACACCGGTAGGCGTATGACACTTCAACCAAATCAACCAATACCTTATTTGAGCAGCCTCCTAAACAAAAACGGATTTTCAATTTTCGCTTAGAGATTTTTTGCACTTTACATTTATTGTATTTATTTAACATTTATGGTTTTTATTGTAACAGAAAAGTAATTCAGTGTTTTTAATGACAACTGTTTTAAAGAACTTGTAATAATGCTGAAAGACCAATAAACGAACAAACTACCCTTCAATCCTCTCCCTCCTCTCAGGTGTTTCCCCCGGCAGGAAGCAGTGCTGCTTGTTCCTGGATAGTGTCCGTTTACCATTTAGATGACTGTGTAGGGATGTATACAGTATATGCATAATGTCTATAGGGCAGAGAATAGTCAGCCACAGAGATCTTGCAGAGAACCTGCTGAGTAAGACCGGGGCTGGTGGAACGGAAGAGTCCCAAATATACATTTGACTGCAAAAATATACATCATCAATATTGACGTTGACAGCTTTCAATATTACCCAGAGTGCTGCTGACAATGCTTTCCGGGATGAGACCGGAAATAAGGAAGTAAACACTGAAAAATAGAGCTAATGTTTTTGTCTTGATAATGGGCAACACTTTATTTGGATAGTCCATCTGTAGATGCTCTATAGACTATCTACAAGCTATCAGTAACATTTCAACTAACTATCTATTAAACCCTTATCCTAACCCTAAACGTAACTCTAACCATTTCCCTATTCTTAACCCTTTCCCTAACCCTTATTCTAAACCTAACCCTAACCATAAACTTAGCAAGCAGTTGCTTATCAACATATAGTTTGTTGATAGAATGACCATCTGTAGAGCATCTACAGATGGACTATCCGGACCATCCAAATAAAGTGTGACCTGAAAAGGTTTTGAAAGAGGCTCTCAGAGCTGTGTCTGTAGGTGAGAGGACACACAGTGTGGCACAGAATCCGTGACTTGTCTTGTATAAAGGTTGAGTGGCAGCTTTGTGACAGGGGTGCTTGACCTGTGTGTGTTGTAAGGGCTTTTGATAGTTCCTGTGGCTCCCCCACAACACTCTAAACATCTCTCTCTCCCTTTCTCGCCCTCTTTCTCTCTCTCTACACTGTGATACTGTCAGCCTCGTGAGGCTTTTTATGACTTAACCCCTGCCTTCCCCTCCTCTATTTTCCTCTCTCTCCCTCCCTGTCTCCCCTTTTCTCCCTCTCTCCCTCACTCCCTCTGTCTTTCCTCTCCCTCCTTTTTTCTCTTTCTTGCACACACTCTCCCCTTTTCTTCACTTCTCTCTTTTTCTATCTGTCTCTCTCTCCCATTCTCCTTCTCTCTCTCTCCCTCTATCAAGGCTCTGCTCATAGACTCATATGGAACAGTGCCTGAGGGAGAGCAAATGAGAGATTCAGCCTGATGATGCCACTTAGCTACTAACTATCTGCAGCAAACATGTATCCCCCATCCTGAACAGAACCCTCCCCTGCCTCCCTCTACCATTCATGTCCAGCCCCCTCCTGCTCTCTTTCTCTCTGTTTCCCATCCTCCCTCCCTCCCATCTCTCCCCCTCTTTCTGTGTCCGTGTCTCTCACGCTCTCCCTCACACACACACTCTCGGCTTGCAGAGAGTGAGAGGATAAATGCACAGACAGGAAGGACTGACCCAAGAGCGTTAGAGAGAGAGAGAGCAAGAGAGAGAGAGAGAACAAGAGAGCAAGGGAGAGAGGGACTACTCAGTCATTACGCTTCCAGGGATAGCAGAGAGAGAGAGACTACAGAGCCATACTACTACAATATCTGTGTCCTGTAATTTTGGAACTTTTTCACTTTAATTTGTTAACTTTTTTTCACAACCTTATTTTTTTAATATAGCAATATACATTTTTCATTCTGAAGCAGAGGACCTGGCTGTTACTTCTTCTTGTGTTCTCTGGGATATTTCTAATGGTACTCTGCCCTCTGGTCTCCAGTGATCAGCACACTGTGGACCAGGGACCTCTCTGCCCCTGACAAGGCATCGTGGAGAGGCTGCTTGGCTGCTTGTCGTCAGGGCTGGGTTGTTGCTGCTTCTCCTTTGCAGGGAATGCAAAGGGACGCTCCTGAAAAGCCTACGGGGGAATCAAGGTGAAGGAAGGGGAGGGAAGGAAGGAGCTGTGGCCCCACAGAACTGAGAGAACTGCCCCCCCTCCCCAACCCCAAGGCGCCCCATCCCACTGCAGCATGGATCTCCCCCCATTCAGAGGTAGGTACAATCAACCCCCCCCGTACCAACCCATCTCTATTTTATGAGGAAAAACACTAAAAGCGGATATCCAAAGAGCTTTACTCTTTTACTAGACTCTCACATGTATTCTTTATATTCAACTTAACCGTTTGTAGAAGTGGTCTGCTTTCTGTAGGTCCTTCTCTGGCCCTACTGTTTGAAGCTTTATGCCGCTGGGATAGTGGTGTGTCTACCAAGGAGAGTGTGGTGTGTCTACCAAGGAGAGTGGTGTGTCTACCAAGGAGAGTGTGGTGTGTCTACCTGGGAGAGTGGTGTGGTGTGTCTACCAAGGAGAGTGTGGTGTGTCTACCTGGGAGAGTGGTGTGTCTACCAAGGAGAGTGTGGTGTGTCTACCTGGGAGAGTGGTGTGGTGTGTCTACCAAGGAGAGTGTGGTGTGTCTACCAAGGAGAGTGTGGTGTGTCTACCTGGGAGAGTGGTGTGTCTACCAAGGAGAGTGTGGTGTGTCTACCTGGGAGAGTGGTGTGGTGTGTCTACCTGGAAGAGTGTGGTGTGTTTACCTGGGAGAGTGGTGTGGTGTGTCTACCTGGGAGCGTGGTGTGGTGTGTCTACCTGGGAGAGTGGTGTGGTGTGTCTACCTGGGAGAGTGGTGTGGTGTGTCTACATGGGAGAGTGGTGTGGTGTGTCTACCTGGGAGAGTGGTGTGTCTACCTGGGAGAGTGTGGTGTGTTACCTGGGAGAGTGGTGTGGTGTGTCTACCTGGGAGAGTGTGGTGTGGTGTGTCTACCTGGGAGAGTGGTGTGGTGTGTCTACCTGGGAGAGTGGTGTGGTGTGTCTACCTGGGAGAGTGGTGTGGTGTGTCTACCTGGGAGAGTGTGGTGTGTCTACCTGGGAGAGGGGTGTGGTATGGTGTGTAACTGGTTTGATGTGGTTTGGTGTGTTATGGTGTGTAACTGGTTTGATGTGGTTTGGTGTGTAGCTGGTTTGATGTGGTTTGGTGAGTAACTGGTTTTGTGTGGTGTGGTGAGTAACTGGTTTGGTGTGGTGTGTGTACTGTAACTGGGATAGTTTGGTGTGGTGAGTCTAACCGGGGGAGAGGTGTGGTATTGTTTGGTATGGTGTATAACCGGTTTGGCGGTGCACTATGGTGTGTGTACTGTAGCTGGGATAGTTTGGTGTGGTGTATATAAATGGTTTGGTGGGTGTGAGTAAATGGTTTGGTGTGGTGTGAGTAAATGGCTTGGTGTGGTGTGAGTAAATGGTTTGGTGCGGTGTGAGTAAATGGTTTGGTGCGGTGTGAGTAAATGGTTTGGTGTGGTGTGAGTAAATGGCTTGGTGTGGTGTGAGTAAATGGTTTGGTGCGGTGTGAGTAAATGGTTTGGTGCGGTGTGAGTAAATGGTTTGGTGTGGTGTGAGTAAATGGTTTGGTGCAGTGTGAGTGAATGGTTTGGTGCAGTGTGAGTGAATGGTTTGGTGCG